>NC_083276.1:52442579-52761859 GCF_963506605.1 Zootoca vivipara | reverse complement strand
CAAAAATGCTTCGGGGGTTTTGGTGACAATATATTTAAACATTTTTTTTCAACTCATTATATAAACTTTCCCAAAATCTTTTCACTGTTTCACATGACCACCACATATGATAAAATTGTCCATCTTTCTCTTTGCATTTCCAGCATACTCTACTACTTGTCCTATACATCTTATTTCAACATTTTTTTCAATTCATTATAAATCATTTCCCAGAAGTCCTTCACTTTCTTACATTCCCACCACATATGGTAAAAAGTACCCTCCTTTTCTTTACATTTCCAACATTTGTTATCTGTTTCGTACATTCTAGCTAACTTCACTGGTGTTATATACCATCTGTTCATCATTTTCATAATGTTTTCTTTCAATGCACTGCAAGCAGTAAATTTTATTCCCTCTTTCCATAATTTTTCCCAATCCTCTATTTGTATATCATGACCAATATCTTTAGCCCAATGAATCATAACCGATTTAACTTCCTCATCTTTCAAATGCCATTCCAATAGCCGCCTATTTTTATTTTCAGTTTGGGTTTTTTAAAAGCCTCTCATTGGATAAAGAAAACTTCTTTCGAGCCTTTTTTCAACTCATGATAGGAGGACCTTGCTAGTACCGGTAAGGGCCACTGAGGGCACATGTATACCTAAGAGGACCATGTTAGTGACCCACAATGCACCAGAATTGTATCTAACTTTCTTTAAAATAAAAGCTCAATTTCTGCAGGTTCACCCCCTGCAAAAGTGTGGAGGGTGGATATTTTATAATCTTCAGAGAGCATGCAAAATTGAAGAATTTATTTAAATCTTTAATATGAGGTGGCTGATTTCTTTTTTTAAAAAAAAGCTTTTCATTCCCCCCCTCTTTTTTAACTCTTGCCCACCCCACAAAAAAGTTTCAACCAGTTTTCTGGCTGCTCTCAGGAGCCCAGCCATATTCCTGGGACAAATGCATCTAAATGATGCTACACCCTTAAAGCTGATGTGTGGCAACAACTCTTTGGTGTTGTCCTAGATGTGTTACATAATCAACCCCCATGTGGTGAAACAGTAAAGGGAGATGTCAGATCGAAGCAATGTGTGAGATATTTAAAAGAATGAAAGGAGCCCAGGCAACTGAGATCCAAGGTAAAGTAATGGCTGGTACAGACTCCTATAATAATCTTACCCTTTCAAATAGATGAATGATACAATGGATGAATGGAATACCATCACATAAAGTCATACTGCTTCAGGAAACAATAGTCCACAATGATGGTTTCAGCTTGCAAGGTCTAAGTGCCTGAGCAAACGCTTAAAGGAAATTATGATGAGTGTGTTATTGTGTTTAGTCTGAATTGCAAACAAAGAACCCTCAGCACAAAATGTTGATTTTCCATCTTCTGTCAGGACGTTCCCTAAGTAGCTTGTCTGGCATGCAGTAATACTGAACAAGGTTCCAATCAATATTACGGTGAAGGATGGGCTTTCAGGGAAATGCCTGAACTACAACTTGGCTTTGAGGCAGTAGGAAGCCCAATAGCAGCATGCAGAACACATCATTCAATAAAGGGCTGTAAATGAGAATCAAATCCATCTATGTCATGGAACAGATATGGAATTTTGGAGGCAAGATTTTGGCTCCTATGGTTTGAAATACGTGCATCCATTAAGCAATTTCCTCGTAGCTAATGGCTATTTTGTCTGCCTACTAGGGTTGCCATATTTTGAAGAGCAAAAAAGAGGACACATTTATTTACCAACTTCTACTTTAATTATGGATCGCTATGACAACTCTACCCCTGAAAAAGAGGACGTGTCCTGGAAAAAGAGGACACATGGCAACCCTACAAAACCAGTCAATATAGGGCAGGAAGAATGGTATACTCAGTATTATCTTTTTATACCAGTTTTAAACCTTTATCCTTTTTCTCTTTCTAAAAGAAAAGCAAAAACTATTCCTTTTCAATACAAAGACCACTCACATGTGCAGTCTGCTGCAGTTTTCCACATCCATCTCTCTCCCGTGCCTCCTTTCTCCCTTTCTTACAGGTTTGCAATGTGCAACTGTACATATGCACATAGATTCAATAGCAGCGGAAAAAGAAATCAATGTGATTGCGTGATAATGGAACTATGATTCCATGAAATCCACTCATCCAAAAAAGGGGCATGAAATTTCAAAATAAATTATGTGTCTGTGGTGTTTGTTACTATCATGTAAAAACAGTGTTTATGTGTGTAATGGTTAAACTGAATTGTATGTAGAATATTATTTGCATCTGCACATGATCCAATAAAACGAAGCAGGCTTCCTCATGCATGATCAGGAATCATGTCTGAATCATTTCTGGAATCATTTCTGGATCAGGAACCATGAACATAAACCAGATGCTCAACAGAATGTGGATATTATTCAGAAATGAATAATATTTATTTATTTGTTTATTTATTTTACCCCCACCCATCTGGCTGAGTTTCCCCAGCCACTCTGGGCGGCTCCCAATCGAGTGTTAAAAACAATACAGCATTAAATATTAAAAACTTCCCTAAACAAGGCTGCCTTCAGATGCCTTTTAAAAATAGGATAGCTGCTTATTTCCTTGGCATCTGAGGGGGGGGGGGTTCCACAGGGTGGGTGCCACTACCAAGAAGGCCCTCTGCCTGGTTCCCTGTAACCACTTCTTGCAGCGAGGGAACCGCCAGAAGGCCCTTGGAGTTGGATCTCAATGTCCGGGCTGAACAATGTATGTATGTATACATTTTTAATAAGATAAGGAACCAAAGATGGAGTGGGCAAGAATTGGAAATATAGCAGACCTACACCAGGAGCATGTCCAGAATTCTGTTTCCTCAGCCTGCCCCTTCAGTGTGTCACATAGTATAAAATAACTCTACTTTTTGCTGGAATGTACTTAGTATATTTAATTTCCAGCTTCCTGTTACATTTTGCGCTATCAAATTATAGCCGTGTACTTAAGTGTAAAGGCCCAGCACAACTGTTCAAGAAGGGAAACCTTGGAAATAAGTAAGCATTCATATTTAAATTGTTTGGAAAGCTGTAATCAATTTTTAATTAGCTGGGGGTGTGTTTTTACCCTCAATTTAACTTCGTTCTGAAGAGTAGCTTGGGAGAGCATTACACTGCTGCAAATAGGATGCTTCCTTGCTTTTTAAATCCAGTTAAATGTTACTTAAAAGCATTATCTGTGCTGTAAGAATCACCAGAGCTCACCAAGGAGTAAGGACAGGTTAAGTGTACCTTCATTTTCTTTCCATAGGAAAAAGCACTGGAGACAGGACAGCACCATTACACAGTATCAGATGTGTGGAAAGAGATTTTTTTCCTATAGAGGAAAAAGTGAAATTGTTTACCATTTTCATGGATTTGTTTAGAGAAGTATTGATAATCTTGGGTCCTTTCCAACTTTGGTCAGTAGGGGGGAAAGAGGGGTTTACATTCCGCCTCCCCGACAGCTAATTGCAGTGATCACCATGTAAACAAACACACACAAAGATGCATATGCAGCCCTGAAACCAAGGCATACAGTACCCATTTGTGCACATGGTATTTCATCAGGATAATAATAATTTTATCATTTCATAGAATCATAGAGTTGGAAGAGACCACAAGGGCCATCCAGTCCAACCCCCTGCCGAGCTTACCTTCCAAGTTCCGGACTGCAGAATCCGGGACCGGCAGCCATTTGACACCGGAAGTTGCGTCGATGTAACTTCCGGTGTTGCTTTGCCCTTCTATGGGCACCCAAAATGGCTGCCTCCGGCTTCGAAAATCGCTTGTGCGCATGTCAGGAAGTGCTCCGACGCAACTTCCGGTGACACTCCGCCCATCTATGGGCACCAAAATGGCCGCCGCCAACACCGGAAGTGACGTCTATGCACTTCTGGACATGCGTACATGCGGCTTTTGAAGCTGGCGGCTGCCATTTTTGGTGCCCATAGAAGGGCAAATCGGAAAGAAAAAAATGGCCACCGGCAGGAGAAAATAACGGAGAAAAACAGGAGACGAAGTGATTCGGGGGACCACCAGGAAAAGGTAAGTAAAAAAGGGGTTTTCCCGGGGAAAACGGGAGACTTGGCAGCTATGCTGCTGAGCAGGAAACACCATCAAAGCATTCTTGACATATTTATACCCCACCCATCTGGCTGGGCTTCCCCAGGCAGGGTTGTCTTAAGCATAACTGGCGCCCTTTTCTTCTCCTGAAGATGTCCCACAAGGCAGCAAGTTTCAATAGATAGCTACCATTCATTCATTCATTCCTTTATTTTCTTTTTTTCTTTTATAGCTGAAATAGATGTCAGGGTCAGTCAGCTTGCAAATCAAGGCATATCCATGCTAAGACCCATGATATGCAGCTGATCTTGCCCAAAATTGGTAGGGTATTTACTGCTAATAACTATGAGATGGTGCACATTACTAAAGGAATTTGTTTACTCTCCATCTCCTTCACAAGACCCTACAGTTTTGTAAATAAGGATTATTTTACTTTACAGAATAATATTAAAGAGTACACAGAAGGTCATCTTTTTAGATTAAAAATAAAATAATCATTAATCTTTTCAGATTAAAAATAAAATAATCATTAAAAAGAGAATTTCTCAACATTTAATGTTCCTAAGATTTGCTGCCTGAGGTAGTCCCTCATTTAACCTCTGGACAGATTCATCCTTGTTGACCCATTCACCTTTCATTGATCTTTGCTAATCAGGAAACCCTTATTGATTTATTTTCTAATTCTGAACACTAAGCTATTTCTCCATGCACTGCAGATATTTATGTCAGAGGATTTTCCTCTTTTGTCCAATTTTATTCACCCCATCGAAGCTAGCAAGGTGCAAATAATATTGCATTTGGTACCTTTTCAACAGAGCCAGCCATCAGGAATGAGTGCATATGAGCTGTCATAGGCACAACACAGCCCAGAAACACACTAGAGCAGGCATGTCAAACCTGCGGCCCTCCAGATGTTTTGGCCTACAACTCCCATGATCCCTAGCTAGCAGGACCAGTGGTTGGGGAAGATGGGAATTGTAGTCCAAAACATCTGGAGGGCCGCAGGTTTGACATGTCTGCACTAGAGGGTAATTACAAACAACAAAACAGTAGAAAAGCAATACATTAATAACTAAGCAGACATAGACAGTGTTACATTCAGCATGCCAGTGTAAAAATTATGTCAAGAGAATCTGGTTTCCATAATTTTCACATATAATAATCTTTAAACAATTTGATAGTTGTTCCATACAGCTCTATGGATTCACCAAAAGCTAATGAGAGTTTCTTGATATTTCTCACATTATTTTAAAAAATGTTTACAAATGTTTCTGGACAACTACTTAGAAATATGTGTGGCTTGATCTTTAAACAGTTCTAATGGACTACTCGATGGAGATGAGGGAGGGAGATTATTGAGTAGTTTCTAAATTTTGCATCGCTGTCCAGTGGAAGATATCACAAATTCCACATATTCCTGGATGGGTTTTTTTTTTAACAGTACATTGCTTTATTAAGAACTGATGTGGAAATGTGGAGAAATGAAATAAGTTCAGGAAAAAATAGAAAACTAGAATGAAATGGTTGTTGACAGATTTGTCTATCCCTAACCTGCAGTTCCCTTCGTTTTGTGAGATATCTGGTGGTACAGATTAAGAGTCTCATGCTCTACCAATTGATATTGTTTGAGATTGCTGGTGGCAATCCTACCAGTTATCACACAAGGGTGGAAGAAAATTAGATGTCAGAGAGTCCCTTCTTCCCCAGAATACTCCATGCATGTTTTGCAACAGAAGCTGGAGAATACCACAAGATCTGTATGCCTCCATGATACAGGTAATGCATCCAGGTAAAGTTCCTGCTTCTACTACAGTGGAAAGACTTGTTATTGTTGTTTAGTCATTTACTCGTGTCTGACTCTTTGTGACCCCATGGACCAGAGCACGCCAGGCACTCCTGTTTTCCGCTGCCTCCCACAGCTTGGTCAAACTCATGTTGGTAGCTTCGAGAACACAGTCCAACCATCTTGTCCTCTGTCGTCCCCTTCTCCTTGTTGCCCTCCATCTTTCCCAACATCAGGGTCTTTTCCAAGGAGTCTTCTCTTCTCATGAGGTGGCCAAAGTATTGGAGCCTCAGCTTCACGATCTGTCCTTCCAGTGAGCACTCAGGGCTGATTTCCTTCAGAATGGATAGGTTTGATCTTCTTGCAGTCCATGGGACTCTCAATAATAATACTCTCCCTATTTGTACAGTGGTACCTCGGTTTAAGTACGCAATTGCTTCCAGAAGTCTGTACTTAACCTGAAGCGAACTTTCCCATTGAAAGTAATGGAAAGTGGATTAATCCATTCCAGATAATAATAATTTATTATTTATACCCTGCCCATCTGGCCGGGTTCCCCCAGCCACTCTGGGCGGCTTCCAACAAAACAGAAATTCTAAAATACAGAAATCCTTCAAACATTAAAAGCTTCCCTAAACAGGACTGCCTTGAGATGCCTTCTAAAGGTCTGGTAATTGTTGTTCTCTTTGACCTCTAGTGGGAGGGCATTCCACAGGGTGGGTGCCACTACCGAGAAGGCCCTCTGCCTGGTTCCCTGTAACTTGGCTTCTCGTAGTGAGGGAACCGCCAGAAGGCCCTCAGAGCTGGACCTCAGTGTCCGGGCAGAACGATGGGGGTGGAGACGCTCCTTCAGGTATACCGGACCGAGGCCGTTTAGGGCTTTAAAGGTCAACACCAACACTTTGAATTGTGCTCGGAAACGTACTGGGAGCCAATGTAGGTCTTTCAGGACCGGTGTTATGTGGTCTCGGTGGCCACTCCCAGTCACCAGTCTAGCTGCCCCATTCTGGATTAGTTGTAGTTTCTGGGTCACCTTCAAAGGTAGCCCCACGTAGAGCGCATTGCAGTAGTCCAAGCGAGAGATAACTAGAGCATGCACCACTCTGGAGAGACAGTCAGTGGGCAGGTAGGGACTCAGCCTGCGTACCAGATGGAGCTGATAAACAACTGCCTTGGACACAGAGTTGACCTGTGCCTCCATGGACAGCTGTGAGTCTAAAATGACTCCCAGGCTGCGCACCTGGTCTTTCAGGGGCACAGTTACCCCATTCAGGACCAGGGAGTCCTCCACACCTGCCCGCCTCCTGTCCCCCACAAACAGTACTTCTGTCTTGTCAGGATTCAATCTCAGTCTGTCCACCTAGTACCTAAACTGGGTCCACGGAGTACCTAAACTGAAAGTACTCAAACCGAAGCGTACTTAAACCAAGGTATGACTTTACTTGAGAAGGAACTGGCAAGCCACTCCAGCATCCCTGCCAAGAAAACTCCATGGACAAAGGCAACAGGCATATAAAAGAAAGACTTAAGTATTGTATTATTTATTATTTAACATGTATAAGGCATATAACATTTTCTAAACCTATAAAAAGAAAAGACAGCCCATGCCTGCCAACTCCTAATCCAATAGACAGGATACAAAAGTGATAAGGAATGAGGAGGGAAGGTGGAGAGCTGCCCCATGACATTTTGCTGCCTGATCCCACCAACCAACCCTGTACAGAAGCTGAATGGACTGGCAGCTGAATCTTACTTTGCTGGCCCTGGTACTACATCATCTACCACACAAGAGGTCAGCAGGCTAATTTGGGGAACGTTGGATGCATTGCATACACAACTCTGTCCTCTCACAGAGGGGAATGTCCAGAAGGATCAGAAGGGATGGCCAGGGGGCTGCTGCCACTGTTGCCACTCCTGCACCTGAGGCAGCTACATCCCTCTGTTGAATGGTAGGGAAGAGGAAAGCAAGCATTGAAGCAACTGCTCCTTCAATGGCCGGGGTGGCTGCTCTCCTTTTGCCATGATATTTTTCCTGAAAGGCAGAGAGGAGAGGCAGCCTCCTAGTGGAACTTCTTCTCCTGAATATTCTCAGCCATAATTTTGTGCTGGCGGCAGTTCTCACCCCACACCTCCCATGCCGTAGAAAGATTCTAGGCCTAGAACATAATAATTCTGTGTCCATACATAGGATGGAGAATTTCAAGAAGCCATTTGCACATAGCTCTATATTTCATATAAAAAGGTAAATGTAAAGGGGCCCCTGACCATCAGGTCCAGTCATGTCCGAATCTGGGGTTGAGGTGCTCATCTCGCTCTATAGGCCGAGGGAGCCAGCGTTTGTCTGCAGACAGCTTCCGGGTCATGTGGCCAGCATGACAAAGCTGCTTCTGGCGAACCAGAGCAGCGCACGGAAACGCCGTTTACCTTCCCGCCGGAGCGGTCCCTATTTATCTACTTGCACTTTGATGTGCTTTCAAACTGGTAGGTCGGCAGGAGCTGGGACCGAGCAACGGGAGCTCACCCCATTGCAGGGATTCGAACCGCCGACCTGATCAGCAAGCCCTAGACTCTGTGGTTTAACCCACAGCGCCACCTGGGTTCATATATTTGGGGTAAACACATGTTTTTCTCAATCCTGTCCTCTGTACCATTTTCATTCTTTTTCTTTGCCTTCACAGTCAACAGCTTTGTTTGCCCACACTGCCATGTCAGTGCTATTGGTTGAGGCAATCCAAATAATTATCTACTCTTACATCAACAAGCCTGCATGGTAGTTTGTAAGGATCTACACATTTCATGTGGTAATAATTTATTCTCCAAGGGCAGACTTTAGCAGCAGCACCTTCTTCTTCCTCCCCTTTCTCCCCCACAAAAAAAAAAAAAGTTTCGTGCATGCATATTTGTAGCTATCAGATTTAAAGTTATGAAATTGTTGCTTTAAAACTAATAAGAATGAAAGAAACCTGGTGGGAATATCCAAAGGTTGTACAGCCTGATAATGAAGTTCCTGATCACGCCTTTGGGACAAGAAAGACAGTGCAAGTCTGCACAGTCCCTGCCTTCCCACTGAGTTGCGCTCACAGAGTGTGTAATTAATTGTTACTGTTCATTTATTTGTACAAATGAATGCATTTGCAGCTGAGAACCACCTGGTGACAATCTAACAACCAACAGAAGGCAGGAAAGCCAAAGTGCAAATAGCAAAAGCAACCCAAGCCTTCCTTTCTGTGTTTTCCACCCTGATGGAAAGCAATACCCGCGACCACCTTAGATAGATCTGCCAATTTGTAAATCTGGATGCTCCAAAGGAAGGCCCCAAAATGCATATACACACAAAACAGAGGAGTCAACATCATGTCATTTAACTTGGCTTTCTTTAAACGAATTCATTGCCTTATTGCTTCCTGAACTAGAACAACAACAGAAGCAATGTGTATTTCCTATTGTGATAAAAAAATTGCCTTACACTAATGAATGTGTGTGGTTGTCTGGAAACAAATGGACAGCCATTTTAAGAAGTCACATCCATTTTAGGCAAGGATAAACTGTGCCAGCCCAAAGGCAAACTGATAGCAGTAATCCCTTCAGTGTCTGTGAAAGGTTCCCTTTAATCACTGGATTTGCCAATTCTATTATGTTTCCTTTCTAAGCCAGGTGATATATTCACTTTTTGGCAACACCCATCCATTTGCCCTTCCAGACGAATCTACAGTGGTTTTGCCTTTCCATTCTTGGTTCTCATGAGATTTCAGATCTGCATTATTTTTTCTTCTAAAATGAGCCACCATGATTAGGTTGCTAAACACACCTGCCTTGCTTGCTTTTTTTATTTCTTTACCTATTTAGCAAATAGGGAATGTTGCAAGACTTTATGCAATTTATTAATGTCAATCAATCATTCACTGATTGATATTTATTATGTTTCTCCGCTGACTCTTGCCAGACTTAGTTTTAAAATTGGCTGCAGCTGGGGTCTAAGCTGGATGAGGATCTGAAGGGCAACAGACATTTGTCACAAACATGCTGGAGTCGGGTACCGGGTGAGACAGAGACAAGGAGCAAAAGGGCCAAAGGCAAGTGTGCAAAAAGTTTAGTTCCAAGGTAGCAACACAGGCCTGGAGGGACCAGAAGTAAATGTGAGGTCAAAGGCAGACAAGCAAGAGGTTGTCATCAAAGCCGGAAAAAGGAGGAGCAAAGTAAACAGTGTCCCAAGGCAAGGTGCAAAATTCCAACACCCGAAAGCTTAAATTTCTGCAGGAAGTGATCTGAAGATGACAAGGGGCCAATGTCAATATCACCTTTTTTACACCCAATTGAGAAAACAAGTCCCTGTGTGTGTGTGTGTGTGTGTGTGTGTGTGTGTGTGTGTGTGTGTGTGTGTTGGGTCAGTGATCTGTGTCCCATGGTTATCATGGCAGCCATGAAGTCCTGACCCACCTTAGATATTTTTTATGGACAAAATATAAACCTGATAGATAATACATACATATGCTACCCAAAATATTTGGTTCTCTGATACTCCGCTGTACTATCTTTTCCATATATCTGGTAATCAGAAAAAGCCAGTACCTGAAACTCAAATGTACTTAATGACAACTGTTTAGAGACTTCTCCTCTTTGGCTGATTCACTCTTCCCAGATATATTACTTTATATTCATTTCATTTCTCTTTTCCCCTTCATGCCACTTACTGGTGTTTGCTGTGCTTAAGGCATAGACAATGTGTTCGTGAGAATATCTGGCAATAACTTGGTATAGTCAATACAGTAGAGGTATTTCTTTCCTGTCGCCTTTCACGGTGTTAGCATTTCATTACTCATCGTGCAAGGAAACAACAAAGGTAAATACAGAGTCATTTTATTCACATACAGTATATAAAAATAAAAATGAAGAACACTTTTACAGAGGAAATAAGGTAATCACAGGAACATCAACAAATGTTGCTATTACAAATTGAGTGTTCTGAAGATGAAATATTAGCAGTTGAGCAATAATCCAGAATGTCACCTTGTTCTTGAAATCTTAGGATTTACATTTGTCCTTTCATTCGGTTTTTATTTGAACTTAGTATCTCTCCAATGTCAGTTATACCTTTGTAGTGGTGGCTCTAGTATTATGGAATGAATGGCAGAGCCCTACTTCATCAAAGGAGGGCAGATATACAGTACATTTAAAAGGAACTACATCACCTAATTTGTTGCTGTTAGGTCTTCAAACCAATCTCAGCTAAAACAAGTGGGCCATCAGGAAGAAGAAGAAGAAGAAGAAGAAGAAGAAGAAGAAGAAGAAGAAGAAGAAGAAGAAGAAGAAGAAGAAGAAGAAGAAGAAGAAGAAGAAGAAGACTGGCAAGTATGTCCCTGTCTCTTTTTTGCATCTCCAGCAAGTTGGTGATCTACCTTTATATATTTTAGCAGGTTTTGCTGGAGTATGGTGCCATCTATAAAGCATTTTCATTACGTTCTCCCTAAGATTATAGCATGCCGTGAACTTTATGTCCTTCCTCCATAATCTTTCCCATTTTTCCATATAGATATTATATCCAAGATCTTGTGCCCATCTCACCATTACAACTTTAACTTGCTCTTCTTTCACTTCCCATTCTAATAAATAGTTGTATATTCCTGAAATATATTTTCCTTTATTATGAGTTATATCTTTTTCAAACTTAGATGTTTCTTTTGCCAGACCACCTCTCTTGTCTAAACTCAATCTTTGATTTACCGGGATTTGTTGGAGCCAGTCTGTCAAGTGGCTTTTAATTTTGTCATATTTTTTCAGCATTGGCTTATCTTCCACAAATTCGATAGGTGGGCCATTCCTTTTTCATATTCCTTTTTTTGATTGCTATGGCTTCTGCAGGAAAGGTTCACCAGGGTATCTTTGGCCCTAACAACCTTTTATATTCCTCCTAAAACTTATACAGGGATTTTCTTATCACATGATTCAAGAAACCCTTATGGACTCTCACTTTATCATATATCAAATAGGCATGCCACCTGTATCGATTATCGTGGCCTTCAAGATCTAGCATATCTGTGTCCTCTAATGTAATCCATGTAATCCATTCTTTAAGCTAGACCAGCCTTGCAGCCGTATGATAAAGTTCTAAGTCTAAGGGGAGTGAGAAGCCTCCTCTCTCCTTCTTATCTATTAACAATTGATGTTTAATTCACGGTTTTCCCCCGTTCTGTATAAATTTTGCAATTTCTTTTTTCCAATCTTGGAAGCATTTCATTCCTCCCAATATTGGTATTGTTTGGAACAAAATAATAATCCTGTATTCATTGAGAAAGGGCAGCAGTAGGGAAGTGCCAAAGTGCCACATCCCCTATTTTTCACATGAAGACAGTGACCATCTGTAGCAACAGAGCATTTGCACTAACAGCAGTGTGCACCAAGGCTCTTTCCCAACCTAGAACACCAATTATGTCGTACATGTGCTCCATCACTGCAGATATGCATATTCCTCACACAAAGACTAGGGATGAGGCTACTTGATCTGTTCCTGTTCCTTATTCCACACTGAATAGGGCTATAGTGGGTCTGTGGGCCGTAGGTGGCGCTGTGGTCTACACCACCAAGCCTCTTGGGCTTGCTGATCATAAACTCATCAGGTTGAATCCCATTGCTTTGTCCCAGCTCCTGCCAACCTAGCAATTTGAAAGCATACTAGCGTGAGTAGATAAGTACCGCTGCAGCAGGAAGCTGAATGGCATTTCCGTGCACTCTGGTTTCCGTCACCATGCCCCGTTGCGCCAGAAGTGGTTTAGTCATGCTGGCCACATGATCCAGAAAAGCTGTCTGTGGACATACGCCGGCTCCCTTGCCTTGAAACGAGATGAGCGCCACAACCCCATAGTCTGGACGTAACCGTCCAGGGGCCCTTTACCTTTACTTTTACCTTAGTTGGTCTGTTTTGTCCAAGATGAAAGAGAAAGTCCTGCTTCTCTGCCTTGTGCTATAAACCTGAGCAGTCAGACCAGCATTCCAATTTGGACTAAGAGGTACTGAAGGGGTTGTTCTAAGTGCATGTTCTCTACTGTTGCATTTTTCATTCATTTATTGTGATTTAAATGGATGCCCAAGGGAGAAGAATCCATTTCCCATGATTTTCACTTTTTTATGGTGGGGCAAAACATTTTGTTAGCTTACGCATTAATTTTAGGGGGGTGGGAATGTGTGTGAGGCAATGCATCATATAAATGTATCTTCGTTGACACCTCCAGAAGTGGGAGCAGTTCCCTCCCCTCCCCAAGTAGTTCACCTTCCCAAATTCATTCCATGCTGGATCCTTGTGAAAGGCATTCTGAACATGCTTCTGCCTGCCCCCACCTCACTGGGGTTTGCTTCTTCTATTCCCGCTTCCCATATTTAATTCTGGTGTTTCCACTGCAACCCTTTTGAGGCGATTTCCCTATGATGTTTTCTTGCTCCCCACTTTGCAGCTTGGACTTTATGTTACAGTAGAATTTATCACATGTAGGAAAAAAACTTTTGGATTCCTGTTGTTCGGATGCACTAGAAAGAGCTTACAGTGCCAATTGCAGTGTGCTTTAAAGATTCTACTTACCACAAGCACCACCAGATTGCTTTCTATCAAGTGTGCACCATGCACTAAATCCTCTGTGAGTTGATTAACATAAGCTGAAGTTAATTAACATAAACAAAATAACATTTGCAAACTTAGTGGCACTGAGCACAGATATTTCTCTCTATTTTTCTCAAGCTTCATAAAAGTTCTGAGGAAAAGGTAAGGGCAGTATTGATCAATGATATGTGAGAATTTCAAGAAGGAATTTCTTGGGTTCAAGCTATGCCTTTTTGCAATTTGATTCTCACAGCTATGAAAGGCTTTCAGGAAACAGAAGCAAGCGCATTTGTAAGTTAGAGAGAGAAGGGTGAACTGGAGGGCTCTTCTCTTTCCTTGCAGCTCAATATACAACCCACTGAACAGCATGATCCTAACACATATACTGATCTATCTGTCTGCCATGGCAGATTAACATCCCCGCAACTCTAACTTAACCTCAGCTGCTTCATAATTGCGGCTCTGTATGTCCCATGATAGGGACCCAGGTGGCGCTGTGGTTAAACCACTGAGCCTAGGGCTTGCTGATCAGAAGGTCGGCAGTTCAAATCCCTGCGACGGGGTGAGCTCCCGTTGCTTGGTCCCAGCTCCTGCCAACCTAGCAGTTCGAAAGCACGTCAAAATGCAAGTAGATAAATAGGTACCGCTACAGCGGGAAGGTAAACGGCGTTTCCATGTGCTGCTCTGGTTCGCCAGAAGTGGCTTTGTCATGCTGACCACATGACCTGCCTGGAAGCTATACGCCGGCTCCCTCGGCCAATAATGCGAGATGAGCGTGCAACCCCAGAGTCAGTCACAACTGGACCTAATGGTCAGGGGTCCCTTTACCTTTATGTCCCATGATGCAGCAGTTTTAAGAATGAGGCACTGACATTCTTTGATGTAAGCCAATTTTGATCACTAAAAGTCCATGAAGTTAAAAGTGACTTAGAGCCAGGTGTTTTGATTTCACAATATTGTGAACTGCACAAACCAGTTTCTAAGGTATCTAGTGGAGGAACTTCACTTTGGGGCAAAAGATAGAAAGTGAGAGAGGAAGGCCTATTTTCCGTTTTTGATCGGTCTGGCAGGAAACAAGGGCGACGATGCCTTTCTAACAAGCTCTGAAAACTGTTTTCACTTGCAGCCTATGTATCCAAAGAGTTTGTTCTCCAGACCTTCTTTTTTATTTATTTTTAAAAATTGCCATAAACTTGGCTGCACAGAGGAGTGAAAATAGCTGAAACTGACATCTCTCTGTTAGTGGTAATTAAATCAAAATGTGCAAAGTTTCGAGCTCTATCTGCTCCTGTTAAAATGTTCATGAGCGGTAAAACCTCTGATTAAATGTTAAGCAGGGAAATGGGCCAGCTTCCTGATACAGAGAGGCTAATGAAGTGCAGTGTGCAATTATGTATGCAGTGTGACTACGCTACAAGGGAAACAATTGGGCCTAGCACCAACTGTACAGCCAGCCTGTACAGCAAACACTTAGCCAGTGCCGACTTGCATTCTCTTGCCAGCCAAAAGTGGATTCCTGGAATCAGCTCCAAGCTTACCTCCAGCCACAGAGAATCTCTGCCAGTCACAACAGAATGGGAACATGTGGCTTAGATTTAGGGCTGGAACGTGGAAGAACCATCATTCTTCATGCGAACAGTTCCTTTCATAATTCGAAGACATATGTAGCACTTCTGCTGCCTATAAGAGATATATATATGAGGAGAGAGAGTTCAGCAATTCAATGCTCTGCTTTTTTTCTCTCTCTCTCTCAGTGAACTTTTTACCTTCAATTTCTCCCCCCCCCCCCAAACTCAGTCCCTATTTTTCCTCCTTTATATACTGCAAAATAATTAGAATAACCATCTTACCTACCTGTAATAGTTTGTCAGGGATTTGTTTTTTAAGTATACTTTCTATGATAAAAAGGTTTAAGACAATAGTTAAGGTTCTTATACATATTCACTCATGTGCCAAAAAGCATGGAAATTTTACGTTAACATCTGTATGACAGAAGCTGTAAACACATTATACAGTGTCACCTCTTGTGCTAGCTGACAATGTGAACTTTTTGCACCAACACTTTCCCTTCGCTTTTCAACTCCAATTCTCCTACAAATGAGTAGCCACTGGAAATGAGGAGTTTCAAATCCTGTAACTTAAAAAACGGAGAATGGCAGGCCAAAGCCTTTCAAGGAACTTTTGATATTATCTAAACTAGAGCTGAGAAGAGACTTATACAGTATCTACAGCTGTTTTGTCCATGAAATGGTATGGGCAAAAGGAAAGGGGAAAAAGACACACAGACCAACAGACCTGGGGAAGGATTACCATGGCAAGTGGTGGTGGCGGCAGCAATGGTGTTTTGTTCACATTCTGCTTCTTGGTGTCCCAGTGGGCCACCATATTCCTCCACAATGTTTTGGCATGGTGTACCATTGTTTCACAGAAAAAGACCCTCAGTCACCAGTTGAGGAAGGTGTAGTGAGGCAGTGCCACTCACCTGACCTTCAGTCGGTCACGCCGCTGCTACTTGCTGGGAGGTAGAAGGAGGGAGGCAAGATGGTGGCAAGATCAGTGTACTGCGAATACATTGGCTCTACCAGTGTGGATTCAAGCTACAAGAAAGGAGATTCTGACTAAACATCAGGAAGAACTTTCTGACAGCAAGAACTGTTCAACAGTAGAACAGAGACTCCCATGAGAGGTGGTGGACTGACTCTCCTTCCTTGGAGGTTTGTAAGCAGAGTTGGGTGGTCATCTGCCATTGATGCTTTAGTTGAGATTTCTGCATTGCGGGAGGTTAGATTTGATGGCACTTAGGGCCCCTTCCAACTCTACAGTTCTATGCTTCTACGTATTGTGAGAAAGTATGAGCAAATGGTTCTTTTTTCATTTGCAGTGGCTGAATTTCATTTCCGCAATATTGTTACCTATCTTTGCATGACAGGGTGGACTTAAAATCTAACTAAATGAAGAAATTGTACTAATTAGCATCATATTCCCAATCTCCTTTCTTTTTCATAGAGTGGGAACTCTTCCTCTGTAACGGGCCACTATCTCGGACTTCTTTTTCATTTTTGCTATTTGGCAGGTCACCTGCACAAGTGACCTTAAAGCATTGTTCCTGGCCCTTTGCCCTGTCATAGAGCTCCATGAGTAATAAATGAGCCCATTACCGCTTTACAGTACTAAAGACATGTCAAATCCTCGTGTACGCTACCCTCCTTCCTTGTTCCAATTACTCAAAATTTGATGGCACTTTTTCCTGTGCAGATTTCTAGGCAGCCAGGGCTACATATGTAGGAGAATGAAATAAGCCGAGACATTCTACATAGGGCTTCATATGCTGTCACTGCAGAATGAAACACAATGGCGACTAATGCTCTGAACTTGCTTGAAACCAACTATCTTAAAACAAAAATGACAACAGAGAGAAAGATAGAAAACCCGTCTGCTTTCAAGCTTCGAAGGAACTTTTGAAGAAAAACATGGCCCTTCTGTGCATCTCTGCCTTGCTGTTTCATGATGAGACAGAACTTTGTAGTGAAAGGAAATGACACTTGTTATCGCATATTTCAACCCCAAAATTCTCAGAACACTTTCTACTGGGTCTCAAGAGGAGGGGTAATCTCTCTGGGATGGCACACGCCAACCCTTTTTAATGGCAGACAATATAACCCCACTACAATTTAAAGTGAAGCAGCAGTGAAGAATATTGGTTCTTAATGAAATCTCTAGAACAATTTTGCTCTGCAAAATTCTGTTTTTGTTTGTTCACAAATCTGAGCACTGGCTTTAGAAGGATATGGGGGAAAGTGAGAGAAAGGTCTTCAAGAAAGAAAGAGAGAGACTCTCTAGTCCTGCCCACTCTTTTGTATTTTGGCTTTCTGCTTGCTGTGGGGTTGTTGTCATTCTAAGTTAGAGAATTAAAAAAAATGTAATTTCTATTCCTGAAGCCTGCAGGGATTTATTGCATCCTACCACTGCAGGGCTCTACCAGTCATTCTAATCCAATTTTGCTGCATCGCCCTTTATGTCCCGTGAGCATATGGGGGAGCACTGTTAGTGCCCCCCATGCACCAGAAGCATGACTTTTGTCAACAGGGAGAAGTGCCTTCAGCATAATGGACCCAACTCTGTGAAAATCCCTTCTAGAAGTTTTAAATTTAAATTAAAAATTTTTTTTGTATAACTCTTTTGTTTAACTCTTACTATAACCCACTTTCAAACATGTATTGGAAATGGGGTATATTTTTAAAAAAATAATAAATGAATAAATTTGTGTTGACTAGGATCTTGGTCACCATTGATCTCCAGTCTGCAGTGCCAGAAGATTGCCATTTTCTATCGCCCAGTCAAATGGTGAGGCTAAAGTTGGAGGTGCCATATAGCAACACTGTCATTTGCCTTGGTCTCTTCCCTCATCAGGTTTAGAACATTGAACTAAAGATATGCCATGGTACCAAGTGACTTCATGAACATCTAAGTCTAACCCAGCTGCCTAGTCCCAGATTGATTATAACACAAGAGCCCAAAGCAATGGAAGAGCCATTCTCGTGTAGTTTACCATCTGCTATCATTTAGCAGGCAGAAAAGCTGGAAGTTTTTGCCTCACTTGTGGCTGCCATCTTGGCCCTCTGCTTTGGTTGGACAATGGGATAGAGGAGATCTTGGGTTGTGAAAACCCAGTGCAAATGCTCATTGATTATCTGTTCAACTGCCAATGTTGTCATTTGGATGACTTTATTTTTGTTGGCAGTGGCACACTGCACCTGTTCTCTCTTGCTATTGGATGGAGCCCACAGCCTGGTACTCCTAGGCACTGAGCATCTGCAGCCACCACCTTACTGCAGCTGGGACTCCAAATGGCACCTTATTTGCTTATAGTAGTTCACTGTCTAAACAGATGAGCACATCAAAAGTTTGGAAAACAGCCCCTGGCTTCCCTCTTTGTTTCCCTGGACAGATTGTGGTTCAAATATCTGCCAACTGGGGCTCTGAAATTCCAACTACTGGATTTGTTATTAGACACTATGGGCATGATAGTTGAGTATATGATATAAATATTTAGTGTCAAATTTCCAGGGACAGAGATCCAGCCCTCTTAATGACTGCAACTTCTAAAAGCCACCAGGAAGTGAAGATATACCATTGTGCCACTGAAGATATCACTTCACTTGCCCCACTGTAGCATTTTTTGTCATTTAAATTAAGGCCATTTTAAACTACACAAAGGCATCCAGCACAATTTGTGACCCACCAAGCCAAATTCAATACAGCATGCTAATCACATAGGGTAGCTCACCAGGACCTTGATAACACATCTATATGCTTCTCCTTCTAATCCTCTTTAAGGAGCACATTTCTTATCTGGGAAATCACTGCTGGAAAAGGCTGTTCCCTTGTAATTAAGTAGTGCACCTCTAATAAAGGCGCTACCCTGACAGTTGTGTATAAGGTTGTGTATAAGCTGGGAAGTTCTCTGTTAGTAAGATCTCTTGGTATGGTCAACATAGAACAGTGGTGGGGAACTTCAGGCCCAAGGACTAAATATGGCCCTTCAGACCACTCTGTTTGGCCCTTTCAACTCTTCCCTGGCCACACCGCTCACTGGCCCTGCTTCACACCCTTAGTGTTTTTTCCTGGGTGGAATGTGTCCTTGAACCCTGATAATGTCTCTTGCTTATTGGATCATCAGCCTCATAAAACCAACATGCTTAACTCTATTTAATGCATGAAAGGAGTTAAGATCATAGAGTAAGCTGTTCTGCCAGGCTTAGCTAGCTAGCTTCCTTCCCTTTACCTTGGGAGGAAGAGTTACCAAACTATTTGTTCCACCATGTGATCCCTACTAGTAAAGAGGTCTAAGCTGGATGCTCCAAGCTTAGGCCGCATGGCTTAAGCAAGCCATCTTTGTTTCTATACAAATAATTTAGAAACATTTACCATTTATAGACCAAAGTTATACTACCTGTCTTTTCTGAATGCTGTATAGGAAAGCACATTGTCAGGAGTATGGGCAGAGTCAGGCTCTGGGGCCTGTAGTGCTTTGCAGGACTGGGGCTTGTCTCAGCTTGTGCTGGAGCAGCAAGGCGTGGCCACACAGGTGAAGCCACTTGATATCTCACCGCACCTGGTGGCAGGAGCTGGGAGGGATAAAAGCCCAGCATTTCCCTTTAGCTCTTTGCCACAGCAATGCTTTCCCTGCCTGGTTGCATCTGGCCTCTTGATCCTTGCTCCTTGGACCCTTGCCTTGCCGACGTCTTGATCCTTGCTCCGTGGACCCTTGCCTTGCCGATGTCTTGATCCTTGCTCCGTGGACCCTTGCCTTGCCGACGTCTTGATCCTTGGTCCGTGGACCCTTGCCTTGCCGACGTCTTGATCCTTGCTCCGTGGACCCTTGCCTTGCCGACGCCTTGATCCTTGCTCCTTGGACCCTTGCCTTGCCGACGTCTTGATCCTTGCTCCATGGACCCTTGCCTTGCCGACGTCTTGCTCCTTGCTCCGTGGACCCTTGCCTTGCCGACGTCTTGATCCTTGCTCCGTGGACCCTTGCCTTGCCGATGTCTTGATCCTTGCTCCGTGGACCCTTGCCTTGCCGACGCCTTGATCCTCGACCCTTGTACCTTCGCCTTGCTTCTTGCTCCTTGGACCTTCGCCTTGCTTCTTGTTCCTTGAACCTTCGCCTTGCTTCTTGTTCCTTGAGCCTTCGCCTTGCTCCTTGGACCTTCGCCTTGCCGACGCCTTCCTCCTTGACTCCCAGACCTTTGCCTCTGCCTTGCTCCCTGACCCTGTGACTGCCTGCTGCTGGACCCTCAGCCCTGCACCTGCTTCTACACCACCATCTTGCCTCTGGTCCTGACGCCCGCCGACCGGACCGTGACACACATGAATTTGACCTTTGAAGAGTTTGGAAGTAAATCATTTTTAATTTACCAAAAATATGGCCTTTTTCTATGCCAAGGGAAGTGGGGAACTTTGAAAGCAACTTAGACCTTTAAGATGTCCCTTTTAACATTGTGTATTTCCACACTTTACTTTGCTGCAGATTTTATGATTTTAATTCTCTGCTGAGGCTCTCTCATCATATAGCATTTGCCCCAAATCTGAATCTTAGTCATTCAGGGAATTCTCCTTTTTATTTTCCCATATCTATTTTTCCTCAAACCAAATTAACCAGCATTGCTTGTCTGGATGGAGGACAGAGAGGGGTGTGTGTATATGCATTGAAAACAGCCAAAGGTACCAAGGGGAAATATGATGCTCCGCCCACTGCTATGTGGTGCCCAGAAGGTTCCCCCTTCCTGATATGGCAAGTTGAAATGAGCCAATGCACTGACATATTTATTTTGGTTAACAAGAAATGAAACTCTAGCTCTTTGGCTTTGCTACAAAGAGAAGAACTTAAAAATGGACCAATTGGGACTAGGAGAGGTACTGGGCATGAGGCAGCATGAGATGATCCCATTAACGGCCCCTTTCTGGACAGATTTTATTAGAAGAATTATCTCGACTTCAATATGTATTTAGCTTTTGTAGAGGAATATTGGCCTCTCTCGGTCTCTGAATAAATGAGAAGTGTCCCCCAAGGGGCAAAAGAGTGGTTACAGAATTAATTCTCAGGAGCTAGAAATGCAAATCAGCTCTTTGTTCAGAGGCCTGGATCAATGTTCTGCTGGATATTGCCTAATGTAGAAGTTTCTTTTCATAAGCATCCAGGGGAGGGAGGGGGAGAGAAAGCACTAGGATTTTGTGTGGGGTTTGATAGAGAATTAGTCACTTGTGAAGGTCTCCTGCCCTCCTGCTACATCATGCCTCTAGCTACTGGTGAAGTTGAGGAAGAAAGAGATTATGCTTTAAGATCCATACATTAGGGGTTCTCCCATGGTCATGGAGTGTGTAATGTCTGGCTGGTGGCATTTTATTCAAATACTCCTGTTTGCAGTTTTACATATCCATTTATCTCCATCTTTGGAAATTTGAAAAAAAAATTCTGCTATACTAAAATACTGTTAACCATTTTTGTAGATTGTGTTCATAACTGATTGTTGGATTTGTACTTTGGGGGTAACTTGTTACATAAAAGTAGAGTTTTAATAAATAAATGATATCTGTTGGGTGACTATCTTATATGTGGGGGGCCAAGAAAAAGAGTCTAGATAGCTCAGGTGGTCAACACGTGCTGATACCACCAAGGTTGCAGGACAGCTGCATATTCCTGCATTGCAGGGGGTTGGACTAGATAATCCTCGGGGTTCCTTCTAATGCTACAATTCTATTATTCTGATGCATGTAGAGTGTTCTAACTTTGTAGGAAAAGTGTTATAATTATTAACCATCTTAGCTAATGAAGGGTTTGGTCAAGGCATACCTAGCACTAAACAGAAAGAAGCTGGATGCATTGTATTGATGAAATATGTTGTTGATGGTTCTAGATTGTATATTTTCAAATTATATGGAACAAGAAGGCTGTGCTATGAAAAAGGAATCTCCCTCCCCTATCAGTACGTAGTGCTACCCTTAAAACACCAGGACTGGATTCAAGGTGTGTGAAATGTACAGTAGCTTCTCTTCATTAATTCCAATTACTATTCTGACTGGATATTTTTACTTTTTACTTTTTTAAAAAAAACAATTCAAACCACAGTATAACATGATTTTTGCCATGTCCAATTGGACATCCAATGCACATCTCAGAGAAAGGAACTATAAAAGTGCCAGCAATTACTATAAATTACTCAGTGCTTTGACAAAAGAGTCTCTATTTCCTGACAATTCCGTAATAAACATGCACATAGGCACATAAATACAGGGCAGTGGTTCAAAGCAAATTGAAATGAACTTCATCAAAAGTAAATAGAAATGGATTCGGTAAAACATCATTTACAGCGAGAAAGGTTTCAATTCTTCTTATTCTTCTTTCAGATGGATAAAATTCAATTATTATTTGCCAAATGGCTAAGTCTTTGAGGGGAAATTGCTTAGAGATGCTGCTTCAGTTTAAACATCTGTATTAATTTTCATCAACTTTGCACATGCTTTGCTAGACACAACTACAGTTTTCACCAGATAGGATGCACATCAAGAATTGTGAACATTTCCCACTTCCATGGCAATGTGTACATAATTTCCTCTCTGATACTGGGTATGATCCGTGAATGCACAGATGGCTCACAGAGCTGTGTAGGAAGGGACACCCGTAAGCAAAAGAGAGGCCTTTAATTCCTTCTGTCCCTCCCTGGCAATTCTTGGCAGGATGCCCATAGTGCTGGCTCACTGCAATGCCCCAAGCTGTTTTGGGCTTTTAAAGGTTAATACCAGCACTTTGAATTGAGCTCAGAAATGGATTAGGAACCAGTGCAGATGGCAAAGCACTGGCATAATGTCATCATAATGGCCAGTCCCAGTAAACAGCTTTGCTGACCTATTTTGGACTAATTGAAGTTTCCAGACCATTTGCAAAGCCAACCCAAGATAGAATTGTACTGCCGGAATTTAAATGGGTGGTTACCAGAGTGTAGATAACCGTAGCAAGACTGTCTCTGTCCAGATAAAGCTGCAGTTGGGATATCAGCAAAAGCCACTGAGGCCATCTGCATCTCAAGGCACAGTGCTAGATCCAGCCCTGAAACCATGAAGCTGATCCAGAAAAGGTTGAACACTGAGATGTATGCCTTCAACTGCATCTCTGTTTATTGACCCTCCAATCCATTACCAAGTCAAGCACCATATCAGAACACCCCTTGCCTCCCCAGGACTTCATTAAAAGGAGAGGTAGAGCTGGGTGTCACACTCCTCAGTCCATAACTCTGGGTGTCCTCACCTAGCAGTTTCAAGTTTATGTTGAGCAGCATTGAGGATAAAACCTCACAACTTAACTGCAAGAGGCAGAGCAATAATCCTCATGCACCATCTTCTGGAATTAACCATCAAAACAGGAGTGGATCCACTGTGGTACAACACTCAACTCTGATAACCTGTCCAGAAGACTACAGAGGTTGACAGGATCAAAACTTGCTGGACAAATTAATGTGACCTGTCTGTCTGTCTATTGGCATAAGTTGTCCCACAGGTCAACTAATAGTTTCCATTCCAAAACCAGACCCCAAATCCTATTGCAATGAATCTAGGAAAGCAATTCAATACAAGAGAGTCTGGAGGTGACTTGCAACCACCAGGAAAGAGATGCTAGTGATTAGCCTATATTTGTCCGTATCTTCCAAGTCCAAGTTAGATTTCTTCAGGAGCAGTACAGTTACAACCTCTGTTAAAGTGGTTGACACCACAGCCTTCTGCAACCTCCTGGACCCAGCTGGAACATAGACACCTTTAGAACTTTGCACACAGACATAACATGGAAGTTGGGTTGTTGGCACTTGTCTTGAGAGGCAATGAAATGTGCCTCCAGGGGTGAAGTCAAACTGCTGCATTAGCAGCACTGAATTGACCTCCACAGGGTGCAAGCCTAGGCAGTAATGTATAGAGGTCCTGGGCTGCCCAGATGACAAGACTCAGCCTCACTGATGTGGTGGTCCAAAAGCAGAGCAATACATTTGGCACTAACTGGGCTGCAGGAGTTGCCAGAAGAAGGCGTAGAAGCTGCCACCCAACCACCTTAGGGACTCCACTCCAGATTTGTGTAGGGTTGACTCCTTAGTCTTTTCTCCTGAATATATCTCCCAAGGCAGCAGAGGTTTAGGATCAGAGTTTTCCTTCTATACAGGCTACCTTTCCAGGTTGGTGAGATTCACTTGCCCCTTACTTCCCTCTACAGCACAGGCAGAAACCACCTTCTTGACCGTTGGACCCACTCTTGGTCTCATCCATTGAATCCACCGGAACCTGTCTTCACATGCAGGGGAAGTCCCTAAATCACTAAACCCTCACCTGGTTTAGCTGGCCTGTCAAAGCTGTTCTTGGGGTGTGGCTGCTGTGTGCTATTGCATGCTGGCAGCTTCTAGGAGCCCACAGGTGAGAGCTGAGTGGAGGACTAAAGGTGAGCATATTATCACAGAAGGAGCATGAGACGTGTCCCCCACCACAGGTACTACCCCTCCCATACTTTCAAATAAATGAGCTCCCACATGTATGTGGCTACATTTTGGGGTAGGAGGAAACAGATTTGGGTGTAGGCAGAATTCTGATAAATTCAAAAGTTGGTTGTTCCTACTGGGTAATCAGCAAGAATAAAAAACCTCACTACAAATAAGTACTGTACAATGTACCTCGGGTTACGAACTTAATTCATTCTGGAGGTCCGTTCATAACCTGAAATTATTCTTAACCTGAGGTACCACTTTAGCTAATGGGACCTCTTGCTGCCGCCACCACACAATTTCTGTTCTCATCCTGAAGCAAAGTTCTTAACCCGAGATACTATTTCTGGGTTAGCGGAGTCTGTAACCTGAAGCGTCTGTAACCCGAGGTACCACTGTATTTAACTAATTAATCTATTTAAGCCAGGGATGAAACATGGACACAGGAGGACTAAATAATAATAATTATATATTACCACCACCACCACCACTACTACTACCAACATAACAAAATTCCAGCTGTTTTCTACTCAGTCTTCACCAATACTTTATCAAGCCCTGACCAAGCCTTCACCTGTCTTAAAGGTGCAAGATACCTCAGTTAGCAGAACCATATGCTGCAAAGTTTTATAAGATGTACCATCTCAGATTCAGAGCAATGGAGACAGGTTTTTCCTACTGTCTGAGGATAGTCAATTTGTGGTAATATCACAAATTTTATGATCTGTTTTTTAGTATACCTAAAATCCTTTGCTTAATAGGGGCCACCCCACATTTTCTTCAAAAAAATTTTTTTTGCTTTGCACATGTAACTACCATAGAGTTATCAAAATTTTCAAAAGTTGGGAGTTTGTGGCTTGGCTTTTGAAAAATAGGGGGTCCTCAGTAATTAGCTATTTGGAAAGCACTGGTCTACATTGCATTACCTAACATGATCCCTCCAAATGCTATGAAATATAACTTCCATCATCCCTGGCTATTGATAATACTGGCTGAAGCTGATGGGAGTTGAAGGGCTTTACATTGTCTAGCCCTGCTCTAATCATTTGTCCTTAAAAGTTTGGGTATATTGCCTACAATCAGCTTTCTTTGTCACAAACATCAAAATAATTATATTTTTTACAAATCCACTAGGATATACTCGTGCAAGTTTTTAATGATGGCATGATTGCCTCTTTGGAGATACAGGCTCACAGATCTGAAACTTATGTGCCATTTACATTTGGATATTGTCATTAATGAGCACATTACAGCCTACGCTCTGTCATGTTTTATTGCTTACACATTGCTTCTTGTAAAATTAATCATGATTCACTCATTTGTTACAGATGCAAACTGGCAAAGGCAAAAATGTGGCTGCATGAACTTTAATGAGGAGGTAACATGAGGGGAAGTTGTACTTCTATACCTGACACAGGTGGCGCTGTGGGCTAAACCACAGAGCCTAGGGCTTGCCGATCAGAAGGTCAGCGGTTCAAATCCCCGTGATGGGGTGAACTCCCGTTGCTCGGTCCCAGCTCCTGCCTACCTAGCAGTTCAAAAGCACGTCAAAGTGCAAGTAGATAAATAGGTACCGCTCCAGCAGGAAGGTAAACAGCGTTTCCATATGCTGCTCTGGTTCGCCAGAAGCGGCTTTGTCATGCTAGCCACATGACCTGGAAGCTGTAAGCCAGCTCCCTCGGCCAACAATGCGAGATGAGCGCCGCAACCCGAGAGTCGGTCACGACTGGACCTAATGGTCAGGGGTCCTTTTACCTTTACCTAACATGAGGGGAAGTTGTACTTCTATACTTGAAAGCCATTTACAAAAGAGGAACATGCACTATTGGTCCACCTTTCTTTTGTAGAGAAATTGAAGTAACATTTCTGTTATATGATGTGTCTTGAACTGGGGGAGGAAGGGGGAACAATAGAAGCTTGTTGACTTCATTTCAGTCCTTCCTGGAATTATTTATGAGTGCTTCTTAATACCATATGTAGCCAATGCATTCTGAATTTCTGATGCACTTAACCTCCTAACTAAGTGACTAGATGAACAACATGCATCTGCATCCAATCTGGTGGGGTTTTTTGGTCTTCCTATCTATGATATGTACTCCAAGGACAAATTTGATATTATTTTTAAGTTATTTGAATCCTTTGTGTTTAGGGGAAGGTGGTATTAGATTGAGCTCCTAACAGCCATTCAAAATTATATTGGTTATGTCATGAAAACCAATTAACATCTAGCATTCGGCTCAAATATTTGTCTGTACAACCTGATTTATAATTTGTCAGTACAGGTAGTTGGAATGGACAGGCGGTGGAGATAACCCAGGTAAGAAAGTCTTCTTTCTTTAGATGGCATCTTGAGAAACTTTTATTGAAAACAGCAGGCTGAAACTGGTTTAGGTTACTCTAGTTAAGAGAAAACAAAGATTTGACCTGGTGGCTGACTCAGGTTTCCTTGTGTTGTGCTAAACTGCGGCAACTGTGAAAAAGGTAAATTTTATGCTTGGAATCATTGGGGAAGGAATTGAAAATGAAAATGATGTTGATATCATCACACAGTTATATAAATTGATGGTGCAACCGCACTTGCAATACCGTGTACAGTTCTGGTCACCTCACCTGAAAAAGAATATTGTAGAGATGGAAAAGGTTCAGAAAAGGTCGACCAAAATGGTCAGGCAGATGAAGTAACTCCCCTCTGAGGAAAGGTTACAGCATTTGTAGCTTTTTAGTTTAGAGAAAAGGTGAGTGAGAGGTCACACAATATAAGTGTTTAAAATTATGATGGTGTGGAGAAAGAAAAGTTTTTCTCCCTCTCTCATAATACTAGAACTTGGGGACATCCAATGAAGCTGAATTTTGGAAGATTCAGGACTGTCTTCACACAGCACATAGTACAACTTTGGAATTTGCTTGCACAATATGTGGTGGTTTCTGAATACCAGCTGCTGGAAACTGCCAGAAGGGAAAGTGCTGTTGCACCCAAGTCCTGCTTGCAAACTTCCCATAGGCATCTGATTGGCAACTATGAAAACAGAGTGCTGAACTAATAGCACTGGCCCAATCCAGCAGGCTCTTCTTATGTCCTTATGAAAGCCAGACCAAGTCTTTATTTTCTGGAATCAGGAAGAATTTGAAACAAAAAGCCGGAGCACATTGGAATTGTCTGCCTTCCGAATAGAAACAATGATGGCAGCCTATATCTGTCACGGCCTTTTCCTTACAGTATAGACCAGGCATCCCCAAACTTTGGCCCTCCAGATGTTTTGGACTACAATTCCCATCATCCCTGACCACTGGTCCTGTTAGCTAGGGATCCTGGGAGTTGTAGGCCAAAACATCTGGAGGGCCGCAGTTTGGGGATGCCTGGTATAGACTAAGAATGCTTTGCCTCAGCTCTATGCTGGCTGTCAGGCAAAGATTTCTGAGAAACTGTTGCCAAGCCAACACTGGCAACTACCTCCATCAGCTGCTAAAGCAACTGAAAGGGATCAGATTGTTCTGTAATTATGCATTAGGTACTATCATATCTGACTGATGAACTGGGTGGGAATTACCAATGAAGAGTTTGTAAATATACTAATCTGAATTATACTACAAAGAAAAACACAGAATGACCTTCAAATATTTAACAACTAAAAGTATAGTGTGTTGTCCTGCTGAAATGTCATTACTGAGCAGAAACAGAAATTTGGCAAATTTACTTTGGATATTACATATAAGAAAGGAAGATGACCTATTCAGGGTAGTGTTGTCGATGTAGCATGGGAGGTTATTGGTTTGCAAACAATCCTAACCCCGTGATCTGCTCAGGCTGGTTAGGACTGTGCAGAACTGCTCTTCCAGTAGCCAAAAAAAGCTCGGCATTCAAGACAGAGAGGGGGAAAGTTCCCACTATCTGTACAAAAGCACCATTGGCATAAATCCACCACTGATGGTGTTTCCATTGGTATTCTAGAGGCATAAGAGCATAGGATGGAGAAACTCACTCATAGAACTACTAGATCCAAGCATCTTCATTTGATGGGGAGGCTCACAGCTCCTACCACCACCACCTATGCCAACCTAGAGCTGGTTTAACCAATACCCCTCTCCATTGGAAATGATAGATTGAGTCAAGGACAACTGCATTGGGAGGTGAGCAAGGTTCAGAGAAAACTGGTGCTTGACATCACCAAGAAAAAAGTGAGAAGACTCAGCAGGTCACCTAAGTTTGTGGAAATATGAACCAGGGCTTGGGGGGTGTGTGTGTTAAGCTGCTCTTCTGAGGCAGCCCCTCAGTCAGCAGTGCTGGCTCAAGCAAAGACGAAGCTGGAGTCTCTGCCTAGAGAAGGCAGCTGGGCAGCACTGAGTCCCTAACAATGGCACACTCACTTGCTCCACAGGAAGAGAACATGCTGGTGGTTTTCCTACTAACACCTTAGTGGGTGTGAATCAGTAGGTTTTCCTCACCCTCTTTCCTACCCCAACTCCTTTAGTGAGATCACCAGAGTGAACAGAGACCTAGTGGAGTCCCGCTTATGTAGGTGCAGGTTGAGCTTGACAAGAACTTATCTCTCCCCAGGCCACTTTGGCTCCTTTGTTCTCCTCTCTCAGTGACTCACATACACCCCTGCCCAAGTTTTTCCCTCCCTCCCTGATCAAGTTGTGTGTGCATGCAGGGAGAATGTTCAATTAGAGCTGGCTGCACTCATGCACATTGTTAGCAAGAGCACTAGTGTGATGACATTCTTACATTTTTATTATATAATAAGATACAAACACACACATATAGTGCAGAGGGGACCTAAGTGGGCAAAAAAGCCCCAAAACAGCCTGCTAAGGATTAAGCTTGTTCAGTGGGCATGTAATATTGAAGGAGACAGAAAAGGGGAAATTACATGGAAGAAGGTATGGCTTGGCTAACTTGAACACTGAACAGGTGCACTCCACATTGTGACATTTTGTTGAAGGTCCCATTTGTTGTTGCTATTAGTAACAGAAGAGCATAAGGGTTGTCCAAATGCTGGGTAAATATGGGCTGTGTAGGTGGCTGAAATGATACATAGTGATCTCAGTTTCATTACGCAATGCTTACCAGCTAAAACATAGCACAGGCATTGCCATTTCAAAGCAGATTATTAGGGACAGTAGAACATAGAACTGATCATATTAGCTCATTGCATTCATATAGTTTGTTTTTTATGAGCCTAATGTATTGGTGTTTAAATGCAAGTTTCAGTAAACTATGCTCCATATGGGGAAAACAGCAAACAGAGCAAAGTGAAATTAAATGAACTTCAAAGATCACAGGATAATCTAGAGACAGGATTGGAAAATAAATGAAGCCACCACTGGAGTTATCAGTTCCTTACTCTAAACTACCTTGAATGTTTTTACATACAGGGGGGTTGCATTGCGTACAAATAAACACATTCTTTTATCCTAGCTTTCTGTTAAAGAAGCATCTAGAAACTTTTAGGTGGTCATCTGAAGTTGCAGTACCAAATGAGTAAGCCCCGTTAAAGTCAATTGGGTTTAATTCTGAGTAGGTATGGATAGAGTGCACTGTAAATCTTTCTGATAGAGATCAAAGGGACTAGCAAGTGCTAAACACTAAATATATTGTGCTCAAAGTTTTAGACAGTAGTTTATTGTGGATACAGGTAGGTAGTAGCCATGTTGGTCTGATGTACTCCAAACAAACAAAAAATCCTTCCAGCAGCACCTTAGAGACCAACTAAGTTTGTCATAGTTTATTGTGGACTTGGTGCTGCTTATACATGCATGTGTGTGTGTGTGTGTGTGTGTGTGTGTGTGTGTGTGTTGTGTGTGTGTGTGTAGCATCCACATGACGTAGTCCTCATCACAATGAATTCCATATACCCCTATACCATTTGTTTACATGGGATTTCTTACTTACTTGATTTTCTGATAAAGGGTAAATCTGGATTAAATGACAAAATAATATGTGTGGCTGCTGTGAAAAGCTTGCATGCTTGAGTGGTACTGAGTCCAAAATAAACTGCCATGTGGAAGTAGAGATGACAGACAATTCTGATGAAAAAAGAAATAGGAGCAGAAATTGCCAATATTCACTTATTCGTCCCAGATCCAGAGGCGAACTCAATCTAGCAAATATGATTGGTATTCACTCTTTCTGTTACTTTTAGTCCACAAATGTTATGTAGTTGATTGAAATGAATGGGGTGGAATAATATAATGAAAATATAATTAGATGATTTAATAATTTACTGCCCAATTATTACATATGTATGTAAATTATGCAGATTAGGTACATTTGATGCATCAGGCAGCAGGATGAATAACACTCTTTTTGGCAGAAGATAGACTTGAGCAGAATGGAAACAGTGCTGCATGTAAAAAAAATGCAGGGCAGAAAGGATGCCTTCTTATATCCTCTTGTAGAAGAAATCAAGCATCAAACATTTTAATGGAATCTGTGTGGCATATTTACCTGCAGTGCTATTTTTCTAGAAAAAGAGGTGTCGGAACTCATCATGAATGCCTCCCTCGTTCTCTTAGAATGGTAATGGCGCCCACCTGAAAGGTGCCGCAGTTGAGTTCCTGTGAGTTCCAGCTTGAAAAAAATCCTTGTTTACCAGGCGTTTTTAAAGCAGATAGGAGAAACAAAGGCAGGTGATATTTAGGATCTAGTGCATCCTTATTTTTATATCAGCTCAAATTTTCTGTCTATTGATTTTATATGTACTTGCATGTTGAAGGTGTGTGGACCAATGCCTGCTATGCAAACATCATTTTAGCCATGGGAGCATGACCATATTTTTTTAAGCCCCCTGGTTTGTTCTGCGCACACCCCTCAGCAGGGTCTAACATATGCAAGGAGGACAGAGACAGATTGAATTGGGGGGGGGCGAGTCTCTCTTCATGCAACCCCCTCAACCTGCAGGAAATCAGCAGCAAGAATCTGTCTGACTAAATGCTTTGTAGAGCACAGTCAGGCACACATTTCACTGTTAGCCTAAAGGTAGTATTAGCCCCTGAAGTGTTGTAAGGGTGCTTACAACATGTGATTCTTACAAATCATGTGATGCTAGATTTTACTCCCTGATAGGAGCTCCTCACCACTTTCCCCATGGTTCATGTGTGTGCATGTCACGGTTGCAGCTTCAAATGTTTTTCTCCTAAGGACATGGCGCCAGAAAGATCCAGTGTAATGTCTTGGGCTGAAATTTGAAGGTAATGACTTTCAGTCACAATTCATAAGAGGTTGATCTGAAATGATGATCTTGAGGTGAAAAGGTTCTCCTCTGTAATGCCCCTTATCAATCATTTGAGCTACCCTGCCACCATCTCTTTTTGTTAATAAAGGGAAAATGCTTGTAGTCAATAGAAAGGTGGGATTCCCTGAGGAGAGGAGAATCAGCTAATAGTGAGCAAGAAACATTTTCAAAAATGAAAAGTTAGCATCTAAACCAGAATTTGGAAAATGAAAAGAAACTATTTTTTAATGCATCTAGAACTGAAAGGCTTTTATATGCCTGAATTATTATTGAAGTCTGGCTTGATGTGATTACAAGGAGCTGTTGTTTCATGAGTGATTTTTAATCCTTTTGGCAGAGTCAGACAGGGTATAAATTTGTGAGCCAATTGGTATGCAGATCATCCAACTGCCTGGGTATTGATTTGAAAGATTCAGAATGAATGTGCCCTGTTTTATAAGGAAAGCATTTGAGGAAGGAAAGAGAATGCTCTGCGTTCTGAGAAGCTTTGCTAAAACATTGTCAAACTGAAGCAGCAGCATGTATGTGAGAACCCTGATGCTACTCTGAAAGCAGAGATCCCCCAATAGTACACTAGTCATATGGTTTAATTTTTATTATTTCTAACCATTCTTTCCTGCACTTTAGGCACCTAGCAAACATATTTCCAGCAACAACAAAACTGTTTTAAAAAGAAGAAGTAGAGAATAAAACATAGCTTTGAGGTGTTAGTGAAAGTTGCAATAAATTCATAAAACAACAACTTAAAAGCAATTAGCAGCAACACTATATATCAGGGGTTTCCAAACTAAGGCCCGGGGGCCAGATGCGGCCCATGCGAGATAATTGTGTGCCCCCCAATGACCCCCGCCGCCCGCTCTTACCACCGTGCCGCGGTGCGGTTGCCCATCTCCGGGTCAGCATGGCTCAAGCTATTTCCGGTGCCGCACTGTCCTGGAAGTGCACCGAAAATGACGTCTGTGCATGCACAGAAGCCATTTCCGGCGCCGCGCCAAAAAGAGCGAGTGTGCACGCATATGGGAGCGCGTTCCCCCGCCCACCGGCCTGCCACATGATCGGCGCCAGAGGAACCGGCCAGAAGCCGGGTAACTTTGGGGACCCTTGCTATATATGGTGGTACCATGTTTGAAAAGTCCTTCTAAAATGAAGAGTCTTGCTACTGGGGTGTAATTGTCTGAAAATCTCAATGACAAGCTTATTTAGATGGATCTTTTCTGATTACCATCCTGCTTTTCAATCTGAACTAAAATTGAGCTGTACTCCCCTGGTTCCACTACAAATATGAACAAGATTTAGCAGCTGAGTGAGAAACAGGTCTATAGTCAACAGAAACCCATGAGAGACTAAGGATGCTTCGCCCATCCTATAAATCTCCACCCATATAAATCTCCATCCTCTTTCACTACCAATACTACTTTTGTGCAGGGAGTTTCCCCTGACCATAGAGATTTATGTCACTCACTGAAATGTGGAGAAAACTGAACCAGGGGTGGGAATTTAAACCATTAAAATATTATATATTTTTCCTTCAGCTGTTTGCGGAAACTCCTGGGCGCTCAAAAAAACAACTGAATCTTTCATCCTCAGATTGTTAGTTAGTTGTGGAACTTGTTTGGAATATTTAACGATGACAAAGAAACCTTATGGCAGCTGATTAGCCTCTCGTAAAGCTTCCATCAATTTCCCAAACTCTGTTGCTGCCTCTCATGAATTCTGGCTGCCATAATTGGGAACAACTTACCAAATCAATTGATGTAGCCTCTGTAACCACATTAGCACTCCAGTTATCACCAGAGCTAACAAGTCACCTTTAGCAATACAATTTTCACTAAACTCTTTAAGCTTTCTCCCCTCATTTTTTCTTTGGGTACATGTCACTCAGCGCTTTCAACAGACATTATCCCTCAGATCACCGAAACTGCCAGTGACAGTCACTTTCTCTCTCTCTCTCTCCCCCCCCCCTGCCTTTCTCTCTGTTGTCTGTGCAAATTATATTACACAAAAAGCATGGAAGGAAAGCGCGGAAAGATAGATGGGTAGGCAGACAAAGGGCTACAGAGGGCAATGGTCGTTCGTGAAATGAAAAGCAATGTTCTCTGAATATATTTTTTCAAGTTTGTTTTCAAATGATAATCATATGTTAAGAGCTGGTTATCAGGTACAAAACATGGAAGCCTCTGTTGCTTACAAAATAGGGGGGAGGACGAAACTTGCCTATATAAAGCAACACAATGGTTATGTTTTATTATTGCAATTAGTAGGCAAAATTATAGTGGGGGGAATGCAAAGCAATATATTTTGGTTTGCTCTTGTTAATGTTGCCATATTTAAAAAAAAATGGCAAGGACAACTGCATTGCAATGTGAGGTTTTGCCATCTCTGAAGCTCCATATCAAGAAAAGGTTCTGCTGCTAACTTGTCCCAGTGTTAAAAAGACAGAGGCTTTGCCAAGCTAATAATAATGAGGTTGGCAACTCTTTTCTTTCTCTCCTTCACTAGCGCAATCCTGAGCAGGAAATTAGTACCTTTTGCTTCTATTTTTAAATAACCATTGATTCTGAGCCCTAACTTATGGGTAGGTATTTAAGAATGCATTGTTTTCCATTCTGCACTGTATTCATTGAGTGGACAGTGTTTCCATTCCACTGCAGTTCGTGTTCCACAAAAGAAACTATGCAAATAAAACAATAAGAATGAAATCTGTTTTAATGATGAGGAAAAAAATTGTGTCCCGCACGGCAGATGAATGTGACATTCCACTTTCCGCCATTATTCCAGTCAACACGGTGAAGGAAGAACCCCCTTTATCCTAGTAACAGAAGATTTTGATTGAATGCTATGGAACTGTGATACCCTAACAGTGGAAAAGCTTTCTCAAGGGAAGACATCTGCATCCTGCATTAAAGTGAGTCACAGCTGCACATTTATTATGCACAGAAACAATAATGTTTTGGGAACTTTTTTTATTTATTTAATCCTTTTCTATGTTACTCTTCTGTTTCAAAGTCCCCAGAACAGCTCGCAATGGTTATAAAACACAGTATAAAGAAAACAAATATTTCACACACACACACACACCCAGAGTGAATACTCTCAACACATATATTTGGTGTGAAGTTCATAACAGTGGGCAAATAAAGGTTATGCAACACCACCTCAGCTCAAACCCAATCACCTGAGGTGAGGCTCTCATTGCCAACTCACCATGAACATGTGCTGGAGGGAAGGGTTGTTTTCCTCCTCAGTTACTGTTGTCCAGAGTTCAGCAGAGCAATTCCTTCAGGTCAAAAGAACAACAGACCAAGCAACCCATTGGGGTGGACAACAATGTGAGATGGTTGGTCAGACACCCTTCACCCAAGGGGCCTCAGGATGCTTAGCTTAGATCCAGGTTAGTTCACTGCCTGTCCTAAATGTCTATATCAGGAAGATGCAAGAAGCCAAATCACCCACACACAGTCCAAGTCAGAACAAAGCAGTCACAGAGAGATGGAGACAGAAAACAGGAGAATCAAAAAGAGGACCATAGATGAAGATCTGTGTTGAGCGAGAAGGGCATACCCATGTCAGTTAAGGCATCATTGAGGGCTGGAAAAGGTGGTTTCACCACTAAGGCCAACTTTAGGCAGAGGAAAGAGGTACCCACAAGTATTTTTTATTTTTTATCAACTCCTAATTTCTGATTGAATGACACCTCTACCAGGATTGCATTAGCAGCACGAGCAATAATGTTATCATAATCCATCAGTTCTGCTACAGCTTTATGATAGGCTGAACACAGACACTTAATTGGTCTAATAAATGTCACCCTTTAAACATGAATCACTTGTTATATAGTGATCCGGGTCAATGGCATCTCAATGATGAGACATAAAACCAAATTCTAAACCACTTATGCGTATTGGAGATTCCATGATTCCTGTCACAAGAAAGAGCCATGTGCACAACCACAAATACTAAAACACTAAAAATGTTGGGGAATTTTCTATATTAGTGGTACACACATAAATAGAAAGAAATGACTAGGGCAATCTGTTCACTGCCGCCTTCAACAATAAGAAATGCAATGTAGTTTGCATTTGTTTCTACCACTGGAACTTCACAGCTTTCAAGAAGCCATGTTCATTGGCTTCACTTATTCATGCACTACTGTGGTTCTTATCATTCCCAGAAACTGTTGTAGTGGTGCTTTGTTTAAACTACACTCATACAACTTGTGGCCCACCAAGCTGAATGTGACCCATCAGCCACGACATGGTGCACAAGGATCTCAGCGAAGCCATCTGTGTTCCAAATCACATCTGTTATGTGCAAATGTCCACACACACATTCACTAAATGTGCAGAGGGGAGCAGGATGGTGCCACTGATATTGGTATGCCCACTGGTTGGGGAATCTCCCACGCATTTAGCATTAGTGTGAAAGAGGTCTGTGAGTGTAGAGCTCCCCCAGGCAATCTTGGAGCAATCAGGATTCCTGAGTGCATAGAAAAGGTGTACATGCACATGTTCCTTTTACACCAATCCTGGTTCTCTGGATATGAACTATTGGCCAAATAGGCATGGTTCTGATCTCCTGCCAGGTGTTGGGTGGGTGAATGTCTGCATACTCTATGTACAGTTCTAGATTCACAGACTCTTTTCAGACCTTCCACTGAATGTACGTAGACAAGAATAAAATTTACCCCCATGATCAGTTTGACTTCACCCCTGGAGGCGCACTCCATTGTGTTTCAAGACAGACGGATGTCAACAACATCATGTAAAGGTAAAGGGACCCCTGACCATTAGGTCCAGTCATGACCGACTCTGGGGTTGCAGCGCTCATCTCGCTTTATTGGCTGAGGGAGCCAGCATACAGCTTCCAGGTCATGTGGCCAGCATGACAAAGCTGCTTCTGGTGAACCAGAGCAGCACACGGAAACGCCATTTACCTTCCCGCTGTGCCGGTACCTTTTTATCTACTTGCACTTTGACGTGCTTTCAAACTGCTAGGTTGGCAGGAGCTGGGACCAAGCAACGGGAGCTCACCCCGTCGCGGGGATTCAAACCGCCGACATTCTGATCGGCAAGCCCTAGGCTCTGTGGAAAGAATTGGGGGGGAGGCAAAAGGATGAGACCTCTGTCCAGAATAATAACATAAAAGCAAGGGAAAAGCCAGGAACTGGAAGAGAGCTAACTTCAGAGAACTGTTGCACAAAGCGGTGGAGCATTTCTATGTTGCTGAACTTTCTGAAATGCATTCTCCCAAAATTCAACATGTTCCACCATGCATATGATGCACCAGCTCATCAAACAGACAAATATACAATCACTCTCAGTGAAGTCTCTGCTTGTATTCCTGATTGTTCCTATTTAACTAAAAGAAAATGGCTATCGACCAGCATTAGCTTGATTGCAATTGTCAGGTCCTGCATTCGCTTTGAAATATTAGGAAACGGCTCGGGAAAATCAATTGTATTTAAAAGATCCTGTGAAAAGTTTTACAGCTACACATTAGGAAACTGTGTTAAGCAAATAAGAACTAATTGTTCTCAGTTTCCACAGTAATTGTCCAGTCTGCCTCACCTTTGCTACGCACAGTCATTCAATGTGCATAGAAAATTTAAACAAAAGTTGCTCGAGGCAAGGGGACAATGAGCGTTGGCATCTGAGACACGAATGTGTTTTACAGCACATCCTGATATATCTCTCGGTGCTATTGAAAAGTACAAATTAAGACAGCCTTGAACACCTCAAACTTCCATATGTCCTAATAGAATTTATCCCAGAACTATGTATGCCCATACACCAGGAGCGGAGAACCATCAGATGTTGCTGGACTACAACTCCCAGCATCCCTGACCATTTGCCATGCTGTCTGGGACTAATGGGAGCTGGAGTTGAACAACATCTGGAGCTACCACAGTGGCGTAGCGTGGGTTGCCAGTGCACAGGGCCACATGGAGAGGGGTGGGAGGGAAACTGACGGAGTGTGCATGGGCATTCAGCTGCATAACAGCATTCATGTCACCTAGGAGATTGCAGCCACAGAGATAAGAAAGTAAGTCATTTGTTGTCTGTACCACTGCTTCTCTCATAGAAAGGCTTTTGCCTTTTTCTGTCTCTCTTCTCAATCTGTACATCTGTCAACTTGTTTTATACTATTTATATAGGCTGCCTTCTAACAGAGGTCCTCTGGACAGCTTACAACAACAAGAAGAAAGAGCAAGGTATAAAAAATAATAATCACAATTTCAATTAAAACACAGGAAGATGCAGTGCTTAAAACACAACTTCAGGGTCAAAACAAGCGCAGCATTAGAAACACAATATAAGAGGGGAAAATCCATGGAGCTAAAACAGTACTGTACTGAATCACCACATAAATTGAAATCTACCATTTTAGAAGATTTGTAAACCCACTATTTTTAAAAAAAGAAAAAGAAAACCAACCAGTTATTTTTAGTTCATTTTTTTCACTGATGTGTTGCACTAATAGAAGTAAAATTTAAAATAAGAAAATAATGTGATTGCTCTGACTGCAAAGAGGAAAGATTAATTAGGGATTAATTTGCCAGGAAAGAAGAAGAAATGGCTAATTAAAGTTCCATTTCATTGAAGCAGGGAAATACAGGACTCACTTTAAAACACACCAAATGCAGAGGCCTTTGCTGATTGAAGGTTGCAATCATGAGTACACTTTTTAGAACTTGATGTGACTTCCACAGAAACAGACTTTCCCTCCTGGTAAATGCTGTGTGGAATCAGAGCTTTAATTTCTGCCTCCCGCTGATTACAAAACAGCAATGCCTCAACAAGGCTAAAGGGCTGGAAAGGATCCAAGTTGTATTAGAAATGAGAGCTTTATGGGAGCTAGGATTTAAATGATCTCTTGATGTAGCTCAAATGCAAGGTGCTTTGACAGAGCTATAGAGAGGGTTTGCATAGTACTTAATGCCAGCTACCACTGTCAAATGTATCACCCCAGGGGGAAAGAAGCTATAGTGGTTCCATTACTGTAAATAACTGTGAATTTAGCAGGGCTTATAGCTGGCATAATTAAAGGATTTCTGCTTTACCTGTGTTCCAGGGATGAACATATTCTGAGAAAGCTGCCTTTATTTACTTGAGATACTTCCTAATATTTAACAGCTGTTACAAGTGGCATGTGAACAGACTTTTCCTTTGTTTAGTGATGAGTTAAGCAACCCCATTAGCACATTGAAACTATCCATTCAAAATACAAGAAGTTTTTTTTCAATTTACAATACTCTCCTGTTTTGATTTCTAGTGAAATTTCTAATGACCAAGTTGAAAAAGACCAAGGAATTTGAGGTCTGAATTCTGATATCCCAGTATTAGTTGAACTTTTCATTCAAGAGCATGTTTAGGTCTGATCAACAGCATGAATCACAGCTAGGCCTGGTTTATATACATATGACTATTGTTATTTATTTCAGTTTATAAAATTAAATGGATTAGTATGGCTCAGTGTCAAGCAATTGTGATTAAGTATATTAGAAGTGACATATGTGGATGTTTCCATTCTGTCCTGCAGATTAGCATTAAACAAAATATGGAAGCTGGTCTATGTTTGCATTGCTAAAAAACCTGAAAGCACTTGCTAGTTGATGGCCATTTGTGAATGGCAACATTTATGTGGGAACAATGGAAACAAGGACTTTCTGAAGATGACCATGTTGGCTGGGGCTGATTAAAGCTGGAGTCCAGCAACATCTAGAGAGCCACAGGTTCTTCAACTTATCCCGGTCTAACAACAAAACTATCTCCATCATCATCAAAAGTAGCAGTAAGTAATAGTAGCAAGGGGATCTAATGTGCTTTTAGTTTGATGATGTCACATCTCATTAAGTTTTAATTCTGGAATTTTGTACACTACATTGACAAGGCATTTGTGTCCTGAACAGTACAGAACTATTTTATTCCATAGAAGAAGACACCCATAGGCAATGACAGTAGAAATGGGCAGGGCTATAGTGTTTCTGCATGTGCTGGTTTCATTCTTCACTGTCATGACTAAGGTAGTTCTATTTCCCATGGATTTATCTATTAACTTTTAAAGCCATCAATGCTAGCCGTGATTGCCACCGTGTTTCTCATGTTCACCAGTGTATCCTGCCACTAGTCATAAGAGACAAATGAAGGCAGCTTAAAACAGCATTACGCTGTTCTTTCCAATTGAGCATAATATGCCATGGATAATTAGCAAGACTTTATCTTATATTATACCTCTATGTATATCTCAATCTAGAAAAGGCCCTATATCTGCTAAAGCATATTAGTATTACACAACAGTACAAACTTATGATCACCGGTTCCTTGAATTTACCAGGAGGCACCATGTCAAATAAATAATTTAGAGTGGCTGAGGCACCACAAGAAAACAAAGCAATCAATCATCTTAGCTACATTATTGATCACCAATAACAAGATACTTGCTAAGACAAATGGTCCTGTTATTATGCCACTGAGTTTTTAGCCTATCCTGACTAAATAAATCATATTGAAGTGTTTGTTGTTTTAAGATGTGCAAACATATCTATAACACCCCCTCCCTTTTCTTTTGCCTCTGACTCTATGTATAGGATTTATATTATACAGTACACATGCTATTAGTCAGTCTTCAGTCTCTCACCAGGCATGATCATCTTTCTATCTTATCCATCATTCATCTGTTGGTTCAGAATGTCATCTGTGTATATCTTTTTTTACCTACAAGGTACATATATTCATTTGACCACATATGCAGTGGAAACTGAAATGCATGTCTCTACGAATCAAATTCCATGGGTTATCAAGACAGAAGTAGTTCTGCCAAGTCGCCCTAAGGTAGTATGACACTTTTCATGCTTAAAAAAAATTATATTCACAGTTTATTACTATTTTAACGCTTTTAGAGATAGCATGTTATGGTTCCTTTCTATTACACAAAAAACAACCCACACAGAATGCAAAAAAGCCAGATCTTCAATAAAAACTACCCATGTTCATATTAATCCAGAGGACTAGAACTCAAGTTGCTGGAGAGCTATAGGGCTGACCCTTTCTCCCCACTGTTATTCCTAAGCTTAGGAACGGTTTGCTAAAGGAGGTGCACAAATGTGTGTTGTTTTACTACTGGGATATTAGTAGCATTCCTCAGCATCCCCCCAATGTGGAGCTCTCCAGGTTGTTGGACTCCAGCAGTCATCAACCCCAGCCAGCAGGTCCAATGGTCAAGAATGAAGGGAGCTGTAGTCCAACAACTTTGGAAGGGCACCATGCTGGGGAAGGCTGGGGTAGAGAATCAGCACATACAGTATAGAACTAACTGCATTGACTGTATGGGGAAGTAACACAGATGAGAAAGTGACTGATCCATCCATCGCTACTTTCCCCTCCTCCAATAACAAATTGACCCTGGGCTTTGACAAATAATAGATAAAGATATATAGATATAGATATAGATATAGATATAGATATAGATATAGATATAGATATAGATATAGATCCACTCTAGTCTTCTTATTGTGTTTTTCTATCATTGTAACCTTCTCTTGGATATTATGGTGAAGAGCAATAAGAAATGCATCAAAGATCAACAGTGGCAACTTCATTCCCCCCCCTCCCCTGCCCTGTCCCCCCCCAAAAAAATTGATCCAAAAACCTTCAGAACCGCTCTAGAATAAAAGCATGCACACATATGCTAGATAGTCAGAGAATTATATAATCTTTGAGACAAAATGGCTTAATACTGACTAGAAATATATGTGTTGCATATATATATAGGACATTGAACTCAGAGGATTGGGGTATGTTATGGCTTTGATTAAGGTTGTAAGGATTAAACAGGTATAAATGAATATATCTGCTTAAAGTTTCCAAATAATAATAATAATAATAATAATAATAATAATAATAATAATTTATTATTTATACCCTGCCCATCTGGCTGGGTCTCCCCAGCCACTCTGGGCAGCTTCCAACAGAAAATGAAATAAAATAATCTATTAAACATTAAAAGCCTCCCTAAACAGGGCTGCCTTCAGATATATTCTAAATTTCATATAGTTCTTTATTTCTTTGACATCTGATGGGAGGGCATTCCACAGGCGGGTGCCACTACTGAGAAGGCCCTCTGTCTGGTTCCCTGCAACTTGGCTTCTCGCAATGAGGGAACTGCCAGAAGGCCCTCGGTACTGGACCTCAGTGTCCGGGCAGAACAATGGGGGTTCTCCTTCAGGTATACTGGACCAAGGCCAGACATACACCAATTGTTGTTAATTTGTACATTTTATAGGCTATTCCCCAACCCCGGGGAAAGAGTCAATCTAGAGAGCTAAGAAGGGAAATCTGTATTCCAAATGCAGCAACTGTCCTATTAACCAGGAAGAATGCCTACTTGGTGGTCATTCACTGTCCTTATTTTTACCTTTTGGAGATGCCTTGTCCAAATTTAGAGTGTGGTGCCAGTGTTGTCATTCTCCAGGGTTCAACTTCCCTCTCCAGTTTCTCTAGATGCTAAATCTATGAGTGGGAGAATGAATCCACTTTGCCTCTAGAACACATGTAACCAAAGAAATGTGCATGAACACGGAGAAGCAATACTGTGTCCAGCTTGCCATTTCGTTCAGTGCAGTTGCTGAGTTGTTTCCTGCCTATTTTGGGTAAATTATTATTTTTCTAGTTTATCTGTAATGTAACCAAAAAGAAAAAGGAAAACATCACCAACTACAGTGGAAGACCAGCAATTGCAGAGTAAACAAATATAGCATTCAGAATGTCAAGTAGCCTATACCATGGTGTGGGGAGGGAGAGAGGACCTTTTCGTAAGAATTGTACTCCTTAACACCCTCAGGATCCTCACAACCTGAAGTTGTCTGTTCTTATTAGACACCACACAGTGGGACCTTCACAAGATGGGTGAGGTCACTGTTGCTTTCCCAACAAAGCAAGTCATCGGTGCTTACTGAGACACACAGAGGGGAGGTGTGGAGGTAGTGGAGCCAATTGGAGTCTCCCTTCACCCCATGCCAAGACAGTCCAAGCTCCCCACATCTTGCACCTCCCCTTTCAGTAAGCAGCCTGCTGTGTTGGGAAGCCAGGAGAGCAATGGTGCTCCATCCCCACCATCTCACTATAGGCTTAGGTATGCTGTTCATGACAAGACCTGTAAACTTGCTCATTTTCTGTAAAGCAGCCATTTCTACTAACTGCCTTTAAGGTTTTCTATCACTTACTGTTTTCCTCCTCCCTACCCCTGCACTTTCTCCTTTCTCTCTCCAAGGTCAGTACTGGCCTTACTAACCCTGTTCCTTAACCCTTCCCTTCCCTTCTCCACATAATCCAACCCTTTCTCTCATCATTTCTCTGTTTCACTTTCCTTGCTTTGTAGCTGTCCGTGGTCTTTAAATCCTTGAAGTATCTGCTTAGTCTCTTGCTATTTATCTCCTCCCTGGTGCTATATCTATATCATCTATATCCATAGCTATAGCTATATGCATATGTATCACAGGGACCTCTTCCTGACAGCCTCGGTCCAGTATACCTGAAGCAGCGTCTCCACCCCCACCCCCATCATTCTGCCCGGACACTGAGTTCCAGTTACAGGGAACCAGGCAGAGGGCCTTCTCGGTAGTGGCACCCACCCTGTGGAACGCCCTCCCACCAGATGTCAAAGAGAACAACATCTACCAGACTTTTAGAAGACATCTGAAGGCAGCCCTGTTTAGGGAAGCTTTTAATGTTTAACAGATCATTGTATTTTAATATTTTGTTTGAAGCCGCCCAGAGTGGCTGGGGAAACCCAGACAGATGGGTGGGGTATAAATAATAATATGTTGTTGTTGTTGTTGTTGTTGTTCCACTATCCAGCCTTTTCTGCAGTTGCTGGGAGCATCTGAGTCCACAGCTACTGTCATTTCATCATGTTATCTCTGGCTCACTTTTGTCTTTGAGTTAGCAAGGAGAGCAGCAGCATGAAAGGTCACAGAAACTCCTGCATCCTCCTGACATGTGCCTTTTTACTCCTTTGTCTAGAGCTAGACAGCAGGGGTTTTCTGGCAGGTGCATGGCTCCTATGTATGGCCTTGATTGCTTTTTGAAGGGATACCTTTAAGAACTATGTAGCTGTTTCCTTTTCCTTCCTCTGCATGTCTATATCTTTTTTTTTCTACAAAGTTTCACCGCAGCTTTCCACAGGGCCTCTTTCAGCTGACATTGCCCCACTAAGGCTGCAATTGCCTCTGATAAAGCACCACTTAAATCAATGAGTTATTTATAAGTGCATTTATTGTACATCCATGTGCTGGAATTTTCTTTTGCATTTATGGTGCCTGATTGTGGCTACAGTGACACAACACAGAACAAATCTGAATATCAGTTGAGGAAATTGCCCTGCATTGTCCGTTGCCACATCAACCTTGGGTGATCAGACACTCCTTTCAAGTTGCATCAAGAAAATATCAACACAGAATTGTGTTTTAGCTTACTACACTGGAAGGCAGAGTATTCAGAGCATTACACTTCCAGCATTGCTCTGAAACATGACAATGTAATCAACAGAAAGGGAGATGTCTCCAGCTATTTTTCTGTGCTTGAGGTTGTCCTAGGGGCCATGTGCTTCATCACTGCCATATTTATATTTGCTAATACCTTTGCAATGTGATGGATGGATTGTCTCAGCAATCACTTCCTTATTCTTCTGTCAGAGCTTCAGTCAGAATTGTCAGATGGAATGATATAGGTTTTGTAGCAGCTTAAAGACATCTCCCCACCCCCACACAAAAAAAATGCCACTGCCATGCACTTTCTTCCAGGGGATAGCAGACCTTGTCATAAGTCATTACTTTCTTTAGAATTTTTTTATTTGTAAATAACTGCTTCTCACTCATCCCCTTTCTTGGCACAAACATAAACTAACATTTACAGGTCACATGTATCTTGGAGGGCAATCTGCCCAGGACACACAATGACAATCTTAAACATACACACACAAAAATTAAACCAGTTTATCTAAAGCGTGTCCCCAGAGAGATGAACAATGATGCTATCACATGGAAAGAGTTTATCTCTTTTTAACCTCAAAAGCATTGAGTGACCCTTCCTTTGAAATAGTTTACAGACAGGTAGCTTTCTTAGCTCTTTCTCCCCTTGGCAATGGGTTGTTTCTCACCCTCTTCTACAAGGTTAAAAAGATGAGTACATTCTCTATAAAAAGAGTCAGGTCTCCTATTCAGATTAAGGGGGCTGTGTATTTATTTATTTATCTAGTCATTCATCCACCCTTGAGTGAATTATGAGGGTGACATAAGAACATAGGAAGAGGCCTGCTGAACCAGACAAAAGGAATATCACCTCCAGCATTCTGGTCTCACAGTGGCCAACCAGTTGTCAATGGGAAACTCACAAGCAGGACACGAGTGCAATAATGTTGTTGTTTAGTCGTTTAGCCGTGTCCGACTCTTCGTGACCCCATGTACCAGAGCATATCAGGCACTCCTGTCTTCCACTGCCTCCCGCAGTTTGGTCAGACTCATGTTCGTAGCTTTGAGAACACTGTCCAACCATCTCGTCCTCTGCCATCCCCTTCTCTTTGTGCCCTCAATCTTTCCCAACATCAGGGTCTTTTCCAGGGAGCCTTCTCTTCTCATGAGGTGGCCAAAGTATTGGAGCCTCAGCTTCACGATCTGTCCTTCCAGTGAACACTCAGGGCTGATTTCCTTCAGAATGGATAGGTTTGATCTTCTTGCAGTCCATGGGACTCTCAATAATAATACTCTCCCTATTTGTGACATACTGCCTTTGACAATGGAGGTAGAACATAGCCATCATGGCTGGTGGGTGTCGCCTCTCCCCCTACATCCTAACTCAGTCACTTAGATCTGTGGATGAAGATTAGCTGATGGTGCCACATATCCTAGCTTTGATTCAAGCTGTCACTGAGTTCTTGAATGGTTAAAGACATACTTTTGTGTTAATGGCACTATAATGTGACCTTGATAACTACCATCACTCGCCCTAACGTATAAAAGTGCCCTTCATATTTACAAACAGAATCCCCCCATGTTCTTTGCTTCAAGCAGAGAACACTCATACTCTCATATGCCAGAATTAGACCACTAATGATCCTTGGCATTCTAAACAAATTAGCTATTGATCAGGTGCCACTGCATATGGCGTTGGACTATCTGACAAGCTCCCGAAAAAGAAGGAGAAATAACAAATTGGTTTTGCTGCTGAGAGATGATTTACAGAGCATCGTACTGATTATGGTTACACAACTGGAATTTAGCTGAAGAGGAAGTCTAAGAGTGTGCCATAAGGCAAAAAAAGGGGGGGAGTGGAAAAAGTAAATCAGCCAATTTAAGAGAAGGAGAGAAAGAAGTGCAAAAGATATCACTGCTCTTATTTAAGTAGCATTAGGAAAGGGATACACTTACAAATAAATCTAGATGGATGAACTAATTGGAATCTGCTACCCCAATATAGATAAGGATATCTACATGCAGAATTCTGATGTGATTGCAGGTGTGCATCTCTTCAGTTGTGATGCTACTCCAAGCTTCATTTAACTGTCTGGATGCATCTATTGATGCCTGTGAGGAAGTGCATCCAAACCTGGAGCCCTAATGCTTACACGAAGCTAAGTTGTCTTTTCCTAGAAGTGGATTGAAGCCTATATGTGCCATAACCAATTTTGATTGAGTCACACGACCATTTCATCGTCATTTTATTTATTTATCTCAATAATTTATATGCCCCTTAACACCATAGTCTCCAAGTGATGTAGAATAAAGCTTTAAAAGTTACAATAAAGAAAAAATCAGTTGAAATCAGGGACCGTGTTGAGGAGGGTTGCACTGAGGAAGAATGGTGGGAGCCTCCCTCTCCCCCCTGCTCCTGAACAGGACCCTGAATCTTCCCAGGAGCAAGAGGACAGTATAGATTTGGAACAGTGGTTTGCAGAGAGACACAGTTCAGAAGGCAGAAGCTGGGAGATACTGGATGGGGAACAACTAGGAGAAGAAGCACTGAGAAGGAGAGAGTTAACAGATTTGCTGTCTCTGGAAAGCATTCATCCACTCAGCCTAAGATCAAGAAGAGCTGATAAGGTGGCAGCACAGAAAGCACAGTGGTTATGAGCTCAGGTTACAAGATGCGACAGAGATGTGGGTAACTAGGGAGAAAGTGGGTGGAACCCTTAATTGGGAGCACCATCATTCCTAGGAAATGGATTCTTTGTTCTCTTGCTGTGATCATCAAAGTTTCTAACTGGTAAGAAAACTCCTTTTCCTTTGTTCTGCTTATCAACTGCCAAGGGGAGGAAGAAGCCGATTCCCTGAAGCCTGACACTGCTGAAAAGTCTTTAGGATGGAGGGAGTTCGATAGAATTGGGTCTGCAATACTGAACATATAGCTCCTGCTGCATTTGAGTTGTGTATCTGAGCCTGATGGAGGGCACAAGGAGGAGGGGACGACAGGGGACAAGATGGTTGGATAGTGTTCTCGAAGCTACGAACATGAGTTTGACCAAACTGAGGGAGGCAGTGGAAGACAGGAGTGCCTGGCGTGCTATGGTCCATAGGGTCACGAAGAGTCGGACACGACTAAACGACTAAACAACAACAACAACAAATCTGAGCCATGGGAGATCATTAACAGTACTGGTATATTTAAAAATCCCAGGCATTTCCAGGTTGGGCTGGGAGAGAGTCCTTGTCTGAAGCCCTGGAGACTGTTGCCAGTCTGTGTAGACAGTACTGAGCTCAATGGACAAATGGTCAAACTCAGTATAAGGCAGCTTCCAGTGTTCCTAGTAAGACTTCTAAAGCAAAGTATATATTCAAAAAATAAAAAATGAAGATAAAACACAGAAGAGTAGCTGGTGGCTAGTGACTCTCCATTTCATTTCAAGCAAAGTGGTGATTATCCCCATGGAGTTTTTCAAACTGTTTATGATGCTGACTCCAGGTAAGAACAAAATAAAAGCTATGAAAAATAAGAAGTACCATACAGGTGGCAAATTAGCTTTGCCAGTCAACAATGTGGAGGAACAATACACAGCCCACAAATTTCATCTTACTGCATGGATTCAAAAGAAAATGATGAGTGGACTGACTCGTGACTCATGGATGCAGTTGTTGAAAGCTAGAGAAAATTATGTTGAGCATTTGACTTTGTTGAGGAGATGTGTCTCTGCATCAAGAGCACACTTATTTCTCCATAGGGTGCAAGTCCCAATATTGGGTGCTAAAAAAAGATGTGTTGGATTAAAGAGCAAGGCATGTTTCCCAAGCATGTTCCCTCTAACATAGTCTAGGGGACCATTTACAGAATACATGGATGAGATCTTATTTCCAGATGAGTCTTTCTCCATGAGTGTCATGAAATTGTATACCACCCTTCTCAAGTCAACTGTAGAAGGGTTGCTAATGAATCACTATTTTTTAAAGTTGCCAACCTGCTGGTCTTTTCTGTTCTGACCACTATATTCTTCCAGGTCTAAGAAGTCAGTGAACTCAAATTTCTCCCACATTATAAATGACCCTGCCTGTTTCTGCCAAATTGAATTTCCATTCCTAACCTGCTCTGGTCCCACCCGTGAAACACCAGACTCTGTCCCTCCTCCAGCTCTAACCAACCAGACTTTCTGCAGGCTCCATCCTTAACTCACCAGGTTGTTCTCTGTCTGCCTTACTGAGGTCTAAGTAGGTTGGGAATCCAAAGCTGCAGCCCCCCCCCCACCAGCAACTTTAATTAACTGTTTCAAAGTGAGAGCTGATATTCTATTCTGAAGACCATGATTATATGTTGCATTTCTAAAAGACATATCCATGTAAACACCTTCTGAGGCTCGAAAATGTTAGATTCAGCCACAAGACCAAAAAAAAAAAGACATGTAGACTATCCATACAAATAACAAAATGAAAGTGCAATGGAATCAACAGCAGCTATTCAAAAGAAGCAAAATTATGCTTGAGAACAACAAGGGGGGCAGCCCAAACAAGGATGTTGCAAAGATATTTGCATGCTCTTAAGAAATGTGCAACCTTTAACATAATGGAGGGCATATTTACAGTGCAGCTCAAATTGATTGCTCTGAGCATGGTTACAAGACTAAAATATTTATAAATAGGTTTTAATTCTACTTCACCTCCAAGAAGAAACACAAAGGAAATTCTAATTACCATTTCCCTAAACGTAGGAAAGGCAATCATGAGGAGAGATTGATATTCAGCTAACTCAGTTCGTGTTTATGTGTAGCTGCCAAATCATTTAAGCAAGGGCAAATTCTTGTTTTGAAAACAGCACTGGGCTGAATTCAGATTAATATTGAATCAGATCAATTTGAATCCAGCAGTTTTATTACAGTAAAGCGACCACATGTTATTTTGCATGTATTTAGGCTCAGCAAGAGTTTGAACCTTGCAATTTGCTGGCTTGCTGCAGATCATCCCTGTGAGGAATGGCTTGGGGTCATAGTAGATGGCAACATCAACCCAGTGCATGACTCTTCTGAAAAAGGCAACTCCCATGTGAGGCATCATTAGGGGAAAGACTAAAAATAAAAGTGCCTCTGAAGCTGAACTGTGCAGGATTAGATTGTCCCAATTAACAACTATTAAGCAAGAGGATCCAATCCTCTGCCCACCCCTTCCTGACTGTGTTTTAAAAAACCCTTAGACCCACACTCAGTTTGCTTCATGGTGGGGCAGGTTTGCCTCTGAAGCTGTACAGGAGCCACAGATCAGAGCCATGGGGTGGGTCAGGTTGTGCATTCACAGCCCTACTGTTTAGCTGAAGTATGCTTTCTTGCATTTTCCACCTATTCATGCCAATTCTGCCCTCTGATCCATCTTCTCAGCATGACAGCCCTTCAGCTATTTGAAGGCAGCTACCATATACCCACTTAATGTTCTTCATGGTAAGTTTATCAAGCCACTTTTTTCTCACTGATCCCTTTCCAGATCCCTCACCACTCTGCTTACATTTCTCTGAGCATGTTCTAGTTCAGGATGGGCTGCTCCCAGCCCCAGGGGCCAGATCGAGCTCCCGAAGCACATTTATCTAGCTCCCCACGATCCTACTGATTTTAGCAACAGCAGCAAAAAGGGGAAAAAACAGAATTAAAGTAGATACCAAACTGGTGCGGGTATAGAGGTTTAAACCTCTCCATCCATTCAAGCACCTGATGGGGATGCAGTTTGCCTCTCCCTACCTATTAGATTGGTCATCTAACAGGAAAGAGGAAGGGGAGAATAACTCCCTTTCCTCCGAGGTCTGTGCCCTAGGTGGCTGCCTAGTAGCCTAATGATAGCACCGGCCCTGCAGACACAGTACTCCTGATGTAGTTTGACCTGTCAAAATAGAACAATTGATTCTCATGAACTGACCACTGTTGAAAGCTCTCCTCTTTGACAAAAGTGGCTCTTGATATCAGACATATAGTTTGGACAGCACCTTCCCTGGATGTGAAAACACAGAGGTGGGGATTAGAATCTGCTTGTCCTGGATTCTCATTAGTCAACTTCCCTAGCAAAGGAAAGGCTGTTGATGCTGATAGACTCCTCCACTGCATTAGCGCAGTCAAAGGGGAAACAAGCGAAGAGGGATGGGTCTGCCTTACAAATGCCATAGTATATGTCATCCTCCCACTTTATGCATCGTTTGGTATTTGATGCTTAGCATCAAGGTATGTATAACTAATTGGATTCCAAGTACGAATCTCTCTGTTGGCACATTAGAGTCCTGGAAGAAAACTTGTTATTTAAAAACAGCAACAAAAGAAAAGAAAAACACAGTGATTGGGCTCATCCTAACCACCAAACTGAACACACACTGAACAAATGAAGAGGCTTGATGAGATTTAGCATTATGCCAGCAGTGAGCAGAACTGTAAATTATTTTTGCAACCTGCTCTCAGAGTCCCAAATTACCTTTTAACTGTCTGCATTCCTAATGATGGTTAATACATCTCCACAAGAAAAAAAAATATGGATCTCTTTTATCTTGATTTAGCTACTGGGTGGAGGGTGCATTTTTAAAAGATATATTCAGCAGCAAAAGGGAGAGAAATGCCTGTTTTTTAATAAAGTCATAAAGTAAATATATTCCGCGAAAAGTAGAAATCACAGTTCATGAGCAGAATTCTTTTATAGTGGTAATTTAACTCAGCTGTTATTTACACTATAAAACAGTTCCTGTGTCTGAAGTTATGTTTACTGAAAAGATCAGACAGGTTTGCTTGCCATTTAGTTAGCTTTATGGAGAAAGAACAACTGACAAAGTTGCAAAGTGTGTCGTATGCCAAAGAGACAGTAGCAGTTTCCTTTGCTTGTAAAAATTAAGCTAACGTATGCCTCTCAAGTTGGGAGCTTGAGAAGGGGAGCAATGAATGGCTCTGTCAAATATGTCTTCCCTTCCTGTTACCTACATGTTCAGTTGGAAAGGCATCAGTGAAAAGGAATGACAAGGGAAAGATATTCCTTGGGTTGGACGCAATAGCATTGCCAACAACTCTTGGGAGTTTTCAGTAGGGTGAATGGAGCAGTGCTCCACCAATCTCAATCGGACATCAACCAGCCGCCACCAGCCTGCCCTCTTCCTTACAACCAGTCCAAGGGGTGACACTGACTATCTGCTTCTTGCTCTTTAGTGTTGCCTCTGTAGAATGCAACAGGAAGGAGATTGGGACTAAAGAATGAGTCGGGCCCACTTGTCATTGGTCTGGCTCAGACATACCTGCCAAGAAATAAGGGACTGGGTGGAAGTAGCAGTCCGGAAGTAGCGCTGCCACCATTTTGGAACTGGGCGGAGCATGCTCAGAAGTGACTTTTGATGCTGCTTTGCCCAGTTCCAAAATGGCCGCCACGCCAGAAGTTGCACTGCAGCCATTTTGGAACTGGGCAGAGCAGCATCAAAAGTTGCTTCTGAGCATGCTCCGCCCAGTTCCAAAATGGCCGTCACGCCAGAATAAACGGGGGGGGCAAAAAAAATCCGTTTTTTCAGCTAGGGACAGCTGGAAAAAACGGGGATTTCCCAGGGAATACGGGAGACTTGGCAGCTATGGGCTCAGAGGAAAGACAACAGCTCAGGGCAGAGCATCTTCTTTGCAAACAGAAGATCCCAGGTTCAACCCCTGCTGGCATCCTCAAGTAGGTCTGGAAAATGAGTCCTCACTTGAACCCCCGGAAAGCTGCTGCTACTTAGTGAAGAAAGAATTAAGCTAGGTAGACCAATGGTCTGATTCTATATAGGCAGCTTCCTCTATTCCTATGCTTCACCTGCTGTTGGCCTGCCTGCCTTCTGCCCTACCAGTCCCAATGGGTAGCTGTTTTGGAGGAAATACAATGATCCAAATTACCTCTTGCATGTATCTTTTTTAAAAACAAAACAACCAGATTTGTCTTTACTAGGCCAACACCAACATACACACATGATTTACCGCTTTCAAGTACGGTATCATGGCATCGGTACTCTATTGCCTCAGTGGGCTCGACTCCACAACACTTTCCATCCATTTTACTTTATGCCAAATCTTTTGTAGATGGGTGCATGCAAAAGGATTATTTAGATATTAACTAGCAGGGGGAATGAGGTTTCAGTGAAAATCATAGAGGAGAGTAATGTTTCTGAGTAGGCCCTTAGATATAAATTAAGGGAAAATCTGGCATATGAAAAGGAACCAAAGTTCCTACACAGCCCCTGCAGTGCCAATCTTCATGTGCATTAGTGGATGGAGATGTCTAAACCTGTTCTACATGTAAGTTGTCTTTCTGCAAATAGCACAAAATGAATTCCAATTAGTTTTCTCTTACTCTGCAACTCCCGAGCTATAAATAGCAAAGAATGTGTATGTCCCCTGAATGATATTTGCCAGTGGGACCCAGGTCCCTTGATATATCTGTGGTAAACATCTTCCCATTGTTCTTGATCTTGTTGCTTTGACCTGTGTCACTCTAATGCTTTTCTGAAACACTGCAAAACAATATTCAGGGTCCTCCTGCTGACAGGTGTCAGGAGGGTTGTCTTGAGTTTTTTTTGTTGGATTGGCAGCCAATAATAAGCATAATACTACTCATATCTGTCTCTAGATTGTGATATTCAGTTGCATAAGAGCAAATGTTAGCCAGTGATAGGCAGCATTAGTCATAAGAATGTGGGTTTGCAGAGAGGTGGAAATACATGAGTGTTTTTATAAACGTGGAAAAATTCCATAGTAGGAACATGTCAATACCCTGATCATCTTTGCATAGAAAAGTATATCCTCCATTCCCTACAACTTCTGTGTCTTAATTACTCACATATATAGATACGTGTGTGTGTGTCTCTCTCTCTCTGTGTGTGTGTGTGTCTATATCATCATCATTACATTTGTATCCTGCACATCCTCCAATGAACACACCATAATGTGACATGCATTTTTGGAACTATGGCTGCATAACACCACTAGAAGATGTAATATATCAACCTATCCCAATCTGGTACTGATTGTTTTGGTCTACAAATCCCATCATTTCTAACCATTGGTCATTCTGGCTGGCGCAGGTGTTTGTTGAAGTATCTGGAGGACATGAGGTTGGGGCAAACTGGGTTAGATTGATACAACTTGGTACAAGGTAATGCCATAAATTCAGGGATTTGACCCTTGGCTCCTCTGAATCAAATGGAACACTTTACCAGCTTCATTAATGTGTAACCCCAAAATATTGGATCCCCCTCCAAACCAATGCCAAAGTTCTGCACTCATTTTGTGCTGCAAAGTGGCACAAAATGTGGGGTGTGCAGCACACAATGGCATAAAAGGAGCACAAAACTTTGGTATCGGTTTGGAGGGGATCCAAGATTTCGGGGTTACACATTAATGAAGCTCACTTTATCCATTACAACAAGTCAATGCTCACTTCCTTCTTCTCCCCCTGCCCCGCCCCTGCAAAGCATCATGTACTTAATTCACTTCCAGATAACCTGCTTATTGAATATTCCTCCTGATTTGTTTGCATAATGTTGGTGGGGAGGTTGGTCAATGGCTATTTGTTGAGTGTTCAGCTTCATTTTTTTATGGGGATGTAAGAACATATTGCTTCACCTAACCATTTTCTAACACTTTCCAGTGCATCTTCACATCACTTTCTTTATAGGAAAAAATTATTGCAGGGTGGGAGCAGGTTTGTTGTGCAGGGCCTCCAATTAACTTTAAGTATGCAACTTACATTTGTCAGTATGTGACTTAGCCCCATCTGTCCCATGCATTTAAAGTCTTGGCTTCCCCCAAAGAATCTGGGAACTGTAGTTTGTTAAGGGTGCTGAGAGTTGTTAGCAGACTACTATTGCCCTAACAGAGCTGCCATTCCCAGGGTTCTCTCAGAAGGGGGATTGACTGTTAAACCACTCTGAGAAGGGGAATAAATGTCTCCTAACAAGACTTATCACCCTCAGCAAACTATGTTTCCCAGGATTCTTGGGAGGAATCCGTAACTGAATGTATGGTACAGGTGGGACCCGAAGCCCACCTAGAAATAGTTTGGAAATAGTTTGGGAGCATACTTAGGTGACAGCTTTTTCCTTCCCATTACAAGGTAGGAAGACAAGGTACCATGTTCAGCTTCAAAACATTGTGAAGCTCAAATGTTAAAAAGCCTTTCTGCACCAACCAGACCCCAATTATTGCCTTTATCTCCCCCCACCCCCATGTTGCCAGCTGAAGCAGGTTGTGCCTCCCTATCGTATGGCAGGATTGACCTTGGCTTCTGCTTACTAGCAAACCATTCCTTGTTACTCATTTCTATATAGAATGGTGAGTTACTTGAATAATATTAAAAACAGAGAAAAACCTGAATGTGATCCAATCAGTGTCTTGTACACAAGATATTCCTATGATGTACTAGCAGTGTACCTTGCTCAATTAGGTATTCTTGTTATGGGGGATGTGGAAGCACTGCATGCTATAGCTAAATATAATTATGATTCATATAATAAGAATTCTTTGTCTCATCTGAGAAATAAGAAATAAAATAGGCTGTGCATATTCAATCAATGCTGCTCAACCTAACATTCTTGGAAAGAAAGAAAGAACATTCCCAGTCCCAACTCACCAATCACTATTTGGCATCTGCTTTTCTTAATTATTGTAAATGACAATCATAGGGTAGTTCAATAAGTTCTGCTTAGAAATGTTATAAATCTAAGAAAAACCATTATTTTGTGGAGAATTAAAGAGCTGGCAGGGGAATAAGTTCAATTTATAAAATATAGAATCTGACAGTAACTATTCATTAAGTGAAGACTCAAGACAAAAGTCTGGGGACTACTCCAAGGCTGCCGTCCTAACTAAGCATGAAGATCTATTGAAATCTATGGGATGTACTCCCAACTTCCAATCACATTTAAGATTAGGGTGTCACATTCCAGTTTGGGAAGGCTAAGACTAAAGCCTCTTAGATACCTACCATGTTATCGGGTTACAGACTTCCTCATATGACTATCTAAAGCAACACAAAACCGTTCAGTATGTACAAGTTGGACATGCACAAGATGTTGCAGCATGGAGTGCTGATGTTCACTCCGTTTCCTCTCTCCCTGCCTCCCTTGGCCCTTGCCAAGAACCATTCAGCATTCTGCAGTCACAGAGAATCCTCAGTTCTCATTGGACTGTGTTTGGGGATAATCCTGTCACTTAGTGCCCCCCCCCCGGTGATTTCATGTACTTTTGCAAACTCTGGGGTTCACCCAAGCCTGCTGATACTCCCTCTTGTGAATGAATGGTGCCTTTTGATACTCACAGCCTGAACCTCAGAAATAGAAGAAATTATTAAAATGACCAATGCAGTTGCATAAGATGAAAATGTTAACCTATTGAAATACTTCTTATGTTAATTAAACCGGTTAAAAACTTTGCCTTTTGTAGGCTTCTCAACTGCATGGTGAGAGTCTATTGGAATACAAACTGTACCCACAAGGTTGAATCTATTTCAGTTTTGAGATAAGCATACGGAGTGGGTAGAGAGTGGGTGAAATCCTGATTTGCCCTTCCATGTCTTTCCTGAATTTGTGAGAGGGTTCCTATTGCGCCTGTTTGTAAATTGACAGAGGATGGGTTTGGGGATCTAAATGCCAGTGGCCCCAAAGCTACAGTATATCTATTAAAGATTTTTATTTTCCACATGTTAAGCTAGGGAGGTCTATAACCATCGGCTCGAAGGCTGGTGTCAGAATTTGACATAATGATGGTTCTTCACAAGGTCAGCTAGGAGGCCTCTCTATGTCTCCCCTGCTGCACATAATATAATGCAAATTATGATAATGACCATAATTGAGAAATACAGCAATGACATTTTGGTTTCTGTGGAACAGAACTGGGAATATCAGCAGACAGAGAGAAGGAGAAATTTACCGATAGGGGAATTGTTGCCGGCAGGGAAGTTTTTACAACTGTTGTTACTGGCAGTCACTAAATTTTTCTCATACCTGACAGCCCAGATCACAACGATTGTATGTTGTCATCTACCTTTCAGTTCTTCTAAGAAGTTATGAAGCCATTTGTGTGTGTCCCATAAATCACATGGCAGTTTTGTTTATTGCTATTGTTGTTCCAGATAGTATCAAAATGAGTTGTGCAGAAAATGGCCAAGGCAGTGCAGCGAATTTCTTGAGGTTAGGGGTTCCCCCCGCCCTCCATCCTGCCCATCATTCTCTCAATGATTGTCTTTCAGCATTCCCTTTGATAACACCTTCTAATGCTGCACTGCACTGATCAGAGACTCTGAAGCATCTAAGTGACAAATCAGGCACCAAGGAAGGCAAAATCCACGCCAGGAGCAAGAAAAGAGGAGAATAAGCAGGTGGAATAGGAGGCATTTGGGCAATTTTAAATGTCATGGTTTCCCCCAAAGAATACTGGGGGTTGTATTTTAGCAAAGGTTCTGATAATTCTCTGTTAGAAATTACCCCACTGGTTGATGCCTGGCAGATGTTTTGTTGTTGTTTTTTAAACAAACTCGTTTCTTTCCTTCAAAACTGGAAACAAATCAGTTCATTTCCCAAACTAATCTGAAGACCTGGAAAACTCCATTCCTCACAAGCCAGGGCAATTTCCCCAAACCAGGCAAGCTTGAGCTTGGATGTGAGCTGTTGATTTGGGGCCTTCCTGACTCAACCAGGCCCTGGTCCAAGCCAATGTTTCCAGGCACTTTCTCCCCCCCCCCCAAGCTCTTGTGCAGCTAGTCAGGCACTGCAGTAGTGGCTTCGGTGACCCTGGGGGAGATGGGGAGGAGTCTGAGACCAAGCCAGGGACCCAAGCAGCTGTTGTGGGGACCTCCTGTCCTCAGGCAGAGAAGTCTAACTCCATTGTCTCCTCAGGGTCACTAAAGGGTCTTGTTCTCCTCCTTCTTATTGGAAGAGACCTCAGGTTCAACATCTGGACAGGGCTTAAATCTCACACCACCACTGCTCCAAGCACCTTCTCCCTTCCTCAGAAGAGATAGGCAGCTGGGAGGTTTTCCCCCCACCTCTTCCTACCTCCTATCACTCCCCAGCACATTAAAATGGTGTACACTGATGTTTCCTCAGGAAGACTACAAATCCACAGCTCTTTAAGTTCTAGTGTACTGAAGGAGGCATGGAGGGAAGGAAATAAAAACATTTATTCAGTCTCCACATGCTCCTGCTACTACCACTGTTAGCAAGTAAAGGGAAGGGTGAGGAGTGGGCATGGAGGCTGGGTCAAGGCAAAAACTTTCAGAGATGTGTGAAGGCTAGTGAGCATGGGGGGTGGGGGGTGGAAGTGAATCTTGGATTCCTACTCTGGTTTGAATTTGTGTTATGTGAAAATATTTTGTCATCTACTCCACAGCTGATTTATAATAATAATAATAGTTATTATTTATACCCAGCCCATCTGGCTGGGTTTCTCCAGCCACTCTGGGTGACTCCCAGCAGAATAGAACAAACACGATAAAGCATCAAACATTAAAAACGACCCCAAAGAGGGAATAATGTGTGAATAATGAACTGAATCGGGGTGCAGGGCCATCTTAAGCCCGTCCAGTGTCGTGGTGCAAAGGTCCCTCCCCCCCCATTTCCCAGAGTTACTGACCTTTACTGAGCAGCACTTTGCCCGGCACGGCATGGCGGAGGCACCCTCCAGGCATTGCTGTTCCATGCCACCTCGCCGCTGGGGAAACCGCTGCTGCCCAGGGCGGGTGCGGCGTGGGGCCACTGGGGGCTGCAGAGGCAGAGGATGGCAGTGGCCTCAGGACCCCCTGAGCCGGGAGCACTTCCCCGCCCCACAGCACGGCCAGCAGGAGTAGGAACAGCCCCAGCCGCCGCATCGGCGCCTGGAGTGACCCAGCGAGGGCGCATGGCCCTTGAGCTTCCTCTCCTCTCCTCCTCTTGAAGCAGAATCAGCGAGACTCCTGCCTAGAGTGGCAGCAGGCACGGGGGTGGGCTGGGGCGCCGGCAGCAGCTGCTCCCAGACACCAGCCGTTCGGCGCCCCTGGCGCCTTGCGCCTCCTGGCCCAGGACTAGAGACGGCCCTGTCGGGGTGTTTTGGCATGATTTTACTTCTCCTCAAGCCACAATGTCTGTGGTTCTTCTGTACTCCACTTTTCTGTGCACTATATATCTTTGTCTTTCTCTACTCTAGGTCCATAGGCATTGCAAGAAGTGAGTCTGAAGAGCTCTGGATGTTTTTTCTAAGTTCAAAAATATTATCTCCTTCACTAAAAAATCTTCAGCAGTTCACAGACAACTTTAAGGAGAGCCTGATCATGGAATGCCTGAGGACACCCCCTCCCAACACAACAAGCACTGGAAAAGGCTGGTGCAAGGCTGCTCATCTTTTCTCTACCCCTAATTGCAAGCAGGAATATAAACTGCTACTTCCTTTAAGGCAAGAGAGAGCAAGAGATCAACCCCACCCCTCAAACAATATGAAACTAATATGGATGCTGAAGGTATTGCTCTAATATGTATTACAGAGGAAAGTGAATCTCTTTTATTTCCCCGCAAAAGCCCCTGGACCTATTTGCTGCAATTTGGCAGGCTTAATCCAATTTGGCAGTCTTTTGTGCTTCTGGATTTAATTGGCTTCTGGCAAGAGGGGGGAAGTTATAGGCCTTTTTTGAATTTCCCATAAGAGTGAATGGGTACACAGAGCTTCATTTTGCACAGAGCGGCTTGGAACCCAAATTAAAGATTGAAGGGTAGAGAGCATGAAAGGACTGAGAAACAGACCAGCTGGTGTGTGTGTGTGTGTGTGTGTGTGTGTGTGTGTGTGTGTGTGTATACACACATATACACATATACACATATACACAGATACAGATGGCTGGCACTGTATTGTCACCTATCAAATATATTCCCATATGACCCCCAGCCATGGCAGACTAAAGTTTGCAGAATTATTCCTAGTATATTTACTGGTAACTCACATCTTATGCTTATTAAACTAATGCAATCACATCTTGTGTGGGTGAGGGAGAAAATAAATAAATGGGGAGCAGACAAAACCCATTCTCCATTAATTTATTTCCACCTACCTTTGTGAAGGGGGACGCAGGTGGCGCTGTGGTCTAAACCACAGAGCCTAGGGCTTGCCAATCATAAGGTCGGCAGTTTGAATCCCCGCAACGGGGTGAGCTCCCATTGTTCAGTCCCTGCTCCTGCCAAACCTAGCAGTTCGAAAGCACATCAAAGTGCAAGTAGATAAATAGGTGCTGCTCCAACGGGAAGGTAAACGGCGTTTCCGTGTGCCTCTATGGTTCACCAGAAGCAGCTTTGTCATGCTAGCCACATGATCCCGAAGCTGTCTGCGGACAAACGCCAGCTCCCTCGACCAGTAAAGCGAGAAGAGCGCCACAACCCCAGAGTCATCCGCAACTGGACTTAACAGTCAGGGGTCCCTTTACCTTTACCTTGTACCTTTGGGAGGGAGGCATAGGGGTTCTGGCAAGGTCTTACAGCCCTCACACCTCTTGCCCAAAGCTAGGCAAGTGCTTACCAGGCTCTGTGAAGGAGCTGAAGGACTCTAGGTCACAGCCAGAGGCTTCCCGCCAAGCCTTTGCAGAGCTTGTCTGAGATACGGGGCAGGAGTCTTGCAATGACAGTGTAAGTCCGGCAGGCTCCTGGTGGGGGCACACGCTGGCTTAACTCCCCGAGGCCCAGGGCAATTGTAGCTGGCTACCTGCCACTACCAGCTGCATGGCCTTGACTTCCACCTCCTTCCCGAAGGTGGGCGAGTGCTTACCAGGTTTTGTGGAGGTGGCTGGAGGGCTCTGGGACAGCATCAGTGACCTCATGCCACCTTCCCCAAGTTGGGTAGGTAGCCCTCCAGCTTGCAGGAGGGCTAGCTCAGGGCGTTCCTGGCTTTTCGTGTTTTTGTGTATAAGCGTGAACCCCCGGGACTGAACCCTCACGTAAGTTGCTAATGCTTCTGCAGAGAGCATCATTTTATGAGTTATTTTTAAATATTTAAAATATGTTTAGACTACTCTTCATAAACTTTCATGGTGGTTTCCAAAATAAAACGCTTAAAATAACATCCAGAGAAACAGGCAAATGAAACCAATAAAACAATTCCAATAAACAGCAGCCGACTCAGCACCACAAACAGAACAAGGGCATTCAGACCATTGATGTCATAGCAGCCACAAAAGATGCTTTATTATTTAGTTGCATCTGTGACAAATTATGGATATGCTTTCTCCAAACTGAGAGCGAGGGCACAGTTAACTTGTGGTTTATAATCTTCTCGTGCAGGAGGCATAAAAATCCATTTGGGTGCATATCTCACCTCGGAAGGCACCAGGCCAACCCCATAAACTTCCCTAGTTGGGCTTTTTTTTTCCTAAATAGAAACTCACTGTATAGCTACATCCCCATTATATATGATATTAATAAATGTGCCACTAGAACAGTCTGCTCTTTTAAGTAACTCGGCTAATCTGGCACATTATGCTGGATTTATATGGTGGCATAAAATCTTTGGGCAAAGCAATCACACATCCTGATAAAGCTAATCCAGATTTACTGTCATTTCAGAATGTGTGGAACAGGGGAGGTGAAAGAAAATGGAAAGGTTCAATTCCAATTGACTGCGATAGTCTTGATACAGACTAATTCCTATTTGGATTCTCCTGCTAACTCCATTATGAGGAAATATCTCCCTAGGCAATGGCTCATTCCCCCCTTTTCAGGATTGCAGGAAAGGAGAAGTTGGAAACTGATGCCTACAATATTGGGCAGGGTATATCCCAGCTCTCTTCTGAAGGGAGGTTAAGAGGAATTCATCTCCCACCACCCCTGCCACCCACTTGTCCCTAAGTCTTTCCGAGTTTCCAAATTTAGTTTTGCAGCATTCCTCAGATCCTATCAGTGTGTCCTCTTCCTATATCAACAAATGGATAAACATCCAAGCATACTGATACCTTCCAGGATGTTGGGGGTATTAGGTAGAGAGAGAAGAGTACTTCTTGCGAAGTGGCACTAATAGTACAGAATATGATTGTTATATTACCCAAGTCTTAAGCAGAGATATTTTGAATTCCTAACAACCTGCTGTTACAGTTTCATTAAAGAAGAATGTCATTGTAAGTAAAACCTTTATTGGCATCAAACAAACACGCAGACAAAATAATAACAGAGTAAAACTATCACTGTGGCAAACGCTGTGTTAAGAGATAGAAGGGAGTATTCCGCTATCCGCTTTCATGACATTGGGGCTTCTAATAATTCAGACTGCAGAATATAACGACGAGAAAATAGCAAATGAAGAAAATGAGCCACCATCTTGGTGAGCACCTGGTCCTTCCCCAACAGTAGGAATTGTAAGATTTCCCTCTCTGGTCTCCTTCTGGGGATGCAGAACCGGTCCAGGAATTGTTGACGAAGGTTGTAGTAAAGTTTACAATGTAGAACCATATGTAGAAGGCTTTCCACCTGGGGGTCATGACACGGACAGATCCTCTCACCCTCCGCCCTGTCCGAGAACCTTCCCCACAGGAGGTTCGATGGGTTTGCGTTGAACCTGGCCAATGAAAATGCCCTTCTTTCTTGAGGGTTCAGTAGAAAGTCAAGATAATTAGGTTTTGTTTCATGAGCCCACGGGAGGTGGAAAAGAAGGGGAAAACATGTTTTGCCTGCTGCTGCTATAAGTTCTTGGCGCTCAATGTCCCACAACCTAGTTATGACTGTGGCTTTGGCAGATTGTAAGGACATTGCGCGGAGAAATTCCACTGAAAGCCCCAGTTGCTGTACCTTCCTGTTGAAGTGTAGCAGCCCAGGGGGGAGGAAGGTGTCCGAAAGCATTACCTGGAGGAAGGAATCTCTGTCAGAGTTGAGGCAGATTTTTAGCCAGAATATAAGAAATCTTACCCAGGCGACAGAATTTGTATATTTCTATATACAAATTCTTCCTGAGAATGTGGTTCATAACTCTTATAAATGTTTGCTTTCCCATACCAAAGACATGCATGCGAGCCTAATTTTAAGTCATGGCCTTCCAAATCTAAATTTTTGCATTGTCCAAATAATCCACTCCTTTAACCAACACAAGCAAGCTGCCTCATAGTACAATTGCAGGTCTGGCAGGGCAAAGTCTCCTCTTCCTTTTGTATCTATCAAAATTTTAAATTTAATTCTTGGCTTTTCCCCCTGCCAGATAAATTCAGAAATATTTTTTCCATTCTTTGAAGCAGCTTGCATTATTTACAATCGGAATTGAATGAAATAAAAACAGCATCCTAGGAAGTACATTCATTTTAATGGCTGAAATTCTACCTAGCAGGGAAAGTTTCAGCCTCCCCCATGTCTCCAAGTCTTTCCTAACCTCTTTCCACAATTGAATATAATTGTTTCCAAATAAGCTAAAGTTCCTTGTTGTCAGCCAGATTCCCAAATATTTGACTTTTTAACCTATTTTAAACCAGACAACCTTTGTAAACTTTTTTTGACTGCTCATCCATGTTTTTGACCAACATTTTGGTTTTGTCGGATTTTATTTTAAAACCTTTTATTTTAGTCATAGGTTCGATCCCTGTATCGGAAACTGTATATCCCTGCATTGCAGGGTCCCTTCCGACTCTACAATTCTATAATTCTATGAAACGTCTTAAACTGGGGCCTTATGGCTCAGGGTACTGGATGGCTGAGATGTAAAAAATACCTTTCAAATTCCTCCTTCATGCTTCCCCAAGACCACCTGTTCTTGCAAGAGCCAGCAGGGCTTGGGATGCAGAAAAGAATTAGCCACTCTAGTCCACTGCTCTCTGGCTGGAGATAGGATTACTCTTTTAGTAATGGAAGCACTACATGCGGCCAAAAGTATAAGCAGAGCACTGTTTCACTGGCAGGATCACAGCTTCAAGAGAGCTAACCTCTGCATTCCCTTCCAAGTGTTTATTTTTGTCTCTGCCCTGGACTCCTCACAAATGGAGGATTTCATTTTTGCATGCAGATGTTAAAAGTAGAAATTCCATTTCTCTCTTATTATCTCTTAAACGAAAACTGACAAATCTAAGGATTGCTTTTCACCAGTCCTTTACAGCATGGAACATCTACATATCATATTCCTTTCTCACCATTTTCACCTGTCTGCTTCCCCCCCCCTTCTTCTTCTTCTAAAGCAGACAATGACTACTGTTATCTTTCCTCCTGAATATCACAGAGGAAGCGTTAGAACACCTGTGGAAGTCGTCAAATGGAAAAATCAATAAATCGCAAACTCATGGCATGTAAGGCTATGAGTGGCTACTAGCCATAATGGCTATACTCTGCCTCCACAGTCAGAGACTGTAAAGCTTCTAAGCATCAGTTCCTGGAAACCACAGGTCAGGGAATACTCTTCTGCTCAGGTCCTGTTTGCAAATTTCTTACAGGCATCTGATTCACCTGTGAGAACAGGATACTGGGCCATTGGCCCGATCCTGCAGGCTCTTCTTTTATTCTTTATGACTTAAGAGTACAGCCCAGTTAGACATTCTCCTCCTTCCACCCCCCTACCCCTTTTGATCTCAGACATTCTCCGCCTCCCTCTGACATCTGAAGGACATTTGTCTTCACTTATTTTTCAATTCCATCCTTCTCTATGTACGGAGACTCTTCACAGGGTTCTGTATAAAGAATAACCTGATTCACCCTTCAAACTATTTAACATAGAGTGCCTGCATTTCTGGCCTGCTTTTGTTTGATTTATTTTCCCCACTCAGACTTCAGGCTCGTCTGTCTTCCTTTCAAGTGATCTTTTCTGTTTTCTGAGTCATCCCATGCTCTTATCCACCGAGAAGGCACAAAAAAGTATATCCTGCAGTTCCATCAATATGGCCATGTGAAAAAAACAACCAGAAACTCCTTCTGTGAGGTAAGTTTGACTTCATGCAAATTCAGTACTTTTATACTGACAAAGTCGTACTGCAACAATACCAGAGAAGTTCAATATTGCACATTTTGTTCAAAGTCCCCCCAACCTCCCACTCTACTTTCAATTTATGGTGTTTCTGTTACCATCTTCTTTGTGAAACTTTTCACTCAATTCCCTCATTGCTAACTGCAGCAGAAGCAAAGTCTCAGTACATGATCTGCATTTGCTCACACTGATTCTTTGTTACCCATGCCATTCCTACTTATCTTATTATCTGGGCTGTACTTATTCAAACTACAAGAAAGAAGATTCCACCTAAACACTAGGAAGAACGTCCTGACAGTAAGAGCTATTCGGCAGTGGAATTTGCTGCCAAGGAGTGTGGTGGAGTCTCCTTCTTTGGAGGTCTTTAAGCAGAGGCTTGACAGGCATATGTCAAGAATGCTTTGATGGTGTTTCCTGCTTGGATGCCCCTTGCTTGGATGGTGTTTCCTGCTTGGGTGGCCCTTGCGGTCTCTTCTAACTCTATGATTCTATGATTCTATCTCTTTCCTCCATCCTCTTTTTCTCTCTCTAGCAAAATATGATTAGGTGCTGTGGGGCAGGGACCCACCCTTCCTGTTAATTCCTATCTGCATTAATGACATGAGATACATACATAAATATCTACATACATTCAACAGCTGATTTTTCATGCAATGCATTAGTTTATCATGTGGTAAAGCATAGTTTCGCATTACATGTGTGAGTCTCAGATTCTGTGCTCTTCCTCCCTCTCTCTACCTCAGGCATGACTGTGAGCAGGAAATTGCTTCAGTTTTCGAATAACCTCAGTATACCATTATGTCAGAACCCAAACAAACTGTAATCAGTGTTAACGAAGATTTATTGAAACAAGCCAACATCAAAGTTTCTTTGTTTCAAAAGCTTTTGTTAACACTAACTACAGTTCCCTGTTCAAACACATAAACAAACCACAGTTCATAAAAAACAGAAGTGAATATTTTTGATATGCTCCTTGCGTTTGCACTAGAGTGGAAGGAAAGGGGGGGTGAGCTTGTGCATGCAATACTAAATTGTGGTTTAGTTTTGCACATGAACCAGATCAGTGTAAAATGCCTTGTTGTTCTTATTGGCATCCATCTGTCTCAGGAGACAATGGAAGAATGCACCTTTGGGGGTGAAGTCAGACTGTTGGAAGATTGCAGCGCCTGCTGGGGCTGCAGCAGTAGATACAGGAGAGACATGTTTTGTTGCAGTCAGGGCAGATGAAGGCATCTGGTTGTGCTGATGCAGAAGCACCATGGCATTTCTTCTCTCTGCTTCTCCACAGAATAGAAAATGGAGAAAGAGAGATTTGGGGCTTCCTGTTTTCTTTGTTCTTTCACATGCACTCATTATTTTGCAGTGACTGGGGGAACAGGGCAGGACAAGAAAAGGTGTGAACTAATTCCACATCCTGTCTTGCTCTACAACAGGAATGCAGAACCTGTTGGACTCCAGCAGCCCAAACCAGCATGTCCAATGATCAGGGGTGATGGGAGTCATAGTCCAACAATATAAAGGTAAAGGGACCCTTGGCCATTAGGTCCAGTCGTGACCGACTCTGGGGTTGCGCGCTCATCTCGCATTATTGGCCGAGGGAGCCGGTGTATAGCTTCCAGGTCATGTGGCCAGCATGACAAAGCCGCTTCTGGCAAACCAGAGCAGCACATGGAAATGCCATTTACCTTCCCGCTATAGCGGTTCCTATTTATCTACTTGCATTTTTATGTGCTTTCGAACTGCTAGGTTGGCAGAAGCTGGGACCAAGCAACGGGAGCTCACCCCGTCACAGGGATTCAAACCGCCGACCTTCTGATCAGCAAGCCCTAGGCTCAGTGGTTTAGCCCACAGCGCCACCTGGGTCCCTAGTCCCACAACATATAAAGGGCCATATCCCTGAACGACAGCAGCAAGACTGATGGAAGCATATACAGGTCAAGGCTACAAGGAGCAGACTAAGTGAGGTCAGCCACACAATTGTATTTCTGCTCTGTGATGATGGGTAAACTCCCTGCACATTTGCTAGAGTTGTCCTAGGGAAAGTGAAGTATGGTAATTGGGAGACATGCTGTGCATATCTTATATGGATTTTGTGGGCAATATTTTCACAGCTACTATATCTCTTATTCAAATAACATTGATTGTGCTAAGTTGGGGGTGAGCGAGGATGGAATACTAACTAGCCTAAGGCTTCTTTCAGTGCCATTGGTTCAGACTCCTATACATGTTTACTCAGAAGTACTGCTCCTGTTGACCCAATCTGGATGTATAAGTGAGGATTTTCACACAAGAAGTTGCTGTTCCTGCTGCTGCTGCTCTGCCCATCTGGGTTAGCCCAGCCACTCAGGGCAGCTTCCAACAAATGAAAACAATAAGACATCAGACATTAAAAAACTTCCCTCTACAAGGAAGTGTATACAGTGTGATGGGGCAGTGGCACTCACCCTCTGGTTGGTCATGTCACTGCTTACCAGAAGGCAGAGGGGAAGGGACAAGATGACAGCGGGGTCAACACACTGCAAACACACCAGCAGAGCCAACCTGGTGCTCTCGGTGGCAGTTTTGCCAAGCTTGCCATGCTCTACATTTCAGTAAACGGCAGCAGCAGCAGCACATCTGACCAGAGGCCTCCTTTACCACACGCAAGCATCCTTTATGTATTGGGGAGGGGGCAGGGTCAGCCACATTCCCTCCACTGCCATATGTGCAGGCCAAATGCTTGGTACATGTGTGAAAAGGTACTGATGTCTGTGCACAGAGGGTTCCTCCACACAAGGAGGGATCCTGGGTCGTTCAGTACCCTTGTGCGGAGGAGCTCTATGCACACACAGTGACATGAGTGTAGAGGCCATTTCATCTGTACCTAACATGATAGTGATGCTATCCTGTGCATCGCTTGTACCAGCTTTGTGTGAAGGATGAGGGAGAAGTCAGCACTAGGACAGCTGTATGTTGAGATGGGGGACATATTTGATTCCAGTATCATTTGAAGCTGGTACCAACAATTTTTGCTCTTTCCAAAACATTATGTGAACCAAAGTCTATCAAAATTTGCATGGATCTGCATTCTGCTATGCAGTTTGCCAATCGACCAACAGTTGCAAAACAAACAAAAACATGTATTTGGGGGTAGTGTGCATAAAAATCAACATATTGGAGCAAATAACACACAAAGTGAATTGTATTGGGAGAACTTGCTTGCAAGAAGTGTACATTAGTCAAAACTGCATATAAAATGTGATCAGTAGGATCAATTCACATGAAAATGCTGGTGAATTTTCATGCAGGTTTTTTTAAAAAATAAATAAATATCTGAATTGCAGCAAAATGTGGAGAACTGAATTAAAGATGGGGAAAACTGAGAAACTGGCAGGTCCTTCCATCTCTAGTTATATGTGACTCATTGTGGAGATCTGCCTTGTGCTGTGAGAAAATCTATCCTAACAAATTCCCCAGTGAAATTAATAAAAGCTTTTGTCTTTCTGAGTATAGCAGAAAAGGCAAAATAAGCAGCTAGGCAGCAAAGAGAGATGGAAGTACAGTCCCTTTTCCTCCCATGTGCTTCAGGGCAGAAATATCACTTATAAAGTGGGTAGGAGAAAAAAACCTTTTCTGTGATATAGATTTACATTTCAGGCTTGCTAATAAATGGGCCAGTGAAATAGCTGACTGCTCCCCTATTGCAGGTGTGGGAGTTATTTACTTTCTAATCCTTTCCCTTTTAGCCCTGGCTGGACAAGAATGAAAATCTTTGGCTCTAAGTATTAGGAGAGATGGCAACAGTGCAGGAACCAATTTATAGGGTTTCACTTGGGTAGTTTTCTTCATTTGACTCCTATTAGCTTTGATAATGTATCCTCACCATTAATCAGCCAGAAAGAGTAAAAGGCAAAGCCTTTGTAATATGTGCGAGGTTGTGCATGTATGTGCATGCATGAATGTGTACCAAGCGTAAAAATCAGATTAGTGCCACAAAGAATCTCTTTTGTCTTCTATTGTGTCGGAAGCTGTGGAATCTCCAATAGAATTCTGCACTTTCCAAGTAACAGGACAGAATCCATGTAGTAACTTGTCTGAATTCAGGTAGCTCAGAGTATAGATCAGTGCTGGTGAACCTTTTAGGGACTGAGTGCCCAAAACCCACTTATTTATCGCAAAGTGGCACTCAACCAACCCCTGAAGATGTGCCTTTAACAGCAGGACAACCACAATGAAGTCTCATGAGGCAAAGTGCTGTTAAAAAGGTTGTGTTTATTCATATCACAAATGGAGATACGCAAGCCAAACTGACCAAATTCAGAAAGTATAAGCAGATGAGAATATTTTTTATTGTGACTCCACAGCCAAAGGTTAGGGACACACATGCACACACACCAGGATTCACTACACAAAAGGTAATTGTGAATGCCTCAAGGGTGCCCTTAACACAATAACCTCTCAGTGTACCTAACAGGGTACCCGTGTTCTTAACATCCTCACTTACCTGCATTCAATGCAAAACAAACATACAATCCACGCCACGCTCAGAAAGCCAATCTGAATTCCCCAACAGGTGAAGCAAGAGGTGAAGGAGGAAGATTTGGGGTGAGATGTGGCTTATAGAGCCAAAATCTATCACCTTATGAAGACCCATAGGGCTCCCCACTCGAAAACCCTCCCTTCAGGAATAGCTCTTGTAATTCTTCCTTGTAATAAGGGGGGGGGGGGGTTGAGAGAAAGGTGATCCTGCTCTAGAGTGGGAGTGGCATTAGCTGGCAAGAAGAACATCCCTCACTCATCAAATGGCCAATTAGCTTCCTCGTTTCCTTCTGTCCCCTGCTGTACTCATGTACTGATGTTACTCAGCTACTGATGTACCCATGTAAATCTCCTCTTTCCATGGGAGAATTCTGGACCAATTGGCTCTATGTGTCTCCATCAATATGTGTATAAGACCTTTTCACATAAACAGTAAATGATAGGGTACATCAGCAATGGGGAATCTGCATGGGCCCACAGTTCCCTCATACCATTCTTCAAATGCATGAGGAGGGTTTATCTGAACCCACTCTAATATTTATTTCTGTTCTATGAAAGGTTGGATGTGCTGATTCCTGCAGTCTGAGGAGCTGTCAAAAGGCATAAGAGCAAGCCAGGGGTTGTAGACAGTCCTAGTCGCAATCAGGGTAGATCCCTTAAAACTAAGTTACCCATGTCCATTAATTTAAATGGGTCTACTCTAGTATAACTAGCATTGAATACAAACCAATGGGGGGGGAGTCAACATTGCACTATGATGACTGTTCTGTCTGTGCAAGCATTTCAGCTTGGCAGGTGGAACAATTCCCCACAATCCATGCTGTTCTGGGGGTTCTCCCAACCGTATGAGGGAGGAGAGCCTTGTTGAGCAAGCCAAAGCTCTTCTGCAGGGCTTCCACTGATAGGGCTTGTTAGGTGAATCCCACTCCAAGTTTTTACTAGTATGTTGGCAAAAACCACTTCCAAATGAAAAATAAACTATATCATGTCTATTTTTATTTCAAAATATACTAGTTTCAGAACTAGTAAGCTGACTTTCTCTATATGCATCACAGCCTACATTCTTTAGCCCCAGGATTGCCAGATTTTTTAAAAAAGTATGAATGAAGGCAAAACAGCTACTTCTCCCACCCATTCCTCTCAAGGCCGTTTCATCTGCCCACCTCCCCCGCCTACTCTCCAGCAAGCACAACCTCAAGTGTGAGAGCCTCAGAGGGGCAGACTAAAGGACCAAGGGCAGAATAGAAGGTGAAAGTCACAGGGACTTCATTGTAAAGAGCTAATCACCGAGTAGCAACTTGGCAACCCCATTCAGATCAGCCACGTATCGTTTTCAACCTGAATGCTCTGTTTGTTCTTCTGAGGTTAATCTCCCATGTGCTGTTCTTGCCATACACTGCACAGCACGCTCTGCTCTGCTGCACATTTGGCCCAAAGGTAGCAAAAGTAAATACAGAATCTCTCTTTAATTAAAGCCCATCACGTTTACGCATTAGGCAAATATCATAGGATCCCTTGTGGAGCTTCTGGACATCTGGCAGACTTATGCTGGCTTCTGGTTCCATCTATCCCTTCAGAATAGCGTGGAACTAACAGACCAAATGCACATACCCACAAAGCTCTCAGGTAATCTAACAGCTCGTAAAATTCTGCACGTTCCCCTTCTGAGCAAGAGAGAGGCACATAATAATTTTGATCCTGTGTTGCATGCCTTGAATGAACTAAGCATTATGTTAAAAAAGCAGGCCTGTAAACTGCTGCCCTGATTGGGATTGAGTGTTGTAGCCTTTGGCAGCCCCGGGAGAGCTCAATGTAGGAAGAAGTCAGCCAACCAGCCAAGTCTCAGGGGGTACTTGCCTGGAGGCAGAGTATGTATACAGGGTTCAGTCCAATCCTAAGGTCAGGAGTATCTCAGTTCATGTAGTCAGATGATCCAGGGGTCAAGAAAGCCGAGGGTCCAAGTTCACAAGAAGCAGCAAGGTCTGGTCAGGAACAACAAATGTTGTTTCCAGCAACTGACTGAGGCTGGAGACCCTGCTTAAGAAAGCTGGAGCCAGCTGGTTCTCATCAGGAGCAAGAAGGCTGATCAGCAGCAGGCATTGTCCCTTTGCCTTCTGCTCCGTCAGGCTGCTGCTCAGCAGGTGAAGCCGACTCCTGGCCCAGGACATTGAGTGAAGAATCAACCCGAATCTCACAAGCCCTATTCAGGCTTCTACATGAGACAGGACATGCTCCCCACTCTCTGAATAGGACACTCTCTGATTTGTGAAGGGCAATGAGGACAGGAAGACAGAGCTAGTGGAGCTGTCCCCCTTCTCCTCCTCCACCTGCTGAAGTAACCTAAAAGACAAATGCCGGAATGAGACTATAGGACTATAGGACATATAGTTCCAATGACTCATGTGGTCTGGTTAGTTAGATAGATAGATAGCTAGAAATACTTGTGTCCTGCCTACTAGACAAAGTTCAGGGTCTAATCTTCTTTTCAAGCCACCTCAAGTAGGTTCCAATCATTTATTATTATAATACCATATTCCATAGCTTCGCTATGTGCTGTTTGGAGAAGGACAGGTGAAATGGAGGGTCGTGGGAGATTGCAGTAGCTATTTCTGTAAGTTAAAATGGCATCTTGATATATTTTGCAAATTCACTTGAGCAATTTATTGAGGGTAACAACACATTGAGAGTACAGGAGAGCTCTAAGAAGCACCTTTATTACAGCTGGTAGATTGGACACCTTTTTATTTCGATTGGGTATGAATGTGCTAATGCACAATGGCTTCTATGCGATTCCTTTCAATGTTGGATTGTACTCCAGATTGGCTTCTTCCATGCTGACTAAATGTGAAAGTACTCTGTGTAATGGAACCTTATCATCACCATAATCTCAAACCAGTTCTTATTGTATGAACCCTCTTTTGCCAAAATGGCACCAACTACACAAGAGGGGCGTATTGGAAAGTTCAAAGGAATGCTGGGTTTTGCAGAAATACAACAAAAACAAATATTTAGCAGGGAAATAGGGGGCCGGGAACACCCAAAATGGCTGATTGAGGACTGAGCATGCTCAGTGGCCACGGAATGGTGACTGGATTTCTTTATTTATTTTGCCAGGGATGGGCAACAGGAAACTGGAGAGGGGAATGGAATGTAGTATTCTGGATAAGGGAGTGGCTGGCTGGCTGGAATCAGGCTTCACTCCACACTCCAAGACGTCTACTATGAAATAAGCCCCCTTGAGTTCTATCAGACTTTCTCCCTGGTAGGTCTGCACAGGCCTGCAGTCTAAATGGTGCTAGTAATGTAATAAAAGAAGGCGAAATATATATATTTTCCACCCTTCAACTTTTCATAACTGTGTCCTTTTGAAGATTTCAGATTTACTTCAGCCTTTCAAGGTCATGGCAACAAGAAAGAACCAGTCCCAGGTGGAAAAGATTGTTAGATTCATTTCCCCTGGCAATGATTGTTTATAACCCAACACCTAAAGACAAGTGCTAGGCTTGCTTGTGGAGGAGTTTTTGATGTCTTTGGAGATCAAAGGCCAAAACCTGCTTCAAAAAAAAATGTATTGTGAAGTTCAAGCTTGAAAGGGTTATGAACAGGGAAAGCAGAGAACGTTCACAGCTTTGGTCTCTGTCTCCCAGTGAGTAATCAGTAATAGTATCATGCTGCTTTTATGATGCAGTAAAGGGCACTTTAAGGTCTAGTGGAAAGTGCTTTGAATATTTTATTGATTTTTTATTTCTTTTCCACGAATATGAAATTACCACCTTGGAGCACTTGAGCCAATTGCAAGTGGTGTCTGGTCTTAAATATTTATTTCCCTTTGTATCTTTCCAGCCTTACATCACCTTTAAAACCATTTCAAGCAGGCAGCTATTAAAACAGAGCAGGGCAACAGAAGATGAACTATGAAATTTGCAAATGTGCCATGCAGCCAGTGTTGCATTGGGCATTCTATATTTACAAGACTTCCCAGCTTCCTATTTCCACCTAACTTTTTTTTTTAAAAAAAAAATGCTGCTGCTGGTACTGTCTCTCTAGCTAATTGCCATTTTAAAAATGGCTGCTGAATTATTTCTTCTCAGACTGACAGCTCTATTGGCAGCTCATAGGATATTTTGCCACACACACACAAAAAAACTTAAAAGCGTCTTTGATCTTATCTCGTGCTACAAGTGCCATGAATGAGAATAGTGGCAAAGACACTAACTGTGAATCCGAAAGTCCCTTGTACAAATTTTTCAGACAGCCATGACCTTCCTAGGTGGCCTTAGGCAAGCTGCTCGTCATCACACTCCAACCCACCTGACAGGCTTGTCGTAAGGACTGCAACTTAATCTGTGCAGAGGGCTTTTGAGTGTGTGCTATATAATTGCTCAGATCATTCACTCTAATATCAAACTTCTGTAGACTAGTTTGGAAGCAAACCACCCACAAAAAAGGCAGCGGTTTCCTGCCTGTATACTGTTCCCAGGCTTAGCTGAGAGCTCTCTTCTCATCTACAAACATAAATGCACCATTTCTGAAGTCTAAAACAGGCTTTCCCAACCTGATGTCCTCTAGATGTTGTGGACCACAACTCCCACAAACTCCAGCCTTGAAATCCAAAACACTTGGAGGGCATCAGGGTGGAGAAGACTACTTTTTAGCCACCCATGGCTTCATAGTTCCCAGTGATGGCACACCTTAGTCATACATAATTGGTCCTTTCTCTGTAGGGAAAGGCCTGCCTACCTGGCAACAATGATAATCCTTTTAAACTGCCTAACATCCTTCGTGTCCCCTGTTATATATGGATTCTCTGCTAAGGCAACCGAAATGTGGCTTTCGGAAAGGTTGTTGGTTTCAGTGATGATAAAAGTATTAAGGCCACCAAATGCATTTCACTCCAGCAGAGATAACTAGTAGGGGTTCTCTGCTCTATGTGGAAATACAAAGCAAAGTTGTTAGAAGAGTCTCAGGATGTAACGTTCAAAATGAGGATGCAATAAGCACTCTTGTGTCCTTCTCAGATACAAGGCCTTCATCATATTGTAGTTCTGCCTGAGTAATATAGTAGACAATAGACCACATTATTACTTTTAATAGAGACTGTGTTTAATTGTATTAAACACAATTATATTGTAGTTCTGCCTGAGCAGCACAGACAATGGAATTCATTATTACATTTAACAGAAAATGTATTTAATTTTCTAGTAAGTAATCTCATTGACATTGAAATGGGCTACTGACTTTTTACCCCTCCCCCAAACAAATTATCTTTGGCTGCAATTTATTTTATTTTTCAGAATAGAGCTGTCTATTCACTTAAGCCCTTTTAAAAGAAGACTGGTTGGAGAAATTCACAGGATTTTAAGTTGGGGGGGGGTAGTTTCTCTTATTATAGTTCTTAAGACCTAGGCTAGCTGGTAACATATACTGTACACATATGTATAGAATACAGTTACATCAAATCCCTCTAGCCAGCCAGCCCAGTTGTTTACTTCCTTTTATCTGCAGTAGAGTTTCTGCCAAGATGTTTTCCTCTCTTTTTTTTATTAAAGATTTTCTTGATTTACAAAGATTCAGTGGTACCTCTACTTACGAATAACTCTACTTACAAATGTTTCTACTTATGAATGGAGGTCCAAATATTCAGTTTAGAGCAAGGTATGGTCCAAAACACTTTGAAGGCTGTCCAATTTCAGCTTGGGGTTCAAATCTCAGTTACTACAGTGGTACCTCTACTTACGAATGTTTCTACTTACGAATGGAGCTCCGTCCGCCATCTTGGATGTGGTTTAGATAGGATTTTTTCTACTTACTAATTTTTAGATAGGGTTTACTTGCGAATTTTTTATCCCAATACATTCCTATGGGATTCGACTTACAAATTTTTTCGACTTATGAATGTGTGTTCGGAACGCATTAAATTCGTAAGTAGAGGTACCACTGTATATGAAATGTCTCTCATAACATTTTTACAAATCAGTCTCATTTGTTGAGACATTGGGAAGAAAGGGGAAAGAGGCAGATGGGGGAAGATGGGTGGGGTTGGGTGACAATGTTTCTATTTTACTTAATATATGGGGGGGGGTTGTCAGCGTCACTTGTGCAGGTTCTCTGCTGTTCGCTTGTGTTTCATTTGGTGGTGAGAGATGTTGGGGTTGGCCTAGGGTATGGTTGTTCATTTGTGGTTGGCTGTGGTGATCTTTGTTTCGTGTGTGAGTGGGGTGGGTGGGTGTTTTGGATCAGGTTAGCCATATTGATTTGTATGCTGTTAGTGGGTTTTTGTCATTGTCTTGCTGGGCTATGTATGTGATAAAAGGGAGCCATACTGGGGTGAAGTCATCTTCTTCTAATGTTTTCCTCTTTCAAGCTCATTGCTTTTTATGCCTTTGTTGAACCTACATAGTAACCTTTACAGTTCCAAAATTAATTATTGGTTTGTCACACCATAGAAAATTAATTACTCAGACAATGTTCGTTTCAAAATTGATCTTTATTTTAATTGTATTTTTTAAATGCACACCTCAGCATGCAACTTCCTGCCAAGTCTAGTGCACACTCAGAATCTAGTTCAGGGAAGTTTATAATGTCTGATGTTTTATTGTGTTTTTTATTCTGTTGGGAGCCACCCAGAGTGGCTGGGAAAACCCAGTCAGAAGGGCGGGTTATAAATAAATGAATAAATAAATTATTATTATTATTATTATTATTAGCAAACACCACATGAAGCAGCAAATTACTTGATGGGGTTTTTTAAAAATATGGGAGAAATTTAGGTGCCCATAATGGTATCTTATATATCGTGTCCTGTCTTAAAGAGGACACATGTTGCGGTGAGACCTGGAGACCGATCCCCTGTGGTGGGTAAGATTGGTCTGCCACAACATCCAGTTGGTAGGTCCCTTGATGTTGGGTTCAATCTGGCCAATGGGGTGCAGTCTAAATTAATCGAGGGACTTATATATGCCCATGCACATGACCCAGAGCTTCCTCTTTCGGCGTGTGCATTTAGAACACCCACCCACCCACTTCTTCCTACTTTTAGGGCTTTTGCACTTGACCTTGCTATGCCGTCGTGTGTCATCTGTCGTTGGGACAGGGTCACGGCAGAAATTTTTCCCACTTGGCTGATTGGCTGTTGCCATTTGGGTTTCACCTGCCATGTAGCAAATCGTCACAACTTGTAAGGTTGCAGATAGGCTCTGGTTCAGGTGATAGGGATGGGGGAACGCTCTCGCCATCCCTATGTGAAGGGTATTCCGTGAAAAGAATCCAGGGACTCAAATGGTTTGGTCAACCCCTGAGAGAGGGTTGTGCCCATACCTGAGTCTAAGGGGACATCTGGGTGGCAGACATAGTCTGTTCCTGACTTTTCACCTATCCAGGTGTTCATCCTTGGCTGACCTATGCTGGAACCCTGGGTCAGCGCTACCTGCCATGGGCAGGGAGATATATAGTTGAGCCAGAGCCTATGCAACCACTCACTTTCTGTAATCAATCAAGTTGTGGCCTAAATTCTGCCAAAAACCAAAACTAAAATTTGAGTCAAGTGTGTATTTATTTAGGGAGGAGGTCTCTGGATCTGAACGCGCAAATAGTTTTTGCTTTTGTATTTTGGTGTAGTGCATAACTATGGGCCCACGTGGTTCTATGTGATGCCAGATTATTTATGGGGAAAGCTGAATACATCATCCTTAAATACCCAACTTGTGAACCACTCAGATGGTGATGAATGGCATCTTTGCCATCTGATCCAGTGGCAAACAAAGTTTGGAAAAATTCAAGAACTATACTAGCAACCCTACCTATCCAACAATCAAATCCATATGCAATAGCATTTTCTTTTTTTTTTTTTTTTTTTTTTATTTTTTTTTTTTTTTATTATTATTATAGAAAACTTTATTATATACAGTCAATACCATAAAATGAGTAATACATCTAATAGTTACATTGTTCTTATTCCGTTCTCACCCGATTATATCCCCTCAAATCCCTCCCCCCCCCTAACCCACCCGTTGACTTCACAACCGTTTCTAAACTCATCCCACTATTCCTTTTGGTTGTTCTGCATACCTTACTTTACGGTTTTGTGATGTTACATAATTTCATTTAAATTTTCTTTATATCCTTGTTTGCTAGCTTTATTTATTAAAGAGCCCTTTAAATATCCAAAAAAATTTGTGGAATTTCTAACTTTTTTTGCAAATAATTTAGAAATGGTTTCCAATTACTTTTGGATTCTTTGTTTTTTTTACTACTGATTTCATCGTGTTTTATCGCCAAATTATAATAGTTAAGAAGTTTTCCTTGCCATTCTTCTTTGCTGGGGGCGCTTGTGGTTTTCCAGTTTTTTGCAATTAGTATTCTCGCAGCGGCTACCGCATAGCTGACACAGCATCTATCACTGGGTTTGATATCATTGGGCATCATCCCCAAAAGGAATAGTTTCGGGCATTTCTTAAATGAGTACTTCAACATTTTCTTTAATTCCTTATAAATCGAATCCCAATACACCCTGATTATCTTACAATTCCACCACATATGTATGTTAGTTCCTACTTCTTGGTTGCATTTCCAGCAGATGTTGCTTGACCCCGGGTAGAATCTGGCCATTTTAATTGGTGTAATATACCATCTGCTTTGCATCTTTAATATATTTTCTCTCAAATCGTAATTTGGTGTGAAATAAAGATCTCTTTTCCAAAGACTTTCCCAATCCTTCATTATTATTGGTTGTCCTATGTCTTGGCTCCATTTTATCATATAATCTTTGGTCATTTCCTCCTCTGTTTTCCATTTTAAAATGATTTGATATAAATTTGATATAAATTTATCTTTATTCACCAATAATATTTCTTCTAATTTGGATGGTTCTTTATTAAATCCTATTTTTCTGTCAATTTGTAGCCTTTGATTTATTTGAAAATATTCTAGCCAAGTGTTTAATAATCCCTTTATTTCCGAATATTCTTTTATCTGCCAATTCCCGTCTTTTTGAATTAATAACTCTTTGTATGTCGGCCAATTTGATTCCATGTTCCTTCTCCTCACCGCAACTACCTCTAATGGTGAAATCCACCAGGGTGTATTGGGCTCGAAATATCTTCTATATTTCTGCCATGTTAAGTATAGCGATTTTCGAATGATGTTATACATGAAAGTATTCCTTTTAACTATTTTTTCCTTTAACATATAATGATGCCAGCCGAATCCCAGCCCTTGTCCCTCCAGGTCTAATAGGTCAGTATCTTTAAGTTGAATCCATTCTTTAATCCACCATATCGCTGCCGCGTCATGGTAACTTTCTAAATCTGGTAGACCATACCCCCCTCTCTGTCTAGAATCTATCATAATTTTGTATCTTACTCTAGGTTTCTTTCCGTTCCAAACAAATTTAGCGATGTCCTTTTTCCAATCTTTGAATATTTTTTTCTGATCCCCTAATATAGGTAAATTTTGAAACAAATAATTCATCTTTGAGGTCACAAACATTTTAATTGCTGATATTCTCCCCAATATAGACAATTTCAACTTGTTCCATACCTCTAGCTTTTGTTTGATTGTTTTCCAAATCTCCTTATAATTTTCTTGTATTAAGTCGATTCCTTTTACAGTTGTTTGAATTCCCAGGTATTTTATTTTTTTTACTATTTTTAGTCCAGTTTTTTCTTGAAGTTCTATTTTTTCTTTCCCCTCCAAATTTTTCACTAAGAGTTTTGATTTTTCAAGATTTATTTTAAAGCCAGCTAGGTCTCCAAATTCTCTTATCTTTTCCATTGCTGCGGGGATGCCCTCGACAGGGTCTTCAGTAGTTACTATTACATCATCGGCAAACGCTTTTACTTTAAATTTTTTCCTTCCAATTACAATTCCTTTAATTTTCTCTTCTTCTCTTATATTTTTTAATAGAATTTCTAAAGTAATTATAAAAAGAATTGGAGATAGGGGGCATCCCTGTCTGGTGCCCCTCATAATGTTAAATTTGTCTGTTAATTTGCCATTTATAGATATTCTGGCTTCTTGCGTTTTATATATTGCCTTGATTGCGTTATCCATTTTCTTTCCTAAATTTAAACTATCTAATGTTTTTGTCATAAAAAGCCATGATACCCTATCGAAGGCTTTTTCCGCATCAATGGAAAGAAGGGCTGCTTTTTTATCTCTTCTGTCCTCTAAACATTCCAGGATATTTACCACTGTTCTGATATTATCTTTAGCATATCTTCCCTTTATGAACCCTACCTGATCTTTATGAATAATTTCTTCAAGAATATTATTTAATCTTTTCGCTATTATTTTAGTAAAAATTTTATAATCACTATTTAGGAGTGAAATTGGTCTATAGTTGCCTGGGATATCCAAATCTGCTTGTGGCTTCGGTATTAATGTTATCTGAGCTTCTTTCCATGATTGAGGTATACTACCTCTCTGGAGAATCAAATTCATTAAATCTTTTAACGGATTTAATAATGCTTCTTGTAGCTCCTTATAAAATTCTATTGGGAGCCCATCCGGGCCTGGGGTTTTCCCTTTTTTCATATCTTTAATTGCATTTGTTATTTCCAAGATTGTTATTTCATTGTTTAATTGGCTTAATTTTTCTTTTGAGATCTTTGGTAATTTATATTTCTTTAGAAAATCGTCAATTTGTTGGGGGGAATTTTCTTCTTTTTGATATAAAATTTCATAATATTTTTGAAAGATTTTTAAAATTTCTTCGGTTTTATATATATAATTTCCTTCTGATTTAATTCTATTTATTATTTTTTCATTTTTCCTTTTTTTTATTTGCCAAATTAATAATTTGCCAGGTTTGTTGGCCCATTCAAAGTTTTTATATTTCCAATATTGCAATTGTCGTTCCAATTCTTGATCAATTAGATTTTCAAATTGCATTCTCAATATTTTAACTTCTTGTTCTAACGTTTTATTATACTTTTTATATAGAAGGTTTTGCTTTTTCTTTATCTCTAGCAAGAGTTTTTCTTTGTTTTGTTCTCTGACTTTTGTAATTTTGGCCCCTTGTGCAATAAAATAACCCCGCATTACCGCCTTTGCTGCATCCCAAACAACTAGTGGGTCAACTCCACTATTATTATTAAGTTTGAAATATTCCTTTAATCTTTCTATTGCTTCCTGAGTGATCTTATCATTATTTAATAAAAAAACATTTAACCTCCATTGTCTGTCTTTTTGGTCATTTTTTAATATCATAGTAACCGGGTTGTGGTCTGATAGGATATTTGGTCCTATTTCGGATTTTTGAATCCTTGATGACAATTCTTTCGGGATCCATATTGAATCTATTCTACTCGCAGAGTGGTGTCGGGCGGATATGTGTGTATATTCTTTTTTTAACGGGTTTTTAAACCTCCATACATCTATTAGGTTTAAATTTCCCATTATCTCCATGAATTTTTTTGGTAATTTTGTCTTATTTGTACCTTTCTTTGTACTATTTCTATCTAGTTCTGGGTCAATGACTCCGTTCATATCGCCCATTATTATTATTTTTTGTCCCATATAATTCATCAGATGGCTCTCTAATTTTTTCAAATATTCCATCTTGCTCCCATTAGGTATATAGATGCCCACCCAGTACCAGTGTTCTCCTTCTATCATCGTTCTTACTATTACCGTTCTACCTTCTCTATCTGACCATATCATCTCTGGATTCCATTTATTTTTAATATAGATTACAACTCCTTTTTTTTTTTTTTTCTTATCAGCTGCTATAAACTCTTTTCCTAACTTTTCATTTTTCAAAACTCTCATATGTTTTTTATTAATATGTGTCTCTTGGAGACATATGATGTCCCAATTTTTCTTCTTTAATATATGTTCCACTTTGTTCCTTTTTTTTTTGTTATTTAAACCGTTCACATTCCATGAAATCACTCTCAAATTCATATTTATTAATCGTTACTTATCACTTTAAAAAGAGATAGAAAAAGAGAAGAGAAAAGAAAAGGAAAAAGGCAAAAGAAGAAAAGAAAAGGTAATTACAATTAGTTCTAGAATCATTCAATTTGACTAAGCAGGGTCTAGGCAATTATCTTACTCAATGCATTGAGAAGTGATTCCTTAATTAATTAATACAAATGGTTAATTCTAAAAACTATTATTTAGCTTACAGTGTCTCTATCTTAAGTTACATTATCAATTCAGTGATCATTCTTTCGTTTCTCCTTCTTCCTCAATCTCTCCATCCTCGTCTTCGTCTTTGCTGGGGTCATCTGCCTCTTCTTCTTTATCCAATTCAGATACAGATTTTGGTTTTAGTCCACCTAGTTCATTTGAGTAAGTCCTGAAGAATCTGTCCGCTGAGTCTTGGTTATCAAACCTTCTCCACCTCCCTTTAAAAGAGAACGCCATTCCCTCTGGGTATTCCCATTTAAAAAAGATTTTCTTCGCTTTCAATGGCTTGGCTAGGAATTGGTATTTCTTTCTTTTGTGCACCAGCCGTGGCGGAATTTCTTTCAGGATGATGATTTCTGTCTCTTCCATTATCAGTTTCTTTTTTCCTTTAAGTTTTAAGACCTTGTTTCTTAACCACATCGATGTAAAAGTAACCAGGCAGTCCCCTGGCCAGTTATTAGCTTTGGCCTTTTTAGAATTAACTCTGAACACTTCCTCTATATTTGATTCAATTTCCTGTTCATCTAAATCCATCCATTCTGCTAGTGCACTTATTATTCTCTTTTCTATATCTTCGTTTACAATCTCAGGTATATTCCGGAACCTCAAGATCTTCTCTCTCATTTTCATCTGCATCATTGCGAGGGCATCCTGTGAGGCTTCCAATGCTGCTTGATGTTCTTCTATATCCTTCTTCATTTTATCAGACTCTTTTTTCCCTTCTCTCTTTTCCTTTGCCATATTTTTCAATGCTGTTTCTAATGCCAAGTTCTTATTCTGTAATTCTTGAATCAATTCCATTGCCTTATCTGTTTTTTCTTCGGTTTTGTGTAGTTGTTCTTTTATTTCCTGTCTATCTACTTCGCCTGAAGTCATCTTCACTTCCATGTTATCCACCTTGCCCTCTATGCTCTTAATTCTTTCATTCATTTCCTTTTTTATCTCTGTGAGATCTTGTTTGATTTTTCCTATGTCATTTTTGAAATCTTGTTTGATCTCTCCTATATCAGATTTAAGACTTAAAATTAATTCTTTGAGGTCCAGTTCATGATCCGCATTTGATGTTCTTCTCTGTTGCCCATTTCCTGAGCCAGATGTCTTTTGTTTATTCATTTTAGCAGTTGATGTGCAATTTCTTGTTTGTCCAGAGGGTGTCGCTCTTTACTTATTTTCTATTGAGCAGTGTCCTTAGCACGGTTATTGTCTTTGTATCCACTTGGAGTCACTGTATCACTATTTACTAAGACCTCTTTAGATTCTTTGTTTCTTGCTGTTTCTTGCTGTCGTCACTTCTGGCTTCTTTGTAGCCTCGCCTGCTTAGTCCTTGATTGATTAAAACGCCGGCGCCATTTTATTTTCACTTCGTCTTAATTTTCCTAGTTGTCACTGCGGGCATGAAAGTGTCCTTTTTATTGAAAAAAAAAATTGCTCCACGCAGTGTCTGTTAGAAAGTTAGATTTGTCTTTCCTCCTTAGCACAGGTTCTTATTTCGCAATGATTAATCAAGCTCTTTAAAACTGTATGCAGACTCCACCAGGTCAGAGTTTAGACGGTTCCTCTGTTTTTGTTCTGTTTTAATTCCCCAGCATAATCATTTCTTAGGCTATCCCTGACGGCGTCTTTTGCAATATGTTACTGTCCTTTTATATTCCTTCCCTCTCCCCACTCGCGCCTTATCTTTATCTTCCGGTTTTAAAGTCCAAGTTAGTGGGGGGGACTCCTCTACGTTTCTTTACTTCCTTTTATTTTCTAACGCCCGGGGTTGTTATTTTTAAAAGGGTTTGATTAAAAGGAGCTTTACCGTCTGTGAACGCGTCAGGCTTCGGCTTCGCGGGCTGTATTAGATACGTTCTCCGTCGCAGCGCCCAGCTTCTCCCCCTCCTTCAGCTTTTGCGAAGGTTTCCGGGAGAACCTTTGGGGAACAGCCGACGTCTCAGCAGGGGATCGCCTCCCCGGCCTTTTCTGGGGGTCGCTCAGCCTCGCGAACCCCCCCTTCGCCCAGCTTTTTAGCGCGGAGCTGCAGAGCTCCGCTTTTTTGCCTGATCGCGATCCGCGGCCAGAACCGGAAGTCCCTGCAATAGCATTTTCAAGAAGATATACATCTCTTAGTTTTCTCACCTTTGGGCAAAACAAGATGGTCATAGGTCCAAAAGGAAATCACTGATGCTCACATTTATTAAATTGGGATTTCTAGAGGTGATCTGAAAGGTATTTGAATAATGTCTGGACTTAAACTAGGGCTTTGAGGGAGAAAGTTTCGTGAAATAGCACCGGCTCTTGTTGCTTGCTGTTATGTGCATGCTAAATGTCCATGCATGCAATCCCTAGTGATGGAGCAGAGTTTTGTTTTGGTATCTGTAACCTGTTTATTTTATTTTTAACAATAATGTATAGAATAACAATAATGTATAGAACCAGTAAGCCAGAGATTGTGGTGCTTTCAAGGAATAATCATGCAGTTCCTACGATAAATAACAACTTTAGAGCTTCTCCCAAACCCAAAGGGGAATATCTTTTCTATACAGCATTTGTAAAGAATCTGCAATGCATATTTATTTTTGCTCTGCTGGAAATTCCTTGAGGCAAACACCTGTTAAAACGACTGAAACCAGTGCATGATAAAGAGGCCCAGAGCAAGCCTTTTAAGTTTTGAAAACAGCCACTTTGCCCAATGTCCTTGTCCAGGACATATCTCTGCTCAACGCTAACCTGTTTGTTCTGCTACTGACGCATTTCTGCTGGCGCTGCAATTATATTAGCATAGTTTGTGAAGCGCTTCGAAATCTTTCAGGATGAAAGGCTCTATATAAATGTAAAATATTATTAGATAAGTAAGTTAAACAGTAAACACTTTATTGATTCAATGCCTCACAGAATCTTAGAACAATTACAGCAAATAGGTTTGGATCTGAGCCCCATTGCAGGAATTGAGATCTGGCTGGAGGCTTGTAAACAAAGGATAATGATAAATGGCAGGTTATATGGATATTCAAACAGGCCTGCCACCAAAGAATCTAGATGTGGAAGCAGGGCTTTTCAGGCTTGTATCCTGCTGGCCAACATGAGGGGCAACATTGTCATGGTGGGTAGGGCTGCTGTCGCTTGAAAGGTTGCATAAAAGAAGCATCTTTGGTAGGTGCAGCATGCCATTAAAAGGTAAGAGAATTTACACCAGCAAAAATGCTTTTTGCTATAGAGTTATTCTGAGGAAGAGCCATAGCTCAGTGGTAGAGTATCTGCAAGTCGGTCTGGGAGAGACTCATGTCTGAATCCACAGAGAACTGCTAGACTGGTGACTGGGAGTGGCCACCAAGACCATATAACACCGGTCCTGAAAGACCTACATTGGCTCCCAGTATGTTTCCGAGCACAATTCAAAGTGCTGGTGCTGACCTTTAATGCCCTAAATGGCCTCGGTCCACTATACCTGAAGGAAGAAGAGTTTGGATTTGATATCCTGCTTTATCACTACATGAAGCAAAGCTGCCAAATTTTCCCTTTTCTCACGAGGAAGCCTATTCAGCATAATGGAATTTCCCTTAAAAAAGGGAGAACTTGGCAGCTATGACATGAAGGAGTCTCAAAGTGGCTAACATTCTCCTTTCCCCTCCTCACCCACAACAGACACCCTGTGAGGTGGGTGGGGCTGAGAGACTTCAGAGAAGTGTGACTAGTCCAAGGTCACCCAGCAGCTACATCTGGAGGAGCGGAGATGCGAACCCGGTTCCCCAGATTACAAGTCTACCGCTCTTAATCACTACACCACACAGCGTCTCCACCCCCATCATTCAACCCGGACACTGAGATCCAGCTCCGAGGGCCTTCTGGCGGTTCCCTTGCTGTGAGAAGTGAAGCTACAGGGAACCAGGCAGAGGGCCTTCTTGGTAGTGGTGCCCGCCCTGTGGAATGCCCTCCCATCAGATGTCAAGGAAATAAACAACTATCTGACTTTTAGAAGACATCTGAAGGCAGCCCTGTTTAGGGAATCTTTTAATGTTTGATGTTTTATTGCTTTATTATTATGGTATTAATATTCTGTTGGTATTAATATTCTGTTGGGAGCTGCTCAGAGTGGCCGGAGAAACCCAGCCAGATGGGCGGGGTATAAATAAATGGAGATGGTTGGACAGTGTTCTCGAAGCTACGAACATGAGTTTGACCAAACTGCGGGAGGCAGTGCAAGACAGGAGTGCCTGGCGTGCTATGGTCCATGGGGTCACGAAGAGTCAGACACGACTAAACGACTAAACAACAACAATTATTATTATTTTCTTCAGCATAGTACTGTGCAGGGTGGATCGATGGCCTGACTTAATGTTATTAAAACTATGCTATAATTATGATTGATTTATCAATTGCCTTCTAAGCAACAGTCTCAAGGCAATTTTCACATGGGACAGGCTCCAGTGCTCCTAAGGCAGAGGTGTCCCATCATGTTCAGCCTAGCTGAAGCAAACCTTTTTACTTTCAGGGTTAAGTTCTGAAGTCTCCCATCACATCCTGAAATTGTTAATTTCATTCAACAGTGTCAGGCAGCAGTTTCCCCAAATTTGACAGTTTTGTCCTTGAAAACTAGTGTGTTCCCATATGTGTTAAGTACTACTTTTCTTCATATGAAGACATCTATGAAATAGCTTTTGTATGAAAATGACCTGAGAAATGCATGTCGCTGACCAAGGGAGCAAGGCAGGGGACCAGACTGCATAGCTCAACCCCAACATGACATAGCTCTCTTGGCATCCTCATCCTCATTAGACATGTAAAGGGGCCTTTGCATGTATAGTTATACTGTATCCATAAAGGCTTGTTTTGGATATGGAACCCCAAATTATTGGGCATCCTATGGAAGCCTTTGTGTGTATTGCAATATTGCATGAATGTCCACTCCCTATAAATGTTTCTGCTGAATGTAGAAGTTGGAGACGGGACTACACAGAAGTTTGAGACATCAGGGATGAGACTACTTGGGATGTCCTCCCTCCTTTGTCCCATGTTCATCAGTGCAGAAACTATAATTCCCACACAGGGCTTGAGCTATGACAAAATTTAATGTGAGAATCACAACTCAGTTCAGTTCAGGAAGTATTTTACTGGCACAGTCTTCTTAGCTGAGGTTCAGGGTTAATTCAAAGGTACCCAAATAACGTGTGATATTTTCCATACCCGGCTGTACCCTTTCAGGCTGCAGGAAAGGAATAATATTTTAGAATGTCTTCAAAAATATCCCCGCTGATAGAAAGCAAGCGTGTCAGGGAGAATAATTTTCTCACCTATATGCTAGATCTTTACATGCAAGGAATTGTATACAAGGGGGATTGTTCAAACATACAGTTCTAAACCTGCAGTCTGAACTAGTCCACATGTGCTGTGAACATTTCAATCAAACCAGTTCTGTGCACCTTCCACTGTTATAATTTGTGTAGCCTAAACGTACAATGATCACGTATGTGCGGTGATGAAACACCATGTGTGCTGCCAAGGAGTAGACATGTTGCTTATTACGGTATTTCTTCTTTAGCTATCGCTTTCTGAAGTAATACAAGTTCTCTACAGGTTGCCTCTACTTTCATTCATGCCTTGGAGCTTCTGATGCATCCTTCAGACGAGACATTGCCTCTCTCTCTCTCTCCAAGCCTAGGGAATGAGCTTGCAAGTTTGAGAGTCCTCACCCCAATACATCCTCTAACCGTGCCTGTTTTATCATTATCTCTTCCACCCAATGAATTCCAAACTCAATATATATAACCTCTGAGTATCCTCTTCAGTTAGTGAAATACCAACAGTCTTTGGGCAGGTATCTGAACTAGCAATTTTGCCAGTGCATTCAGTTTCTAAATTCTGAAAAACCATAATATGAGGAAGCAAGGTTTGTGTGACTTGCTGAAAAATATCCAGATCTATTTTATGCAGATGTAGTTAGCTTCAATTTTAAGGTAGAATAATGTGTATGTTGAAATTGGGGGTTATTCCCATAGAAATGGTTTATCTTGCTACATTCTACAAACTTCCTTCCATAAATCAAGCATGTGGGGCAGATTCAACTAACCAGTTCCTCTAGTGGAAGCCTGTGCAAGGACTTCAACTAGTGCAACATAGCTCCCCCTCACATCCTTTGGCATACCCCTACAACTGGAAAATCTCTTTGGGGAGGAGATCCAATGGTGAAATTTGGGTATCATTTCCCCCCTAACTCCTTGTAGAGATTAAGAGTGCAATCCTATCCCTTCTTACCTGGGTGTGAGCTCCACTGAATTCAGTAGGCGTTACTTCTGAGTGGTGTGCACCACAACTTGAGAAGAAAAGCACAGGATTTCTTTGTAAGCATGAGAACTCTTGAGTGCGTAGGTTCATTAGAACCGTAACCTTTTGAAAGCTTCTTGCATCCAGAAAATGATGTCGCAGGAAGTTGGCAATTTAAGTTCACCCATGTGTACTGTACATGTTTTTTTTAAGAAACTGTAACAACAGAGACATTTAAAATGAAATGTCAGAGAGTTCTCATGAAACATTTTGTCCACATCAATTTGAGAAAATACAGCCATTGTCTCTTTGATTTCTGGTAAACAAAGGCTAGCCTGGTGAACATCCACTTACATAAAATACTTTGAGTATGGAAATAAATTGGTTGCTTGGGTAGGGGGAGTACAAAATACATTTCAGGGTTCTTCACAGACGGTCAGAATGATCCCTAGCTGGAGAATTTTGTTTCCTTTGTTCATGTTCAGTTAGTGAAGTTTCCTTGTAAGCAGTATTTTATCATTTTATAAAGAAACATATTTTATCAGTTTATAAAGAGAAATAAAATATTTTATCAGTTTATATAGAGAAATAAAATATTTTATCAGTGTATAAAGAGAAACGAAATCTTTTATCAGTTTTTTATCAAAGAGAAATAAAATCTCATTCCTTGGAGGTTTTTAAGTAGAGGTTGGATGGCCATCTGTCATGGATGCTTTAGCTGAGATTCCTGCATTGCAGGGGGTTGGACTAGGTGACCCTTGGGGTCCCTTCCAAGTCTATTGCTATATTTCTAGAGAAGTGTATGTATGTGTTATGATTACATTAAATTGCAGTTTGTATTTTCTGAAACATGTATAAGTCATCATGGAAGGCTAGACCAGAATTTTAGTTATTAGAAGAAAAGGAACAGAAAACTAACTCCGCCCAGAGACAAGAGTGTCCAGTACCATCTAGTGAGTAAACTATATAATGACACTTTCCACACAGAATGAATATCCTCCATGGTGATCAGAAGTAAGGTTCCAATTAGCTTCCTCTAGTTGTACCATTCATCTTTTCTAAGAATGGTGTAATTTCTGGCATCTCATTATATTTCCTACATTTAAAATGCCACTGTCAGAGCATTCTGTCTGAGTAGGTGATACCACTTATTCTACAGTTTTTATTATGCCAACTCAAAATTAAATAAATTCAAAAGATGTGAGTAAAAGGCCTCAGGTCTCCAGAATCTGCAGAAAACTCACTACTAGATCCTAGGGATAAGAAATGTGTGTGTGTGTGTGTGTGTGTGTGTGTGTGTGTGTGTGTGTGTGTGTCAGAGAGAGAGAGAGAGAGAGAGAGAGAGAGAGAGAGAGAGAGAGAGAGAGAGAGAGAGAGAGAGAGAGAGAGAGAGGTGGACAAATCAGGCAGGCAAAAATGGAAGGAGTTGGAACCTAAAAGGGTAAATGGCACCATTCAGTCCTCTCACTTTTCAAAACAGATAAGACCATGTTTTGTTTTTCCAATAGGAATCCCCAGCACACAAGAGAAGTGATACTTGAACCCTGAGACTAACTGATTGCATTCTCATAACCGTTGAACTCTTCTACAACACATTCATGCAATGTCCGAACTATCTTTTTGAGGAAGATGAGTTATGGAAGTCAACATTTTATTATCAGATGAAGTATAAATAGATTCAATTTAAACTGACTACCTAATAGATCAAATCTACATTTAAGCTCTTACGTGGAACATATGCTTGAAAGGTGCACCAGTCGTTTTTCTTCCGTCAGGAAACCTGCTTCGTATTTAACACATCAAGCCCAGTTCTCATTAATGAGTATTCATCTCCCCAAGGGGCACAATCCCCTCTTCATCCCCCCCCATTTGCTTAAATCTCAGTCCCCCAAAATAAGAGGCGTCTTATACATGGGGGTGTCTTATAGACGGAAAAATACAGTAAATAGAATGTAAATAGCTAAATATCCAACATGAACTATCCCAATCATACATGGTATTTCATTTGCATGTATGTGCCCCAGCTTCTGAGCATTGTGTTCACAATGTGCACCCAAAGCAGCATATTGTTGTGAGCAATCTTCACATGATGTGATCTGTACAAAGTTTTAGCCATTCTCCGAAGCCCTTCGATGAGAAAAAAACCATTTTATGAAGAAGGCCACACCCCACTCCTTACTATCGTGTGTCATTCACAGGTTCCTCTGCTTCCGACAAAATTGGTGAGTGCCATCCATCATTGATATAACCACCAGAGATTAATCAAGAGCACTTGATCTTTACAGTGATCTTTCCATTCACTTTAGCCTTTGATTAATCCATCAGAATAAGTTGAGCTAATCAGAAGGTGCTTCAGGTCATCCCAAGTTAACTGACTCCAAGTCAATTGTGTGCAGATGAAACCAGGGAGGCTATTTCTGAGAGTCTCTCCTACCACTTAAAGGGAAAGTTCAAAAACTGTAAATAAAAGTAGACCAGGGGGGAAATGGAGAGGATAATATCACAAACATATAGGGTCTGGTGTATTTTTCCATTTATCTTCTCTTTGATGGAAGAAGGTCTCCAGTAAGTGAAAGATGGGCTGGCTGTAATGAAGCTGTCGCCAACAATGAGAGTCGCTTGCGCATGGCCAACCACTCTAAATTACTGCCGACTGCCTAAGCCCGAGGGCTCATCAATCGTTCCAAACACACCTGCTGGGAAAGAAGATGTGGGCCAGGGGGCCAAGATATCATTATTCCCTACAAGATCCCTCTGCTGGTTCTTCATCATCTCACATCTCCTTCTACACAACTTGTCATTGATCAAGCCCTGTTATTTCTTCCCTGTTCAGAGCCAGGGTACATACAGTAACATCATTATTCTTCCTTGCAACTTACATCTGCCTCTGAATTATTTCTTGCCCTTCAGTGTGAGTGATTGCCCAACATCTAGGTTCTTTCCTTCTGCTTTCTGCCCCAAATTCAGTGGGAGGAGAGAAGAAATAGACTAGGCATAGGCAACCTTGGTTCTCCAGATGTTTTGGAACTACAACTCCCGTGATCCCTGACCGCTGGCCCTGTTAGCTAGGGATCGCGGGAGTTGTAGTTCCAAAACATCTGGAGAGCCAAGGTTGCCTATGCCTGTCCTAGACCCATGCTACCTTGAGTTTTAAATCATTAATTGTCTGTCTTCCAAAGCAGTTGAGTGGCTAGTTCAATCCTAATTATATCCACCTGAACTGATGCCAAGCAATTCTATAATTACCAGCTCCTGCTTGATTTTCCTCTGAGGAAGAATTTCAAGCCATTGTTGCAAATAACTGAATTTCTGAAGAAGGGTTATACCTGGATTATTTTATCTGCTAGCCTGAAGGATTGCTTGCTCAGTTAATTCACCCTCTTATGTCTTTTGTTCTACATTAATATTATAATAATACTTTTAGAAACTGTTAGTTTTGATCTAGAAATAGTTTGTCAAAAATAGATTTTCCCTCCCTACTTGCTTTTAATTCTGTTTGGATTCCATGGATGAACACCACTGATTGACAGCAGGTGGGTTTGGGGACTCCAGCAGCTTCAACAATGCAGTATGCCAGGAATGGGGAACATGTAGTGCCCCAGATGTTGTTGGACTCCAGCTTCAAGGCAACATGGCCAAATGTCAGGGATGGTGGGAGTTGGAGTCCAGCAATAGCTGGAGGCCAACAGGTTCCCCAGCCTTGCTGTAGGTATTTCCATAACTACAGCAAAGGTCTAGGGTAGCAGGAATGGGCAATGTTCAGATGTTGGACTACATCTCCCATAATCTCTGGCCTTTGGCCATGTGAATATGGATCTAAGGTTGCATTATGTGTGATTGAAGCAGTCAAGGGATTGTAAGCAACAATTCCTGCTCCATTATTGCAACAAAAGGAAAAAGTCCCATAGTGAAGGAATTATAACCAGTCATAACAGTGACTTGCCCTTTAACAGGTTAAAATTGTATATGTGTGCATGATTAAGGAAGACTGGGACAACTCACACAGGGTGTAATCCACCCTGAAGAACAATAATGTACAACAGGAATGGGGAATCTTGCTGAACTCCAATTCCTTTAGGTAAAAAGGTAAAGGACCCCTGGACAGTTAAGTCCAGCTGAAGGTGACTTCGGGGTGCGGCGCTCATCTCGCTTCAGGCTGAGAGAGCTGGCGTTTTTCCACAGACAGCTTTCCGGGTCATGTGGCCAGCATGACTAAACCGCTTCTGGCACAACGGAACACAATGACGGAAGCCAGAGCGCACAGAAACACTGTTTACTTTCCCGCTGCAGCGGTACCTATTTATCTACTTGCACTGGTGTGCTTTCAAACTGCTAGGTTGGCAGGAGCTGGGACAGAGCAACGGGAGTTCACTCCGTCACTGGGATTCAAACCGCCAACCTTCCGATTGGCAAGCCCAAGAGGCTTGGTGGTCTAGACCACAGCGCCACCCACTCCCTCACAGTTCCTTTAACCCCCTGCCAGCATGACCACTAACAATGGGAGTTATAGTCCAGCGATAGCTGGAGGGCCTGAGGTTCACAATCCCTGATACAGAGAAGGATGTCTCAATAGGCTATTTGTCAAAGCTACCATTTCTGAAGTGTTATTTCTTAAATTAAAACTGATTGGAATGCCTGTCTTGTTTCAAAAGCAAAGAGCCTAGCAATTTCTAACAGCGCATTGATTGCATTTCATTTCTTCCAGCACAATGGAAAGGCAGGGTCAGTGTTTGGATTATTAAGAAGCATATAAGAGGTTTCTTTTTATGTACAGTGATCATCCTAATGATGGAGCCTCTGGTGAAAAATACGATGTGGCAAATGAATTGTAAAGGCATGCCTAGCAAAATTACAAGTTAGGGCAGGCTAATGAAAGATGGCATAGACTAAGCAATAATAGTAGTAGAAGAATAGTTGGCTAAAATATCGCAAGGATTTTAAAGTCAGGGTTCCTTTTCCCTTACTTTAACTGCCACGCTTCCTCTGCTTACTTGAAATATCTGCTTCCTCTCATTCCTGACATGATTAATATTACACAGAGAATTTAGCTACAGTAGATTAAAACCCCATTCGTTCAGCAACTCTCCAGCAGAGTGAGGAATTCAGGTATGGCCTTGAGAATATTTCTTTGTCCTATGCAGTGGTTTGTGCATTTGCACAGAAGCTGATTTTTTAGGAGGAGGAAAGAACTCAAAGCCTAGTCTTCTGGCAGCTCGTATCTCCCGAGCCCATTACACAGAAGCCCTGACAGCTTTGCTTGTGCAGCTGACCCTGAATAAAGAAGTGGAAAGCCTTAACTTGGATGTGATGTTCTTCAGCCCCCAATGTAGTCATCTAAACAGGGATGGCCAATGTGATGTTGTTAGACTACAGCTCCCATGATCCCTGACCCTTGGCTATGTTGCCTGGGACTCATGGAAGTCATAGTACAACAATATCTGAAAGACACCTCATTGGCAACCCTTAGTGAAAGTTGTATCTCTGAAAGCCTATCTGCAATCCACAAGGCACCATATATTGCAGTTGTGGCGCCCGTCCTGTGGAATGCCCTCCCATCAGATGTCAAGGAAATAAACAAATATCTGACTTTTAGAAGACATCTGAAGGCAGCCCTGTTTAGGGAAGTTTTTAATGACTGATGTTTTAATGTATTTTTAATCTTTTGTTGGAAGCTGCCCAGAGTTGCTGGGGAAACCCAGCCAGATGGGTGGGGTATAAATAATAAATTATTGTTATTATTATATATCTGAATGCCTGCAGTCTGGTGGACAAGGCACCATGAAGTTAATAAAAAGCGTAGATCATTCATCCTGAAAGAGCACGGATAGATGATCTCAGTTCAACCCTGGTACTCCTAGCTGAAGGATCTCAAGACACATAAAATATGTCTGCTGGGATCATGCAGAGCAGGGGGGTCCAGTGTAATGCTCTCCATATCTTATTAGACAGAACCTTCATGATTCCTTACTATTGGCTCTGCTGGCTGGAGCTAATGGAACTTGTACTGTTTAGGGAAGCTTTTAATGTTTGATGGATTTCTGTATTTTAATGTTTTGTTGGAAGCCGCCCAGAGTGGCTGGGGGAACCCGGCCAGATGGGCGGGGTATAAATAAATTATTATTATTATTATTATTATTATTATTATTATTATTATTATGTGTGTTTTTATATTGTAATTTTATGTTGTGAACTGCCCTGAGATCTACAGGTATAGGGTGGTATACAAAAGTTAGAAATAAAATAATAATAATAGCCCAACCCATAAGGAGAGCTCTACATTGGCTAGCCCAGCTGCAGAGGTACTACCAGGCTAAATAGAAACTGTGGGGCTAGATCAGGCATCCCCAAACTTCAGCCCTCCAGATGTTTTGGACTACAGTTCCCATCTTCCCCAACAACTGGTCCTGTTAGCTAGGGGTCATGGGAGTTGTAGGCAAAAACATCTGGAGGGCCGCAGTTTGGGGATGCCTGGGCTAGGTGAACCATTGATCTCTTAGCAACCAATATCTATCTACTTCTGGGTTTCTGACACAATGCATTATTATTATTATTATTATTATTATTATTTCAATTTATAAACCGCCCTATACCAAAGGTCTCAGGGCAGTTCACAAACAATACCACAACATATGAAATCAAACCAAAACAATAACCCAATTTTAAAAAAAACCCCAAAAACCACATTCTAAAAGGGTGTTGGATGTAAATAAGATCAACCAAAAGCCTGGTTAAAAAGGAACGTTTTTGCCTGGCGCCTAAAGGTGTGTAATGAAGGCGCCAGGCGAACTTCCCTGGGGAGAGCATTCCATAGATGGGAAGCCACTGTAGAGAAGGCCCGTTCTCATGTTGCCACCCTCCAGACCTCTCAAGGAGGAGGCACACGAAGGAGGGCCTCAGAAGGTGATCTCAGGGACTGGGTAGGTTCATATGGGAAGAGGTGGTCCTTGAGGTATTGCGGTCCTGAGCCATTTAAAGTCTTATAGGTCGAAAACAGCACTTTGAATTGGGCACAGAAACTAATTGGTAGCCAGTGCAGTTGGACCAAAATCGGTGTAATATGCACCAACGAAACAAGACATTTGGTGGTAAACTTCAAATACTGGTAACCTAAACAAAACATTTCAGAGGAGAGCCTCTTTATCATTTTAAATGCACCCCTAGGGACGCGGGTGGCACTGTGGTGTAAACCACTGAGCCTTGGGCTTGCTGATCGGAAGGTTGGCGGTTCAAATCTGTGCGATGGGGTGAGCTCCCGTTGCTCAGTCCCAGCTCTTGCCAACCTAGCAGTTCGAAAGCACGTCAAAGTGCAAATAGATAAATAGGTACCGCTCCAGTGGGAATGTAAATGGCATTTCTGTGCGCTCTTCTGATTTCGCTAAAAGCGGCTTAGACATTCTGGCCGGCTCCCTCGGTCAGTAAAGCGAGATGAGCACTGCAACCCACTGTATGTCTCTGGAGGACAACCGTTGCATATTTGCAGAAGAGAAAACAAAGATTGAGGTGCGTAGAACTCTGAAATGTATAACTTAGCATTTTCCCTTGAAGTATCATTTCTCAGCAAAAAATTAAAAAAAAAGTTTTTGAAAATGCCCTGAATGGGAAATGTCGAACAATTATGCATTGTGTGACTATTGAAGCCTACAGATCATTACATGGCTGTACTTGGGCTGGATGAAACTCATTGGAAGGTTTAATTAGCTGTGAACTGACTCTGCATACTGAACGCCTCTGTTAACATAGTCTCTGTTTTGTCAGTGTTCAAACTCAATTAACTCCCCACCCCTCTTCTCATGCTGCACTTGTGACTTATCACAGCCGCTTTTTAAATCTTTAACTCTGCCAGCTGTGGCCCAGGACTTCCAGTAGGTACATTTTGCTGGCCTCTCATGGTTGCATAAGCTGTGCAGGCTTAGGCAAGCCATTAATGACATTTGGGAGGCTGAGAAGGAAAGTGTTGCAGAGAAATGGAAAGTAATAGACTTAAAATTGATTTTTGAAAAACAAATGGAATGGCCATAATCAAGAGGAAAGCTGCTTTGATGAGTCCCAGAGGCAAGCAGGAGCCAGCTCTAACAGAGAGACCGGCAGCCATTCCAGCCGCAAAGCATGCCAGAAGAGAAACTCAGGACACACTCCATCGCACCGTCCAGCTGAGCCTCTCTTAACATTATTACAGTTTGCATTATAATAGCAGCTGGAGGTTGCAACCACGATCGAGGCCTCATTATGTGCTAGGTGGCAAACAATCACAGCGTCACATCTTGCCCATGGGAACAGAGCTTGCTATATACACATGACGCATAAATATATATATATATCCCTAATTCTATTTTATATATAAATAGCAAACATAGGTCACATCCACATCATACATTTAAAGCACTATGATACCACTTTAAGCAGCCATGGCTTCTCCCACAAAAGAATCCTAGGAACTGTAGTTTGTTAAAGGTGCTGAGAGTTGTTAGGACACACACACACACACCGCATTTTCCCCTTCCAGAGTTACAGTTCCCAGAGTGGTTTATCAATCAATCCCTCTTCAAAGGGAACTCTCTCTTTGAATGAACTCATTCAACCCATTAATCGCTCTTACCGCTTGATTTATTGTGTCTGCTGCCTCATGTGTAGACGGAGGTACTGCTGGTGTTGTGGGGTGAGGAATTCCCCCATCAAGTAAATACTTTCAGATTGTGCTGGAAAGGGTTGCGTCTCCCTTAAAGAAAAGACTTGCAGCCTGGGGATGCTTTTAGATTTGATATTAGGACTATAGGGAGCTGCCGCAGAGTACGTTGACTTAGTATTGTCTACACTGTCTTGGCAGAAGCTCTCCAGGGTTTCAGAGTGAATACATTCCCAGCCCTACCTGGATATGCCGGCGATGGAACCTAGGACCTTATGCATGCAAAGCAGATGCTCTTACCATGGAGGTATAGCTCTCCCCAATGTATGCTCAAGCAACATTTGTAACACAAAGAATCTTTTGCTAACATCAGTTGGTACAGCTATTGTGCCAAACTAGCTGCTCTACTTTCATGGGACCATGAAATTTCAGGGGGGGGGGAGAGGTCAGTCAGCTGCAGCCCAAAAGGCACATCGGGGGGCCAGTTTGGGCATTTCCTGAGTGATATTCAAAGTGCCATTTACAAATCTTAGCTTGGCCATTGACCAGACTTCCTCTCTAGAGAAGATACCTCTAGAAAGTGCTTCACTTGATTAGTTTGCAAGAAACTATGTCTCTGAGGTGTGTGGGTGTGTGGGTGTGAATGAATTACACTAGACTTCATACATATGGTGGGAATAAATCTTTTTGTGTATCAGCTTGAAGCTTGCTACTTCTTCTTGCTTTCCCTGCCCCCTTACCAGCATCTCTAAACCAAAATAAAAGGACCCTCCTCTCTACTGGAGACTTAATAATCCTCTGATTCCTTCCACACATACATCTACAAACCCCAACCCCTTACACACTAACTGTAATTGCTTGGTCGCACATGGCCGTGACATCATTACAAATTGAACTTCCAATTGCTTCTCAGAGGCAATGTAATGAACAGAGGAGAATCAATAGCTGGGAAGGGTGGGGCTGGAAAAATTTCACCCCTAAAGTACTTCTGTCATAATTGACAGCAACAGTGCAAATGAGATCATCAAAAATTATAGAAGATGTGCACTGCTCACACATCATCAACAACAACAACAACCACCCAGTGCCTTGATTTAGGTGACTGAGCTAGGCAGGGGAGAGAAATTCAATTCAGTTTGCAATTAAAGGCAAACCCATTTAATTTGTACTTTGCAAAGCCATACCTGAACAAAAACTGCCGTCCTTCAAAATCCACACTTCTCTGAATTTTGCAGTGCAGTTCTCCAGCCTTATAATGTGTACAAAAATATATACCAGGGTTAAGTATGCATAAAATGCATATACTAGTGAAAATTGTGAGATAACAAGTCTCATATAACCAGCATGCTTATGTCCAGTGCTATTTTTCTAGAAAAAGAGGTGCCAGAATTCACCATTAGCACCTTCCTTGTTCTCTTATAATGGCAACGGCGTCCACCTGAGAGGTGCGAAAACAGTTTCGGTGAGTTCCAGTTTGGGGGGGGGAACCCTGCTTAAGTCTAATTAGTACATGAAACAGTTAAGACCATAGAGTAAGCTGTCCTGCCAGGCTTAGCCCACCTTTGTTACCCTTCCAGTCTACCTGAGAAGCTCAACGAGTGAAGAGGTTACAATATGGTTACTCCAGATTGGTCACATGGCTCTCACAAGCCTATACCAATAACTTTCACCACTCTAATTATGCCAAGTTTTACTGCCTATGAACTCTCTGAAGCACAGGAATCTGACCTTTGAAGAGTTTGTAAGTAAGCCATTTTACACCAAACATGTGGTCTTTTTTCTATGCTACGGGAAAAGAGAAACCTTTTCAGGAAGAATTGGAACTCCCTTTAAAGGGGGACCCAGGTGGCACTGTGGGTTAAACCACAGAGCCTAGGGCTTGCTGATCAGAAGGTTGACGGTTCGAATCCCTGCAACGGGGTGAGCTCCCATTGCTCGGTCCCAGCTCCTGCCAACCTAGCAGTTCGAAAGCACATCAAAGTGCAAGTAGATAAATAGGGACCACTCCGGCGGGAAGGTAAACGGCGTTTCTGTGTGCTGCTCTGGTTCACCAGAAGCAGCTTTGTCATGCTGGCCACATGACCCGGAAGCTGTCTGCGGACAAACGCCAGCTCCCTCGGCCTATAGAGCGAGATGAGCGCCGCAACCCCAGAGTCAGACACAACTGGACCTGATGGTCAGGGGCCCCTTTACCTTTTACCCTTTACCTTTAAAGGGGGGTCTACCAGCCTATATTTTCATATTTTGCTGCATACTTTGTGATTTTAAATCTCTGCTGGGGCTCTCTCACCAAAGAGAACTTGCCCCAAACCTGGATCTTGGCGTCCAGAATTTCTCATTGTAATACCCATTTCCCCCTGAACCAACAAAAAATATGTACAAATGTGCAAAAATGCAAATATTAGGCAGCATTGCACACAATATTTTTAATTTTAAAAAATCACAGATTGATATGGAAATGTGGAGAATGGAACTTAAGACTGGAAATATGAAAAACAGAGAGAAGTTGAAATAGACAGATTCACCCATACCAAATGTCAGTTCAGATCTCTGTTGTTAGAAAGCAGATCTTGTGAATGTTGTGAATCGTTGTTAAGGTTGCTGACATTCATTTTTCTATTACTATGTTGTTTCCCTGACAAGCCTGGGCACTGTCTTTTTCGGAAGCATGTCAAAATATGTATATTTTGCTTTCTGGTGCAAAAAGTTTTTTCCCCTTCTTGTGGTAAAAACCATGGAAAACAGTCCACCTGCTATCCCCAGCACTCTTCAGGAACATATTGCCAGTTTGCTCCCATCTGCCTATCTTTCCATCTTGTTCCTGACTTTCAGTCCAAACCTCCTTAATGCCTGTCAGACCCCACAATCCATCTATGCCGTGTTGTTCCTTGGGCTCTCATGAGTTTCTTGATTGTGCTGAGATGTTGGACGAAGCTTTGATTAGTCTGTTATGCTTGTGTAACTCCAGATTATGCTACTTCTGCGGGAGCCGACAACAACCTACAATTTGCATTCACAGTGACAAAAGTACAGCGACTTTGTCAGACGCAAACCCCCTAGGCTTTGATGAAGCCATTCATGCCATCTTTGGTATAAAGACAGCCCTGATCAATTAGAAAGCATGGCACTCTTACCTTGCCAAGTTTATGTGAGCTAAAACACACACACACAATTCTCCCAAGTCTTTCTTTAACAGAGTTTACTCTGCAAAAACTCCTCTCTGAAATCACAAAGAGAAAGATTTTGATAAGCTATCACCATGTTAAATGTCTCCCTGAGGAGCTCTAGAGGAAAATGCACAGAGACAAAGCCTTGCATTCATGCATATGAATTTGATAACGCATCAAGCTGGCGCTCTCCTAGGATGTGAAAATTCAGACAGCAACCTAGACACAGCTGATCTGGCAGCAGCCTTGCAAATTGTCGCAGGGCTCCTGAGACTGAAGCGGCCTTTCTTTTCTAATTGGTGTGCCTGATTACTTCTGGGGCAAGCTTTTTCCCCTTCAGTTTTCTTTATTGAGCCTGAACCTCCGTCTCCTGGAGCCTCTTCTCCAAAAGGCGATTCTTCATTGAAAAAGCTACTAATTCCTGCATTAGGTTTCTTTCATTATATGAGAAAATGAATTGTCAATAGAGCAACATATTTTTTATACCTTAATAATGTTCCAGTAGATGAATCCAAAGCAGCCCTCCACAGGAGGACTGGGATATGCCAGTCAATTGACAGGTCAGATATTGCTGACTGAATTGGCTCCCTATTATTTAACTGCAAATGCTCTCAAATATCCCTTGGTCAAGAATGCCCTTAAGGGAAATGGCAGCCTTCTTTAGTATTTATTTCATTCTTGGGTTCTATGTGCCCTAATGGCATGGCCAAAAGGCTGATACTGTTGAACTGGAAGAATAGAGAAACTATTCCCCTTAATCAATGGCTTGACATGACAACATTGGCAATATATGAACAGCTTATAGACGCCGACTTTCTTTGGATAAATACCTTATTTGGAATGTGTTTACACAGAATATATTACATTATTGATAATTACCATATATGAATATGCACATCTGTGTATTAATATATGGTAATGTAACAGTATTTTTTATTTTTTTCATTCTCATCCACTTTTTTCTTTCTTTTCTCTTTCCTTTTATAAATGAAATTCTTCTAATAAAATATTAATAATAGCATCTATTTTATTCCTATCCTATATTTCAGTCCAGGTGGATCCCTAATGAGGCTTACATAAGAAAACACACTACATTAACACAACTCTAGAGCTTCTTGGGAATTTTATATATTACACAGGTTGAAAACATTGTTTTTCATTGCTCTGGGAGGTAGATAGATAGATAATCTTTCTTGTCACTGTCCCCTTGCTGGAACAATGAAATTACTCGGTTACCACACCCACTCAGATAAAGCTCAGATATTACATATAATCCAAAATTACTACAAACTGCTAATTAAAACAATGCAGTATGATACAATGTAACAAATAAAAATAAGATGACTTCAAAATCCAGACTTTCCATTTAAGGCCAAAATCGCTCTAGAGAAGAAACTGTTCTTGAGATGGCTCGTTCTTGCCTGCATTGTTTTATATCTCCATCCCGATGGCAGGAGCTCAAAGAAACGGTGACCAGGGTGCGTTGGATTTCTTGATATGTTTAGTGCTTTTCTATGGCACCTGCTGGTATAGATTTGTTCTAAGGTGGAGTGTGAGCAGCCAATAATGCTCTCTGCTGTTTTAATAATTCTGCACAGCCCTGCTCTATCCTGAGAAGCACAGCTTCCGTACCACACACATAAACCATACCTGAGCATGCTCTGTATGGCACAGTGATAGAAGGCAAGCAGCAGCTTTTGTGGAAGATGGGTTTTCCTTAGAATTCTCAAAACGTACAGTCTCTGCTGCGCCTTCTTCACAAGCCCCCTTGTATTAACACTCCAGGACAGATCTTCCTGTAGCTCAATGCCTAGAAATCTAAATGTTGTTACCCTCTCCACACAGATTCCGTCATTCAAAAGTGGCTGGACCTAATTCTTCTGTCTCCTAAAGTCCACCACAAGCTCCTTTGTTTTCTTTGTATTTATGAGCAAGTTATTAACTCTGCACCACTCTGGCAGTCGCTCCACCTCCTCTCTATAGTCCGTTTCAGCCTCCTTATAAGAGATGAGCCCGATCACGGTTGTGTCATCTGCAAATTTGACAACCCTATTACTAGGGTGAGCAGCGACACAATCATATGTGTAGAGAGTATAAAGGAGCGGACTAAGCACACATCCCTGGTATAATTATCTCTGGGGCATTAGCAGCCATGACTTCAATTCCCACCCTTATCTTAAAGCCCATTTATATGTGGGTTCCAGTTGTTACTGGACTACAGCAGCCATTATCCCTGACCATTGGTGTTGCTCGCTAAGGTTGATCAGAGTTGAAATTCATCCACATCTGGAGAGCCATAAAGTGAACACCACTGGTAGGACCTAGGGAAAAACAGATGCATTCTCCATGATTTTGTGCAACATGAGCACAAGGAGGATCTACATATGAATAGAACTTGCACAAAGTTGAACTGAAGAGGAGAAAGTAAGATAGGGGTTTATAGAACAGTTAATGAGTAGAAGCAAGGCTCCCATAGAACATAGAGAAGGAAGAAGCAGGGATTCAGGGAAAGGAAGCAGGGAAAGCCAGCATAAATACCATTTTCTGGTCAGATTTCCTGTACACATTTTCAGACTCTAGTGAGCATCTTACTAGTTGTAACAAACGATCAACAGGTATGAGGGGAAAGAAAAACTCATCTGACAGGGTAAAATATGTTAGAAGAATGTATCCATTTATGAAATGGGTACCAAAGATAGGTGTTATATATTCCTTTTTACTGAAAACACAGCTGAGTTTCTGATTCTGGGACATCTGTTATCATTACTGTTTTCAAGAAACACTATTTAAATATCCCACTTCTGGGGGTGGGAGGGGGAGCCGGGGGGGGGAACAGGACAGTTAGTTAAAAAGTATCTCTGAAATAAACTATGATTGCGCTCATAACTTTTTTCACCAATGGTATACAGGTTTCAGGAATGCTATGCCATAAAACCCAGCTCTGTAGGTAACAATGATATGTGTGTCTGTTTCTGAAGCTAAATATCTGCGAGGTTTTGTTATATAAATTCTGGTCATGTTGTGCAGAGGTGACAGAAATTATTTGAGTTTGGTGAGCATTCCTTCAGTGCAGGGGTATATTAAATAACATTTATGGTCCCTATTAGCTTTACAGTTCTATAACACAGTTTTTCCTGGTTTTTGTCTGCAGTTAATATACTATTATATTATCAACTAGGGATGTGCAAAATCTGTAGTTAGAATTCTGTTTTCTTATTCCATTTTCCTTGCCCATGCAGTGAATTTCTTGTTCTTATCTTTGAAACTTAGTCAATTGTACACTTTCGGTCTAGTTTAATTTCACTATCTCCTCACAAATACAACTTCATGCAATTGCTGTGTATTATGGAGTCTGCAGTCTGAAAAATGCATATGTACTTTATTTTCCCAATAGCTACAGTGCCATACGTTTTGCGATCTTATTTATTTATTAAAAATACGTATTTAAAAATATCAGTCGTTTACAGAAATAAAATGGAAAGCTGTACAATAAAAACCCATATAAAAAGTTAAAAACAGACCTCACTTAATGTTGCTTGTTAAAAACAAATTAACGTGTGTGTGTGTGTGTGTGAATTTAGCTTCCCAATGCTACTCTCTGGACTCAGTTATAGAGGAACTACTGCAACCACTGGAATACAGTATTCAGCAAATCCTATCTCTCGGATCCAGTCCAGGCAGAAACAGAATTTTGTTTTCCCTTGTCCCAGTAAAGGTAAACTATCATAGCAGAGCTTGGGAGCACACTGAGGGCTGCAGAAGGGTGGGGAGATTCTGACCAGTGGCGGAGAAGGGGGGTGCGGTGGGTGCGGTATGCCCCAGGTGACATCACCACGCCGCCACCCCGGGACATGCGCTGCAGGCAGCGCCCTGAGACGCACACTGCTCACTCCGGGCGCCCCCCCCCCCCGGGACACACGCTACACACTGTGGCTAGCCCCACCCCAACATGTGGCTGGCCCCACCCTTGCACACACAGCATGTGCACTGCTCCAGGTGCCAAAGCACCTAGCTCCGCCTCTCATTCTGCCCATGGTGTTCACTCCACTTGTGGGCAGACATTGTTGGATTTCACTCTTAAGATGTAAAACTTAAGTCGTCCTCATATGCGATTATGCCACTTTCAGTTTTCTTTGTTAGTTTAGGATGTAGTTTGACATTATTTTACATTGTGCTGGTTTTGCTGCCTTGTGTACTTTTATAGAACAGTGGGGAATACATTCAACAATGGTGATAGCTTTCTGGAATGTGGTGAAATGGAAGGAACGTATTTTTTTTAAAAAAAAAAACGAATACATCAAAATAGCAGAGGGTTTCAGAATTCTGATTTCCGTGGCTGTGAAAATTCTAAAGTATAGCTGTTCATGAATGAACATGCACCTTTGATGAAAATGATGCCGATTTTTGTAGAGCTGACTGTAATTTTTCCCAATAGTTTCCCGCTTTGATAGAACCAGGGTTTTGACACAAATGTCATTATTAATGTAAAGCCTGTCTGCAGCATATGCCCCAGTTCCACTGATGAGATCACATTGCCTGTGGAAAAATATCAGGACCAATCAGTTAAGAGCAAAGAGGCTTCAATTGAAGCTGCAAATGATATTCCGTATATACAGAATGTAATTACCTGTGTGACAGCTTGTTCTGGTCACTAGGGCAAGTGACCTGGCTCTCATGCAAAGGCTTAGAAAGAATCTCTCTTGCTGATAGAAGAGGTTAGGGGCTCCATGTTACAGATTAGAAAAGAAGTGAACAGCTCTTCAACATTGATTAAGGTAGTCCCTAAGTCAAGCTTAAGAACCGCTGTCACTTGTCCTAGTCTAAATTTGCAGAAAGTGAAAAGAAATCTCTTCCTGGTATGAACAAACTACTTTATGCAAAGTGCCTCCAACAGCATTCCAGCAATCAGCGTAAGCATATTGCTCAGGTTTATAAGAAAGAACCCAGGAGATAAAATGGTTGTGATGTGCCCGGCATCTTACTTTTCAGCTATGCCTTCAGGTTTCTGTATTGAGTTGCAGAATCAGCTCTCATTAAGCATAGGCAAAAAGATGGGAGCCGCACAGTAAGGAAGATGGGATGTGACAACAGAAGGAAGAGAGCATTGGGCTCCTGGATCCCTAAAGGCAAAGGTAAAGGGACCCCTGACCATTAGGTCCAGTTGTGACCGACTCTGGGGTTGCTGCGCTCATCTCGCGTTATTGGCCGAGGGAGCCGGCGTACATCTTCCAGGTCATGTGGCCAGCATGACAAAGCCGCTTCTGGAGAACCAGAGCAGCACACAGAAACGGCGTTTACCTTCCCTCTGTAGTGGTACGTATTTATCTACTTGCACTTTGACGTGCTTTCGAACTGCTAGGTTGGCAGGAGCTGGGACCGAGCAATGGGAGCTCACCCCATCTCGGGGATTCGAACCGCCGACCTTCTGATCAGCAAGCCCTAGGCGCCACCCACGTCCCTAGAACCACATTTTCACAATAACTGGAGTTAAGTCAGCTGCCCCAAATGGAGAGGGTTTTTTTTGTAATAATCCCGTAAATAATAATAATAATAATAATAATAATAATAATAATAATAATGATAATAATATATTTATTATTTATACCCCGCCCATCTGGCTGGGTTTCCCCAGCCACTCTGGGCGGCTTCCAACAGAAGTCTGGTAGTTGTTTTCCTCTTTGACATCTGTTGGGAGGGTGTTCCACAGGGCAGGGGCCACCACCGAGAAGGCCCTCTTCCTAGTTCCCTGCTACTTGGCTTCTCGCAATGAGGGAACTGCCAGAAGGCCCTCGGTGCTGGACCTCAGTGTCCGGGCAGAATGATGGAGGTGGAGACGCTCCTTCAGGTATACTGGACAGAGGCCATTTAGGGCTTTAAAGGTCAGCACCAACACTTTGAATTGTGCTCGGAAACGTACTGGGAGCCAATGTAGATATTTCAAGACCGGTGTTATGTGGTCTCGGCAGCAACTCCCAGTCACTAGTCTAGCTGCCGCATTCTGGATTAGTTGTAGTTTTCGAGTCACCTTCAAGGGTAGCCCCACGTAGAGCGCATTGCAGTAGTCCAAGCGGGAGATAACTAGAGCATGCACCACTCTTGCTAGACAGTCTGCAGGCAGGTAGGGTCTGAGCCTGTGTACCAGATGGAGCTGATAGACAGCTGCCCTGGACACAGAATTGACCTGCACCTCCATGGAAAGCTGTGAGTCCAAAATGACTCCCAGGCTGCGCACCTGGTCCTTCAGGGGCACAGTTACCCCATTCAGAACCAGGGAATCCTCCACACCTGCCCGCCTCCACACCTGCCCACCGCATATTTAAGTATGCCAAAATAAGAGTCTATTCAACACTTAAAAGAATGCCAACTCTTGATATATACATTTGCAGGAACAGATTTTCAAAATGCTTTGAAGCTAACAGGACTTTCATAGAGCAAAGCTACATCCCTGCTATGTACCTTAAGAACTACTGAAATCAATAAAGGTCAGGCATGAGAATTGTCGTGTTAGTTTTCCTAGTTATAATGCTAGTGCTTCTACCCTGGTTTCTAATATTCCTGTTTTGCACTGCATTACACTGTTGCAATTTGGAGCTGTGGTAAATTGATTGATACGCCTTCATGTTTCACTAAATTTCATTAACGCCAGTGGGTGTGGTGTGCCACAAACACAGACATCATCAGGCAGGTGGCCACCCATCTTTACACACATGTGCACTTCTGTTCCCTCATGATTCACCCATGAAAAGGGTAGGAAATAACTGTATTCCAGGATACCACCCCAAAATTTATCCTGTTATTTGCTCAGTTAACAGGGTTGCAAGCAGATTTTTTTCCTGGAAGCAATTAACAGTGGTTTTTATGTCTTGTGAATGATCACTTGAAATACAAAAATTATCAGGTAAGGAAACGCTGAGAAAATGCAATATGGTGCTGTCTGAATGCAGCCAAAGATCAGTGAGGAGAAGCACTTGTCTAAGAGCTGTATTAATACATGCAATTCCAGGTTCAGTTGGTAACGTGGCATCCTGTGGCATCCCTACCTAGATCAGGTCAGTTGACATGAATGGGCTTAAGGATCCTTAACTCTCAGCTGGATTGTGGCCTCTGTGTTTATCTGTAGTTAAGGTATTATAAGACTGCCTCCGGACAATATTATGCATTTCAATTACACTAGAACAAAAACAATGGCCTTCCAAGAGAACATTAGCTTTGCCTCATTTGGCAATTGCTCTCAGTGCTTACCTTTTCTATAAGAAATATCCCAAGGAAATATATCTGAAGTCATGAAATCTTAGAAATATAACAACAACAACAACAACAACAACAACAACAACAACAACAACAATTTATTATTTATACCCCGCCCATCTGGCTGGGTTTCCCCAGCCACTCTGGGCGGCTTCCAAAAAAATATTAAAAACAATACAGTATCAAACATTAAAAACTTCCCTAAACAGGACCGCCTTCAGTTGTCTTTTAAAAGTAAAATAGTTGCTTATTGCCTTGACATCTGCTGGGAGGGTGTTCCACAGGGTGGGCGCCACTACCGAGAAGGCCCTCTGCCGGGTTCCCTGTAACCTCACTTCTCGCAGCGAGGGAACTGCCAGAAGGCCCTCAATCTCAGTGTCCGGGCTGAACGATGGGGGTGGAGACGCTCCTTCAGGTATACAGGACCGAGACCATTTAGGGCTTTAAAGGTCAGTACCAACACTTTGAATTGTGCTCGGAAATGTACTGGGAGCCAGTGTAGATCTCTCAGGACCGATGTTATGTGGTCCCGGCGGCCACTCCCAGTCACCAGTCTAGCTGCCGCATTTTGAATTAATTGCAGTTTCCGGGTCACCTTCAAAGGTAGCCCCACATAGAGCGCATTGCAGTAGTCCAAGTGGGAGATAACCAGAACATGCACCATTCTGGCAAGACAGTCTGCGGGCAGGTAGGGTCTCAGCCTGCATACCAGATGAAGCTGGTAGACAGCCGCCCTGCACAGAATTAACCTGTGCCTCCATGGACAGCTGTGAGTCCAAAATGAATCCCAGGCTGCGCACCTGGTCCTTCAGGGGCACAGTTACCCCATTCAGGACCAGGAAGTCCCCCACACCCACCCGCCCCCTGTCCCCCAAAAACAGTACTTCTGTCTTGTCAGGATTCAACCTCAATCTGTTAGTATGCTGCCAATAAATGTAATTAAGGTAAGAAAAGCCCCTCCATCCAAAAATTCATTCAAACATCTTCACCCCTCACCCCCAGCCTTTTACAGAAGCACGAGCTTCTGTAAAAAGCTGAGTGAAACATATGACCTAGCACTCAAAAATATTGTGTTTCTCCTGGAATGAGGTACAGAAGAGATTGTGGTGTTTTTTGTGATATATGGTTTATTTATACATACTGTATATACAACCTGAGCCTGTGATGCACAGGTTTTCAGCATTAACACTCCAATATGGCCTTGCTTATCCCATAATCACAGCCTTGGACTCTGGCAGAAATCAGGCATGGCTTTTTCTTTCTCTCTCTCTGTCTTCCCAGCCTCCAGCTTTGCTTCCAGCCTCCAGCTCACAAACTCTGCTCTCCATTCTGACCTTGTTGTCTTTCTCACTAACAGACAGATGGTGGAGGGGGCCACCCATTTGTTCTCTGGCATAGAACCACTACCTTTGTTCCCTTAATGTCCCATGCTCAGTGGGCCATTAACAGGGTGGCCTGGTTAGTCCAGCAATTGAACCCTTGCTTGCTCCAAGAATTAGAAGAAGGGAGCTCAGGCATACAGCCTATCCAACCCTCAAACTCACAACACTAGTTGGAAGGCCAGTCTTTCCAATAAGCAATCTGAGTTAACTACTTTGGGTCATGAAAACACCTCTTTGGTGCTATGAAGTCATATGTACTAGTACTGTTGTTGTTTAGTCGTTTAGTCATGTCCGACTCTTCGTGACCCCATGGACCAGAGCATGCCAGGCACTTCTGTCTTCCACTGCCTCCTGCAGTTTGGTCAGACTCATGTTTGTAGCTTCGAGAACACTGTCCAACCATCTTGGCCTCTGTCGTTCCCTTCTCCTTGTGCCCTCAATCTTTTCCAGCATCAGGGTCTTTTCTGGTACTATCGGTAGTAGTATTCTACAAATCATTTGCCTGGTATCAGAGTGTGATTTGCTTTCCTTTTAATTCACAAATGTCTGTCTTGAAATGGGTAGTCTACTGACTAATTTTGCATAAACTATCCATGAGTTGCTAATAAAATATTTAAACTTAGAGACACTAATTTATTGTTCATATCACCTGTGACACCAAACACATCAATTAAGCTCAGAGAGATTTCAAGCAGAAATTCAGTATTCATGCAAGATTACATTTGAGAAATCAGACACCCGGAAACACAGTATGTGGAATTAAGCTTGAAAGCTCTGATTTAATGCTTATGACTTCCTCGAAGCTTAATTCTAATTTTCATTTTTTTATATATATCATGATAAATCTTTTGCCAATTAATCAGCATATTACAAATGGAAATTTCTAATATGCTAAATTGCACAGCAATATATATGTTATTAGCTGCAGTTCTTAAAGTCTGCGTGTGTGTGTGTGTGTGCGTGCGTGCGTGCGCGTGCATGCATGCACGCTAGCAAAAAACCACCAAAAACAATTAAAAACCCAGTTTTTTGTCAGGCAAAAGCTGGTGTCACATAGTGGCATGAATTGTGAGTTTATTTAAATCACACCTCAGTAATGAACTCATAATTATCTGTGAGGCAGCTTATACTGCCCAATACCGTAGCTGCCAATGAACTTCAAAGAGTTTGAATCTGTTTCTCCAACAGCCAACCCCCCAACACTTGGGCTATTGCAGGGCCGTCTTAAGCATGTTGGGCGCCTGGGCGATGTGGTGCGGAGATCGCTCCGGCGCCCCCGCCCCGTCCCGTTTCTTGCCAGGGCTGGTGGGCGGGCGCAGCACGCGGTGCCCCCCGCCGCCGCCCCGCACCACCCAGCCTTCCCCTAGAGCCGGCCCTGGGCTACTGTTATTAACTTCCCATGCTTCTTTCTGGTGGCAAGCACTAGTTATTAAGCTTCTCAGAATATGTAAAAGAGTACAAAGTACATAGTTTTCCCTTTACCAACTTGCCCTGATGATTGAGATCTCTCTATAAGCTAACAATCAGGCATGTGCACCAAGCACAATATTCAGTTTAGAGCAAGGTATGGTCCAAAACACTTTGAAGGCTGTCCAATTTCAGCTTGGGGTTCAAATCTCAGTTACTACAGTGGTACCTCTACTTACGAATGTTTCTACTTACAAATGGAGCTCCGTCTGCCATCTTGGATGCGGTTTAGATAGGATTTTTTCTACTTACGAATTTTTAGATAGGGTTGCTTCGACTTACGAATTTTTTCTCCCAATGCATTCCTATGGGATTCCACTTACAATTTTTTTCGACTTACAAATGTGTGTTCGGAACGCATTAAATTCGTAAGTAGAGGTACCACTGTATTATTAATAGCCTAAGTTGTAAAAGTAGCTGTAGCTTTTCCTTCCTTATTTCTCCTCTGGTCATTTAAAAACACTCTTGTCACCTGGGTGTTTGAGCAAGCAACATGCCTCTTTACTCACAAAACAGGCAGGGATGTGTCATCGATAACAAGACAGGGGGATAATATATTGGAGAAGCCTCGATTTCTCTACATTTACTATAGGCACCTGATCCACCATCAAATTCTGGAATCTCCTAGAGCTCCTAGGAGGGCTTTCATTAGATTCCTATCAGTAGGGTTTCCCAACCAAATGTGGAAAAGCTATTAGGCTTTAATAATTGTATCCGACAAAGGGAAACCTTTGGTTGGTTTCTTTAGTGTTTCCTAGCATAGGGTTGATGAGAGAATTCCCTGCTGAAATTCTCTCTTCTATGCCAAAATTCAAACATTCCTGTTTTGTATTTCTTTTCCCAGAAAGTGTATGATCCTAGCAAATACAGCAATAGAGAAAATAATTTCCAGCTAATTTCCAGCTACTGTTCTGCATAATTGAATAAAAAGGCCCCTTGCATTTTGCCAAACCCTAGTTGCTAAAGTAATCTTGCAGTGCAAGAAAGAACTTTTTTAAAAAAGGAAGGAAGGCAGGCAGGCAGGCAGGCAGGCAGGCAGGCAGGCAGGAAGGAAGAGGATAAAGGAGGAAATCATTGCAAAGAAATGAAGAAACTAGAAGGCGGTCAAATAGGATGAGATCAAGAGAGAAAAAGGGATTAGGATGGATTGTACAAAAATATTTAGGCAAGGAACAATGTGGTGGAAGCTTATAGTGTGAAAATAATGTATATGCATATAAAGAAAATTGATGGGCTTGGGAAAGTGAATGAGGAAAAATGAAGTCCTTGTAGAAGATCCATTGTTAGGAAATAATTTCAATGTGAATGCTTATTGGTCCCAGTCTTTCCACCGTTTGGTTCTAAATAATATTTTGATAACATACTTTCTGGCTCCTGCTCCAAGCAATTGATTCTGATGGATTCCTGGTTTTTTGATGAGTGGATACGTTTCATGCAAGAGATTTGATGGGACTCTGCTCGTCTTTCATTAAGCTCAGAGCCACAAGTTCAGAGGCCGTATGCCCCTTAATGCCTGTTTGTGGGCAGCAACACTAGAAGAGGACTACAGCTCCCATCAACCCTTGCAAGCATGGCCTAAGGCCACGGATGATGAGAGTTCAGCAACATCTCAAGGGCCAAAGGTTCCCACATCATTAAGCTCTACATTTTTTGTCCTATTTGCCCCAAAAAAAACATTAAACACAATAATTTTTCAGGTAGTTAAGACACAGTCCTCTGCACCATTGTAGACAGCTTGAGAAGGGTTCTCCCATTGTCTTTCTATCTTAACAAGGACAGCAAGGTTGCCTTTTCCTCTGCTCATGTCAAAATGGATATTTTTCTACCACTACTGTAAATGGAAATGTAATATTTCTGTTTGCAGTTCCAATTTCACAGCTGAGTGGGATCTGCAAAGAGAGAATTCTAATAAAATTGCAGAAACATTTAATGCAGTGACTGGCAGATAGGAAAAGAGTATGTGGCAGCTCTATTTTTCTGATTATGTTAACAAAACATGGCATGTGCTTTTCTAATGCACAGGCAACAATTTGATTTACAATTTAAATCTGATGACCGAAACGCTGATTAGATGACTCCCCCCTCCCCCGCCTGCCCGCCAGAGGCTCCGTTTACCACCTGAACTGTCTAATGCGGAAATGGGTATTTTTGTCCCCACAAATTAAAATTCCAGACTCAAAGTTTAATTTAGTTACCATGAGCACTCCCCCAAAATTGGCTGAGTGCATCAGTACAACACTGAGAAATGATTTTTGATCCTTGCCTTGGTTAAGCAATAAGGGAACAGTGGAGTTAAGACGGTCTCTAAAAAGAAAATAAGAAAAAGGAAGCCAGACCCAAAATATACTGAAGCATGGGTGGGTAACCTCTAGCCCTCCAAATGTTATTGGACTACAACTGCCATAATCCCCGAGCACTGATCGTGCAGGCTGGAGTTTAGGGAAGCTGAATTCCAACAACATCAGGAGGATTCCTGCCCCTGCCCTAAGGAAATATTTCTACAAGGATTTTTGAGCATGATCAAGCCAAAGTTAAGCACTTATTTCAGTCCCACTGATTTCACTGGGAGAGAGCTTGCCATGTGTCCTACTTAGTGGAACTTGGTAGTCAACTTGGATGGAGTTTTGTCTTCTAATATGTTGATGATGGCCCACTCCCAACGGGATTGGCTGTCTAAACTTCCAAACTGTGAATCATGACTCAGAGTTCAGGGGCCAATGGCAGAGGCCCAAATCCTGAAATGTTCTGTGATTGGACAACATGTATCGAATCAGAACACAGAAGCTCAGAATCCTTAGTCCAGATTCAAGCTCAGGCAAACACAGACCACTGCATACATAACAATTAAGACTAAGTTAAGCACCTGTGCTGAGCAATCCTATCCATGTGAGGCTTACTGTCTGTCTCCAAGCACTGCAATGGTGCGGTTAATATTGCCAACCTTCATGTCACTTTTGCAGACATCTTTGTAACACAGAGTGCCTGAAGCCAGCTCCCCTGTAGAGCATGTCCTTGGGGATCCTGCCATCTTCCATTCTCTGTACATGGCCAAGCCAGCATAGACCCAAATAGTATTCAAATAATAAATAGTACTCAAAATGCTACTCAAATAATACAGATCAATGATTCCAGCTCACAGCCACGAAGCTGCCAAGGGGAGCAGGACTATCCATACAAAGCAAGCTTTGTTTGTTTAACACATTGATACTTTGCCTTTACCAGTGGTTTGTGGTTGCTAACACAATATAAGCATGGAATACAGAACGACACCCATAAAGACAATTAGTAAACTGTTAGTACATAAAGCACTTTAAAACTTGGAACCAGTTTACCTAAGAGTTCACCTTACCCCATATGTGCCCACTTGTCTGCTTCAATTGGCAGAAAGGGCACTTCTACAGATGCCACACAATACCCATACTAGATCTGTAAGAAGTTGGTTGTTTTGTGTGGCAGCACCAACAATTTGGAACTCCCTGTCTATTGATAGGCACCTTCACTGTATTCTTTCCAGTGCCTGCTGAAGAAATTCTAACCTAGACAACACTACACAGATGCCTGGAAAATTTGTATGAGTTTCAAATTTTCTAGTTCATTTTACTGTTGTTTTAATTTTCTATATGCTTTAAATTATGCTTGCCATTTTTTTGTGATGATTTCATTGTTTTATCTTTTTCGTAAACTGCTTTGAGGTGTTTTTTTTTCTGCAATCAAGTGGTATATACTTTTTTTTGAAATAAATAAATAAGAACGAGAGAGAGTTCAACAGCCTTGCTGCACCTAAGAAGGTCCTCAGACAGATGGACAACAGATGGAAATGGAAGAGATACAAGGTGTAACCGGAAAGTACGGTGAATGGTCACAGAAGTCGGAAAGCGAGAAATACTCGGACATACAATCGGCATCAGAAACCAATGAAATGCTCACAATTGTGTACGGAAATGAAGCTGTAACTCGAAGAACAGTGTATGGGTAGTTTAAGCAATTCCTTGAAGGGCGGTAAACCATCGAAGGTGACCCTCTGTCTGGCAGACCGCTGACGAGCAGAACGGCGGCAAATGTCGACAGAGTGTTTGAGTTATTGATGCAGGATCAGCGTTTGTCCATCCGAATGACGGCCGAAGAATTGCATATTCCACGTGAAATTGTTACTGAGATTACTGAGTTGTCCCACCCTCCATATTTGCCCGACCTGGCCCCACCGGATTTCTTTCTTTTTCCAAAACTGAAATCTGCACTGAAAGTGCACAGATTTCCCATCATTTCACATGTCGAAGCTGCTGTGATGAGGGAACCAAAAGCAGTATGAAAAGAGGACTTCTCCAGAAGTTTCCAACAGTTCTACGAATGTTGTCAATGGTACATTGTATCAGAGGGGGCCTACTTTGAAGGCCCGTAAGGTATGTATGTTCGAATGTTTCTCACTGTCCGTTTTCTGGTGACCATTCACTGAACTTTCCGGTCACACCTTGTAAGAAAGCCAGCTGAATCCGGTGAAGAACAATGCAGATACATGCTCTGATTATAGACTGTACATTTTCCTCATCAGCCTCTCCAGACTGGGGCTTTTTGCCAGCTTTTTCCACAACATGTCAATGATTAGTAGTGGATTTATGCTGGACCATCCACACTTCATTCCACTTCATAAGTAGTTCTGTGGTGCTTCCCCGGTGTTACTGCCTTATTACCTCCTGGAGAGCACTCTTGAACGACAAAGGCAGAAAAGAAAAGAAAAACTGAAACATTTGTGGTATGAAAAGTTATAGGATGTCAGCAGGAATCCAAGAGTCATGCACAAATTGGAAGCAAAGTACTATGCCCACTTCTAAATTTGCACCGAGTGCAAAGAGTATTGCAAGTGGGGTTGTGTATAACCTCTCCCATTCCATCATGATTGCACAAAACTTTGTTGTTCTGTCGGGGGCTGCATCACAATTACTCGTGGATCTTGAAGCAGGTATTTGTGTGCTGAAGGTGTGGTGACGTGAAATAGTTCTTTCACTTCTTGTTTTTCAACAAATTAGGCGTTCTGAGTCTAAAAGCCAATTTAATTTCCTGAAATATGAACAAGCTGTTGTCTCCTGATCTATTGGCGCTTGAAGTTCTTCCTCAGGATTGCCAGTAATATCTAAAGCTCCAGTCTGAATGAAACTGTGATTGAATTTCGCAAATATCTGAGGGAGGTGTATTTTTGCCCATTCAAAGGGACTGCCTGATTTGCTGTACAGAAGTCAGAACTGATATCATTTCTTCTAGCATCACTAGAGACATTTGATCAGTGAAACAGATTTCCCCTTCTTAAATGGGGTTATAAATGGTAGCTCTGGTTCTTAACTGAGCCAAAGATATGAATGATAGCAATTATATTAATAGATAATGCACTGCCTACCAGACTAACATGGATGTTATGTACTGAGCTGAATCCTAGAACAATAGGATTCAGAATCAGCGGGAGCTACCCAATCCAACTCCAGGTGGAAGTGAATCCGCAACCTGATTGGCCTGCTGGAGCAGCCAATCAGGCGGCTGGCAGAAGTGAATCTGCTACCTGATTGGCCTGTAGGAGCAGCCAATCAGGCTGCAGGCAGAAGTCAATCCACAATATAATTGGCCCACAGGTGTAGCCCTGAAGTAGCCAATCACGCAAGGCCCATTGTGTAAATAATGTATATAAGCAGATGGTTTTGGGAAAAGAGCCATTCGTCTTCTCTTCTCCTCCTTGATGACTATGAGCTGAATAAAGAGCATGAAATTCACTCTCGACTCCGAGTATATTTCACTGGCGACGAAGGTGGGATCCTGCTGAGCTGACTGCCACCACGCACTGCACCGCAGCACCGCCACCTGCTGCACCGCTGCATCGCACCGTGCATCCAGGCTTCAGCTCCAGGACCCAAGGAACCCAGAATGGCAACCGACAGCAGCTTCTCGCCATTCAAACCAGCATCAGGAGACTGGGAAGGGTACGCCGCCCGTTTCAACTTCCTCCTGCAAGCGAAAGAAGTCACCAACGATGCCATGAAGAGGGCGACATTCTTCAGCGTCTGTGGAGAGGAGACGTTTGAAATCGCCCGGGCTCTCCTTGCACCTAGAGATGTCGCTACCGTCTCTTACAAAACAATAATGGAACGGCTGAAGGAGCACTTCTCACCACAGCCCTCGGTGGTAGCTTGCCGAAATGCCTTCTACGCAAAGCGGCAAGCCCCGGGGGAAACCATAACTGGGTTTGTGACCTCCCTCCGCCAAGCCGCCCGGTTATGCAACTTCTCAGAATTGGAGAACATGCTTCGTGACCGCCTCGTCGGTGGCCTGAGGGACGAGATGTTGCAACGACGCCTCTACGCCAAAAAAGACCTCACGTTCCAGATTGCTCTGGAGGAAGCCCTGGCAACCGAAGCCGCCGAGAGGTCAACGCAAGAGGCACGACCGGCCCCGCCATCCCAACCGAGGGTCTACCACGAAGACCTCACCGACGAATCCGAATCTGACAAGGAGGAAGTACACTGAGTACAGCGGCGCACTCAAGCAGCACACACACCACAGCAGCCTCGACGAGAAGGAGGGAACTGTGCAAGCTGCGGGGAGAACCACGAGAGGAGGACCTGTCGTTTCCGCAACGCAGAGTGCAGGCAGTGCAGAAAATTGGGACACATCGCCCGGGTGTGTCGGGCTCGACTCACCCGTCGACAAGCATCAGATGACCGACCCAGGAGCCCCAGGTCACACGGCACCATGCACCAAGGCAACTCAACGGAGATCACGGACTACCAGGTATTCCAGTTGCCCCATCCCAGCACAGAGAAAATTTATATAGAGGTACAGATAGAGGGAGCCCCATGCCGCATGGAGCTGGACACGGGTTCAACTCTATCCATAATCTCGGCCCGAACATTAAGGGAACTGTGCCCTAATGGGGGTCCCAAACTAAGGCCGGCCCCATTCACCCTCCGGGACTTCCAGAAACGTAAGGTCCCTACTATGGGGGTGGGGACCTTCAGGGTGCAATATCGAGGGCGAAAGCAACAATTGGACTTGCTGGTAGTTAAGGGCCCCTACGTTAGCTTACTGGGACTGGCATGGTTTGGACCTCTGGGGCTAGCCGTTACCGGGGTGAACCGCACTAGCTTACAAGTGGACGTGGACGCCATATGCAAAGAGTTTCCAGGGGTTTTCGATGGGGCATTGGGACGATATACAGGACCCCCCATTGCCCTACAGCTAGACCCCGCTGTACGACCCATCAGACACAAGGCCCGCCGGGTCCCGTTCGCCCTGAAACCCCGCATAGACGAGGAATTGGACCGGCTCGTGGAGCAAGGAGTGCTGGAGCCGGTGCCCAACGCCCCCTGGGAAACTCCAATTGTCACACCCGTCAAGCCTAACGGTTCGGTCCGCATCTGTGCAGACTACAAATGCACCATAAACAAGGCTCTCACGGCCCATGCATACCCAGTGCCAGTGGTCAGCCATGTCCTCGCCACCCTGGCTGGGTCAAAAATCTTTGGCAAACTGGACTTGGCCCAAGCGTATCAACAGTTGCCTGTGGACGAAGCCACAGCAGAGGCTCAGACGATTGTGACGCACAGAGGGGCATTCAGAGTAAAGCGGCTGCAATTTGGCGTTAGCGTGGCACCAGGCATATTCCAGAATCTAATGGACTCTCTCCTTAAAGGGATTCCTGGCGTCACCCCCTTCTTCGATGATGTACTGATCGCCGGGCCCACACCAGAGGAATTTGAGGACCGCCTCCGCTCCGTCCTGCACCGTTTCCAGACGGCGGGCCTCAAGGTGAAGCGGGAAAAGTGTTTACTGGGAGTGCCGCAGGTGGACTTTCTGGGATTTAAGGTGGACGCAGAAGGGGTCCATCCAACTGGTGACAAGGTACGGGCCATTTGTGAGGCCCCAGCGCCCAAGAGCAAGCCCGAACTTCAGTCATTCTTGGGACTATTGAACTTTTACCATGCCTTCCTTCCCCATAAGGCAGCGGTAGCGGAGCCCCTACACAGACTCCTAGATAAAAGGGCCCCTTGGGTGTGGGGCCAGCGACAAAGGGCCGCATTCCAGGCAGTCAAGGACTTGCTCGTCTCGAACTCGGTCTTAGCACACTTCGACGAGAGGCTGCCAGTGGTGTTGGCATGCGACGCCTCTCCCTATGGCATCGGCGCTGTCCTGGGACACCAACTCCCGGATGGAAGAGAGGTGCCGGTGGCATACTTCTCCCAGACGCTTGCTGCAGCCGAACGAAACTACTCACAGATTGACAAGGAGGGTCTGGCAATCGTGAAGGGCGTAAAAAAATTCCATGATTTCTTGTACGGGCGGCCCTTTACCATAGTGACTGACCACAAGCCGTTGCTTGGCCTGTTTGCCCCTGAGAAGCAGACCCCCCAAGTGTTGTCTCCACGTGTCCTCAGGTGGTCAATTTTCCTTGCCGGCTACCAGTATGCACTAATCCACCGCCCTGGGAAGGCGATGGGCCACGCAGACGCCCTCAGCAGGCTACCACTACCAGAAACAGGCCCCGACCCAGCGCCTGCACAAGAGGTTATGACCCTGGAGCTGCTTCCCGACCGACCCATTCAGGCACAAGAAGTTGCGCACCATTCCACAAAAGATAGGGTCATCTCCCGGGTCCTGGACTGGGTGTGGCGAGGATGGCCCAGCAGCAGCCCCGGGCCAGAATTCGCTGGCTACACAAACCGCAAACATGAACTGTCGGCCCACAAGGGGTGCCTGTTATGGGGAAGCAGGGTTGTTGTTCCCCAGCCCCTCCGCAAAAGGGTCCTCACAGCCCTACACGAGACACACCCAGGGGTAGTGAGGATGAAGGCCCTTGCCAGGAGTTATGTGTGGTGGCCGGGGATTGACAGAGAGATAGAGGCCTGGGTCCAACACTGCCAGACCTGCCAAGAATCCCGCCCGGATCCCCCAAGAGCCCCAGTCCAGCCCTGGGAGTCCGCCCGACATCCATGGTCACGCTTGCACGTGGACTTCGCTGGCCCCTTCCAGGGAAAAACATTCTTCATAGTGGTGGATTCCTACACCAAATGGCTGGAGGTCGCACTGGTACCATCCACTTCTACGGCGGCAGCCATCCGGGTACTACGTAAGCTGTTTGCGACCCACGGGCTCCCTGACACCCTCGTCTCGGACAATGGAACCGCATTCACGTCAGAGGAGTTCCAGACCTTCACAGCGCAGAACGCCATCCGCCACATCCGCTCAGCACCATTCCACTCTGCCACCAATGGCCAAGCGGAGCGCATGGTGCGGACCACCAAGGACAGCCTCCGCCGCATGACACAAGGGGACTGGGAATGCCGCCTTGCCGCATTTCTTCTAGCACAGCACAGCACCCCAAGCACAACGACGGGCCGGAGTCCAGCTGAATTACTAATGGGCCGGCGCCTTGCAACTAGACTGGACCGACTTCACCCCGACAGAGCTCAGGATGAGGTAGTGGTGGGGAAAGGCAGGAACCCCCGGACATTTGTGGCCCAGGACCCAGTGTATGCAAAGAATTTTGGGGCAGGCCCAGCATGGGTACCCGCCACAGTCACCAAGGTGACCGGTCCCGTGTCGTACGAGGTACTAACGGAAGGGGGGCAATGTTGGCGCCGCCACTGCGACCAGCTACGGCGACGATTCCCAGGAGGAACTCGGGAGGAGAGCGGGACAGAGGGGTCCCAAGGGGACAGCAGGGCAGTGAGGCCTGTAGAGCGAGAGGGGTGGGCAGGGGAAGCAGAAGCAGTAGGCACAGAGGGGCGCCCCGAGGCTGGAAGGACACCGGAACCAGAGCTACAACCTAGTGGTTCAGTGGCGCCAGACCAGACATCCCCGGCACAGCCAGCAGCCTCGGAACACGAGCCAGAACCAGAACCCCTGACCAAGGAACACCCCAGGCCACAACGCACACGGAGGCGGCCAGCAGACCTTGGGGACTACGAATGCAACTTCCCGGGCAGGACTGGAACTTAGAGGGGAGGGGTGTTATGTACTGAGCTGAATCCTAGAACAATAGGATTCAGAATCAGCGGGAGCTACCCAATCCAACTCCAGGTGGAAGTGAATCCGCAACCTGATTGGCCTGCTGGAGCAGCCAATCAGGCGGCTGGCAGAAGTGAATCTGCTACCTGATTGGCCTGTAGGAGCAGCCAATCAGGCTGCAGGCAGAAGTCAATCCACAATATAATTGGCCCACAGGTGTAGCCCTGAAGTAGCCAATCACGCAAGGCCCATTGTGTAAATAATGTATATAAGCAGATGGTTTTGGGAAAAGAGCCATTCGTCTTCTCTTCTCCTCCTTGATGACTATGAGCTGAATAAAGAGCATGAAATTCACTCTCGACTCCGAGTATATTTCAATGGACATGGAATTTGGGGGGGGGGAGCGCCCTAGGATCTTCCTGCCTCCCCATTTTATTTTATTTTCTCCAAACTGAATCAGAGCAGCTCATACATAATTCCAAGCAGCACACTGAACATGATTTAGGCTGAACTCTGCTGACTCCCGAGGACCATTGAGTAATTCAAGGCACAGGTGAGATGTTCTCTGCTTTTTTTCCTGGGTGACCCTGTTCCGATTTCACAGGGAAAGGGTCAAAATGCATCTCAAATAATAATGTCTGCAGGTCTCACCCAGAGCAGGGGGAGAGAGCAAGGCATAATGATAAAGCTACTGGATCTTCGGCTAAATTTGTAGGGCTAAAAGCCTCCTTTGTTAGCTGCCAGTTCTTATTTATGTTATATTTGGGGATGGAAGAGTTCTCCACTGCTTTGACACTGCAGGTGAACTTGGGGCAACTTCTATTGTAAAGTGTTTTAACAGAATGGGGGAAGTTGAGGATAAATTCACGAACTGCATTTTGGCCACAATGGGGGCACCAACATCATTCTATTTGTCTGATCCAGAGGACCTCTGAAGATTACTGTAGTGTACATATAAGGAACATAGAAAGCTGCCTTAGTATGTGTCAGACAGTTGGTCCATTTAGCTTAGTACTGTCCACACTGATTGGCAGCGGCTCTCAAGGTTTCAAGCAGGGAGCCTTTCCCAGCCTTGCCTGGAGATGCCCAGGAATGATCCTGGGATCTTCTGCATGCAAAACCATTGCACTACCACTGAGCTACTCCCCTTTTCCAAAGTAGACAGACCTTCAGTACCCAGGTTCCAAGTTGTGTAGGGCTTTAAAAGCAAGCACCACAATATTTAGGTATGGCAAGAGTTCTATCCCAAGCTGCCTTGAAATACATCTTTCAAAGGTTGGTGGCATCAGGTTAAGACTTTGGAGCAGGGCCCAGCGCCTCACTCAACAGAATGAGCAAGTACAGTGTTGCCTGAAGGTCTTGAAGGACCGTTGGGCAAGATGGCTTTCATGGTCCTCTTTTCATCAATGAGTCTACTTCCACACTGCCATTATTACCAACATCTATTACAGTGTTTCCCAACCTTGTGCCTCCAGATGTTTTGGGACTACAATTCCCATCATTCCTGACCACTGGTCTTGCTAGCTAGGGATGATGGGAGTTGTAGTCCCAAAACATCTGGAGGCACAAGGTTGGGAAACACTGGTCTATTACTCCCTCATCATTGCAACCACCCACTCGCATGCCAGATAAAGAGTCAATGAGCAAGCAGCCCGTGGCATCGACTGCTCCTCCTTCTCACCACCACTGCGGTCTAGGCCAGAGCAAGAAGCAGGCAAACAAGCAGCTGGTTGTCATGGTGAAAAGAAAGAGGAGAAGCATGCATCTGTTGTCAGTGGGCCCCAGCTGGTTGTGGGTCCTCAATTTCAGATAGCCTGGCTTATCACATAGTATTACACATTGCCATCTAAAGAGAACTCCAATTCAGTAAAAACATTCAGTCTAAAATTACTAAAAATTACCACTACTTTTCAGATTACCTGTTTAGTACAAATTGGTCTCTCTTCCCAAATATCTATTTTGTATTGTTGTTGCTATGACACCACCAACACATTAAAGGCACTTAGTCTAAACTGAGGCAGACAAGTGAGTGGTGGAAGAGGTGGGCAGACAAAGAGCCACAGGCAAGCATCTGCTTTGCATGCAGAAGGCCCATGTTCTTGTTAAGAATAATTGTGTAAGTTAGGGTTGCCATAGGGTTTTTTGTTTTTGGGTTTCTTTTGCCAAAAATAAAGTTTTGAGCTATTTTTAAGAAAATTAGCTAAAATCTACACTTCTGACATGGGTTGCCATACGTCTGGGATTCAGCACTCCGAAATAGAGAATGCCTGTATGTATATTACTGAAGGGTTTACCATTGGAAAATTCCATTGGAGTTTCTTCTAGCTGGGTTAGTGATTAACTGTTGGTGTTCTCTGTTCTTTCACGTGAGTGCTTAATCTTAGATCACACTTTTAAGGTACAGTGGTCCCTCGACTTACGAACTTAATCTGTTCCGAATGCACATTCGCAGGTCGAAAAGTTCAGAAGTCAAAACGCGGCTTCCCATAGGGAAAAAAATATTCAGAAAAAATCGTAAGTCAAAAAAACCGCCGGCGTATAGTTTCCAGGTCATGTGGCCAGCATGACAAAGCCACTTCTGGCGAACCAGAGCAGCACATGAAAACGCCGTTTACCTTCCCGCTGTAGCGGTTCCTATTTATCTACTTGCATTTTGATGTGCTTTCGAACTGCTAGGTTGACAGGAGCTGGGACCGAGCAACAGGAGCTCACCCCGCCGCAGGGATTCGAACCGCTGACCTTCTGATCAGCAAGCCCTAGGCTCAGTGGTTTAACCCACAGAGCCACCTGGGTCCCTTTTACACATACCTAAGCTTTATTTCGTGCTCTGGTCCATGGGGTCACGAAGAGTCGGGCACAACTAAACGACAACAACAACTACAAGCTTTCTTTCAACTGGGGATGAGGATAACTGAGGAATTAAGCTGAATACTTCATGAAAAAGGTGGATTTTCAGCTGAAGGAAGATAGAGAGGATGAGTTGTACATTTCCCCTTGTCCTTTATCTTTGCTCAAATTGCAATAGCAGCTTCATCTCTCAATCTGACACTTTGGGGGCCTCATTGCTTGCTATAAAATTCAGAAAGCTTATCTGTGCTCACTAACAGAGCCTGATTAGTTGTGACCTGTAAACACACAGGCCTGGGTGCTGCCTTTTGTGGCATTTGTCCAGCAGCATCTTCTAAAGGTGATTGTATGGGGGGGGGTTGTTTAAAAAAGGAATCACTTAGGTGATTTTTTAAATAAAAAAAACTATATTGTTTTGAGCTTATGCAAAGTTCACCCTGACAGTCGGCTGTTAAGGATCAAAGCTTCATATGGCATGCCAAAAGGTCAAAACATGCATTAAATTATGCATTGAAAATCAAAGCTGTGCAGTTTACAGATTGGTGATTACTTTTCTTTTCCTTCTGGTTTTTGTAACTATGAAAGCAAAGTCAAAGGAATGATTCCATCCCGCCCCACTTCTGATAGCAGCACAATTCAGCTCAGTACCATAGCAATGCCTCCTGTCCATTTTAGGTTTTTAAAAAAAGCACAGAGACAGATGCACAAATAAACACCCAAGGGACTGGCATTTATTCTTCATGGCATACCTACAGGATATGTATTGTAACCTGAAACACTGAGTTACGGTTGTTGTTCTTCCACTGATGCTTTGCATAAATTTGCACATATAACTTACCTTATTTGCTGCTCCACTCCTAATGCCGGGGAAATTGTCCCTTAGTGAGAGGTTGTGTAATTTATTTTAGTGGAAGTATTCATGACTCACATTCAGATCGTCAGGCATATGGACATACCTAGTTTATGGTCTTTTCAATAGTTAATGGGTACATTTTCAATGACAGAAGTAATCAGGCCACTATTTTAGAAGGAGGCATTCAAAACCCTGTGACATCCTGAATGGCAGCCAGATGTGTTTACACATCTCCATGCATTTCAAACCCAAATTTAGACATCCGTTTGGTTTTACGTGCTTAAAAAATCAAGCACACCTTTGTAGACTCGCATAGAACCAAGTGCCTGCCAAATGGAACAAATTATGTCAAAATTCATAGAAATGTGTTTGGAATTTAGAATTTGATTTATTTGTCACATTTGTATTCTGCTCGTCTTCCGAGTAACTCAGTATTCACTGTACATTATTCTTTGGAAGTGATTAAAGTTGTAGCTTTGGGCATGCTCAGTAATATGTTAGCCTTTGGATGCGCAAGGAATCCTACTGTTCTCTTGCATGAGTAGAAGGCAGTTCTAGGCCCCATCAACACTATACACTTAAAGCAGTATCATAACATTTTAAACAGTCATGACCTTTCCCAGAAATCCTGAGAACCATTCTCCTCCAGAGCACTTCAACAATTAATGTCTCTTCATGGGGAACTCATAGACAGGAGTACAGTGGTACCGCGGTTTACAAACACAATTGGTTCCGGACATCTGTACTTAACCTGAAGCGTACTTAACCTGAAGAGAACTTTCCCATTGAAAGTAATGGAAAGTGGATTAATCTGTTCCAGACGGGTCCGCGGAGTACTCAACCTGAAGCATACTTAACCCGAGGTATGAGTGTAATTGGTTCCGGAAGTCCGTACTTAACCTGAAGCGAACTTTCCCATTGAAAGTAATGGAAAGTGGATTAATCCATTCCAGACGGGTCCACGGAGTACTTAAACTGAAAATACTCAAACCGAAGCATACTTAAACCGAGATGTGACTGTATAAGGAAATGGCAGCTTCCACCCCATCCTATGTTCGTCACAATCAGCAGTGTTTCCCTTCCACTATTGTTCAGCTCCCACTAAAAGTGACATTGTTTATCTCACTATTTGCTATGGCGGGAACTAACATGATTCATTATGTAATTAACTTCAATGCATTTCAGCGGAAGGGAACTGTCAAAAACAATGCAGAAAATAGCACGATTGTGTTACGTTCACAAACTAAAGAAGCAATGCTAATGAATACCACTTGTGTTTGCTAGTGCAATTTCCTATTCTGACTTGGGTGAAGGTGTAAATTTTGGCAATTCCTAGTCCCATTTCCATTTACAGTTAAATTCTCCAACATCCCTAGGGTTAGATATGTGAAAATATGTTTGCAGTTGAGGCTTCTTCAGTCAGATAATAAGAATTTCCTTACCCAATCAAATCAAATTCCATCACCTCCAGCATTATGTGAGCTTCTGCATGGAAGAAAAAACAAACAAACCCTGGAATCATCCATGTGTAAATGAGCGGGAGGGAGGGAGGGATGCAGACCAGAAAATGAGGTGAATGTTGTGGGGCAGGGAAACAACTTGCAAAACTTCTGTTACATGAATGTCCTGATACAGAAGTCTTAACTAATCAGGATGGGGTGGAGAGAAAAGAAACGAAACCCAGCAACAATCTCCTCTGAATAACGAAATAAAGAATAAAGAAATAAAATAAAACCCCTAAAGTGTAAAAGATGAGTGTAAAAGAGCTATCAATGGGAGATTTGCAGAGGCTGTCAGTTTGGGATGCGATTCCTGCACATCTTCACAGCAGCCTCCTAAGGTCCATGAGATTTTTGTGAGGCAGCCTGTCTTCTATCCATGCCAACCCTTGCCCCATTTCAGAAGTGAGGACCTATTAGCTCTCCTATGAGAGATGATGTAGCTAGCATGGTATTTCAGGCATCTACTGCTTTGTCAGAAAACAGGGATGCTGTCACGAATCTGGCATCTCCCCAGCTCTAGAAATAGATGCTTTGTATACAGCAGTGTGTTAACCGGTACAGGTTACATACAGTAGTCATAACTAATGTAAGGAGGACAGTTCCTCATACAGCCATCAGCCATCTGATGATGTCCAGCTGATGGTCTTGTGGAAATGAATGTTTGAAGTGGAACCCTCATTTTTCAAAAGCCAAGCTATGGACCCCATACTTCTGAAAATGTTGATATTTCTGTGGTAGTTTTTGTTATGTGAATGGTGCCACCATACCTTCCAACATGTCCCAGTGGGGGTGCGCACGAGTCACATGATCTGCGTGAGAGCATGGCACCCCAAAACATGCATTTGGGGGCACTGTGGTTTCACGCAAGAGGACAGCGCCCCAAAATGTGCATTTCTGGGCACAGCAATCTCACACAAGCTGCACATCCAGCCGCAATCTGGAGTGGTTTGGGGTGTTGTGCTCTTGTGCGAGAGCACGGCCCCCGCAAAAAGAATGTTCCAGACAGTTGACGGGTATATGCCCTGGATCCCTGGGTGGGTTACGCAGACCCCCTGGGGTCCATGGACCACCAATTGGGAACCTCTGTTGTAGTGGATTCTGTGGGAAAAGTTATATGCTTCGAATGTGGGTTGGAGTTGATTTAAATGTATTGTGTGAATGATTCCTTCACCCTACACTTCTCAATGCATTCCCTCCATTACCTATAAAAATATGTTTCTCTTTTAAAGTGTGTTGGTTGCACTAAGACAGACATTTCCCAGTTTGTTTGCTTTTTCAGATGTGTGCGAGAAAGGGCCTCGGTTGAAAGAAGTCATGGTTGAAAGGGGGCAAGGGAAGGAAATGGGAAATGGAAGCAAGACAAAAAGGAGACAGAAACCTTGAGAAACAAAAGGTGAATGAAGAAATAGACTTTCCCCAACCACCTTGCCTTCTATGTCCTCCTTACCAGGAACAAGATATGAAATGGTTTCCTTGAATTACAGCTTTTTATTAAGCTCCATGGCATCCACATTCCATTTACCTTCTGTAGCACCAGGTCATTTCACTTAGCTATTATTTTGTGAAACTACAGTCCACTGACGCACTTCTCATCAATGAGCATCTACATTTTCCAATGATAATCTAAATGTTATTATGCCGACAGGATGTAGATGTTTGTGCACAGCTCAAAGTGCTGTTTGGTTGTTTTTTTAAAAAAAAATCTTTAGATCTTCAGAAAGACTTCACATGAATAATTAGTGTGAGTTTTCAAATGCAATAATCAAGTTTTATGCAGCCCACCCAGTTCTGGTGCAGAGATGCCTGCCCAAATTGCCCTGTGAAGCATACTTGTCTCTTCATTTTCACTGAAGAATCAAATGCATTAAGACTTAACACCTTCATATAAGAAAATGAATGCTGCCTCTTTGCTCGCACATACCCAGGTTCTTTGCACTAATAAAGAGAAAAGATGCCCAGGGCTTGTTTACATGGCTCTTGAGCTCCACTGTCTGGCAGTGATTTAAATTTAAAACTGAAAAGGTTAAACCATTTATTTTCAGAGTTAAACATGGATTACTTCAGCAAAAAGTGTAAGATGGTGTAAGGCAATGACAATTGCATCAGATTGATCAAGAATCACTCTGAGCGATGCAACTCAGAAACGGACTTGGGCCCATAATTTCATCTAGAAGACTTATGTTGTTATTGTTTTGTTTTATTAAACCATCCTGATGTATAGAGACAATTTTTCAGAAAGATTTATTTATTTTCTATAGTACGGAAGTACTTGGATCTAGAAGATTTTAGTCCAGAGCCATCTTGACTTTCTTTAGAGCCTTGTTTGTCTTCCTGGTTTTACCAAGTGCTCCAGTGAGCTTTGCAGAGAGCACTGGGTAAATTCAGTTGGAGCTAGCAGAGCCAACTGACCCAAATGTCTACTGGGATTCTGAAGTTTTTTTAAAAAAAAATATTTAGCTAATGCCTCCTAGTGGGGAAGGGAGGGACTCTGAAATCAGCAAGTCCTGTACACCCTACCGGTAGTGAGAAAATGACTAAAAACTGGCCATCTTGTTTTCAACAAAAGGTTGAAAGACTATAATAGTGAACCATTAACTGAACTTGGCCATCTGTTTGTTTGCTCTCTGCCTTAGATTGTCCCACCTTTGCCTTGACACCTTGCATTCATGAGTTTGAATACACTTTGGTAGCAACTTGATCTGCATGTTACAGGTAGGTAGCCGTGTTGGTCTGATGTAGTCAAAACAACATAAAAAAATTCCTTCCAGTAGCACCTTAGAGACCAACTAAGTTTGTCATTGGTAGGAGCTTTCGTGTGCATGCACACTTCTTCAGATACACATGTGCATGTGTTGACCTTACAAGGTGTGAGGAGCTCAAGATGCCTTCCCTGAATGCCTTCAAAACACATTTTTAGGTGAGGCTGCTATCAGGCTTTTACCAAGGAGAATGGAGAATATCATTTCATATTTAAGTTATGTCAACCTTTACTTGTGCCCAGTGCTTTTTTTCTTTAAAAAAATTTTTAGGGGTACTCTCATTTTCCTACTGATATTGAAATACTGCCACTCAATGAGGCCAAACTTAGATTCACAAAATGTTTGGGGGAATGTGTACCCTTGCAGCTCCCCCAGAAAAAAAGCACAGCTTATGCCATGATCTACAAAGATAAACCATAGAAATAAGTTCAGATTCATACATACCTGTTCACAATGGTCAAGTCAAATACATGGCCAAATCATGGTCAGATATAGATCCTTCAGAGAAAAGAGAAGCAGCCAACAGGATGCTTATGGTGAAGGAGAGAAAACTTCATGCAATCCATTTCTGCTCCACTTAAAGCAGTGGTACCTCGGGTTACAAATGCTTCAGGTTACAAACTCCGCTAACCCAGAAATAGTACCTCAGGTTAAGAACTTTGCTTCAGGATGAGAACAGAAATCGTGCTCTGGTGGCATGGCAGCAGCGGGAGGCCCCATTAGGTAGAGTGGTACCTCAGGTTAATAACAGTTTTAGGTTAAGAATGGACCTCCGGAACGAATTAAGTTCTTAACCAGAGGTACCACTGCACCAGTTTTCATTCCCTCATCACTTCTGCAGCCTGCACAGACATAATGTTAAAATATTTTAAACAACCCCTAACTGTGTTTTTCTCTGAATGTTTTCACTTTAAGCAAACCTTTTAATGAGTGGTCTGATAAACAGAGTGTGTGGGGGGGGTGGTTAGGAACCTTTCCCGACAGACAGATGATGCACAAGGGGGCGGGGGGAACTCTTGAAAGTTACTGATTGAAGCCTGAACCTGGATGTTTTTTGTGCATACAAAAATATGCAGGTCAGCAATGTCAAATGCTTAAAAGGAAATATCGCTTTTAGAGCCTCTACTAAAATGTGGCTTTGCTGCAAAATTGCCTGTAATCCTGGAGAGCAGAACCTTTTGAGAATAATGCAAGGTTTACCAGTCAATTGTAAAAAGAGAGGTCTCCTTAAACACTATTTTTCTTCAAGGTTCTTCTACTTGATGTATACTTTTTAAAATATTAAAGGATTTCCCCCCTTATTGCTGTCTTGTAAAAGACACCCTGTGGAGACCATGTGGTACATATGCAGGAGAATTTAATAAATACAAAAAAAGACACACAGGCCCTGCTAAAAGATGAATGTATAACTGAATTTAATATGCATTATGAAGTCTATACCAAGCCCTCCAATGCTATTTTTGACCAATGTTAATGTAACCACAGTGTCTTATGGATAGAGATGTGGGAGTAATTTGATCCACCTCTGATTAAAAGGTGATCCCACCTAATGCACATTTTCCGAAACAATATCCATACTAAAACACAGCCATTGTTTGAAATTCACACTTCTCTGACTTTTGAGCTGCAGTTCTCCAGTAATATGTAGAAAAATGCATATTTGGGGGTAAAGTGTGCATATGAATGTATGCAGAGGACACCCACAAAGTCAATGAAAAAAAGCCAGTAGCCAGCAGCAGCTCTGCCTCCAAGTGAGAAGCAGTTCAGCCCTGCCCTCTGCAGCCGGTGAGAGAGGCACCCTTTTCCGGGGGGTGGGGTTCAGACGCAGAGGCAGTCTCTCCAAGCCCCTCCCCACAGAAAAGGATGCATCACTGGCTGTGGATAGGAGGAAGAGGAGTTGATGCCAGTCACGGCAACACAGACATGCAATATCACATACACACGCCTGCATGTCCGTGGGCACCCACAATCCTGAGGACGAGATGGCACCCCTGATTTGCATTCCTTGCTCTGCCCACTTTTTTATCTGGCCCCCATCAGCAGTAGCATGTGTCATCTGGAAGTGAATGTGGCCCTCAGCTTCCCCATGGCATGGGGGGAGGGGGCTAGAGTAATGAAACTCATCTCCCCATTTCTTCATGGATTCTCCAATTGAAATGTGTTTCAATAGCAGGATTCTCCAATCACAGATTCCTCACATCAAGTTTAGTTTCCCCCTGACTCTGGCTCCTCCCTCTGTTTTTTATTACTATTAATAATTCACTGAAAGTATAAACAGATATACATTATATAGATAGAGATAGAGATATAGATATTCTAGTAAGCCCTTACACGCTTAACCATAGCTAATATGGACCTTTAAAAATGAGCTATAAAATGCCTTCACCTCTCTTTCTTTCACCTTCCCCATTGCACAGCCTATATGACTTCATATATTTGAAAAAGGTTATTGTGTTGTTTCATAATAACCTCTTCTCCAGGAGATTCTTAGCAACTTTTCCTGGTTGGACTTGGTTTCCAGGTCCCTTCACTATCACTATCTTGTTAATGTACCCAGAACTGGCAACAGTACCCCAGCTGACCAAAGTCAACTACATTAAATATGTAAGAAGTTAAAATCCTATAGACAGCTGAGATTAAATATTCTATTCACAGAGAAACAGTCGACAAGCAATCATGGAAGATGGTCTAAGCAATATCACCATATTAACTTTTTTTTCAACTTGCTCTTTAACCACAGATTTTTTTTGTCTTGAACAAACGATGAGTCACAAACAGCAACACTGTGGATAGATGGAGAAAAATAGCACCTAAGATTGCAAACTATTTCACAAACACTTCTTAAAGTTCTGTATCGTTTAGCTGAATGCCCTTGGCAAAAGGTGGCTCTCTAGAACACCACTTGCTCTCTTGTCTGTGGTCATGAGGTTAATCAACATCAGAGCCAAGACCTCAAATCTCATGACTCTTAATCATGGTTTCAGGCATAAGGTATCCAAAGTGGTTGTAAATCATAATAACAGCTACCGCAAATTGATCTACTGAATTGAAAAAGCCAGCTTGTTTCATTGATGAGAAGGGGGGGGGATGGAATGAGCTTGGATAAGGAAAGCAATGGAGTGCAGTGTAATGTGATGTTTATTTTATTTGTTTTTCCCTTTGGGATGTAGATTCCTTCAGTCATTTGCCCCTCATGTGCTCTGCAGGCAACAAAATGTCCTTAGCTTTTTCAACAAATCTTCACTTCAATCCCAAAGGCAAAAAGTATATAGATGGTGGTATCCAACTAAACAGTTCTGCTAGCACAAGCACTTTTGACGGTGCAATGGAACTTCCTCTTCCTCTCCTCTCCCTGCATATCTCCCGCTTGTCACCTAAATATTTTTCAGGGATTCCCCCCAAATCTTCTGGAGCAGATTTAGGGGGCACCACAGGGAGAGGACAAGGAAGCCAGGTTCTGTGGCACAATCCAAAATGCTCGCACTAGCAAGCTTTTTAATTCAGTACCACCCATTATAGTCACCTTGACATTAGGATCACAGGAAAATGTTAATGCAGCTCAAGGACTACTCCCATATCTCTTGCCCAGCCTTCTGATTCCACTGAGGTCAATTGGTCTGTGCCTTTTTAAAGACTACTTATCATAGAAAACATAGAATTTCATATAAAGTCAAGGTTTTTCTTCCTTTCTTTTCTTTCTTCCCAAGCCCTGTCATGGTGCATAAATATATATTGCAGCACATTCTGGTAAATGAATTCATCATAAACAGTTGCTTGATGGGAACAGACGAGGGCAAGGTGGGAGTAAACGTTGCAGATATAAAAAAAGAATATCATTACCCTATTGTGAGAGTGTCAGTATAATAGCATTTGACAGGATTCAGCCATGTATCTTACAGCAAAGTCAGAAGGGAAGCAAGTAAATAAAAATACCTCCTGATGAATGAATGGTTACTTAAAATAAACACAAGCAAGCCTTTGATCACATGTTCTGAGCAAAGAAAGTCTTGTTGAACAGCTGAATTTCTATAATGGGATAGGGGGAAGCTCAGGAATTTATGGGCATGTAAAGCTGCCTTGCTGAATCAGACTGAAAAGACAAAAAGCTGCCTCATAACAGGTCAGACTATTTTCCATCTTCCCCAGTATTTTGGGCGCAGCACATCTCCAGTGTCTTCAACAAAGACCTTTCACACTGCATACACACCCTACATTTGAGGCACATGACTTCCCCCAAAATAATCCTGGTAACTATAGTACCCCCCTCACAAAGCTACCATTCCCAGCACCCTTAACACACTTCAGCATTTGCATAAAGATGTACAGTATAATGAAGGTGGCAGGTGCACCTCTGGTAAGGGGGATGACACATTGCATGACTTAGGGGCTGCCACAGAGAATGCCCTATCTTGGTGGAACTACCAAGAGAGCTCCCATTGTTGATCTTTACATCCAAGAGGGTCTGTGCGGAAAGAAAATCTTCCAGATATTTGGGAGGGGGGTAGTATGGGGCTTTAAACACTGATGCGAGTACTTTAAATGGCAGCTGATGCAGCTATTTTAGAACATGTTAAGAAAGTTCTGGGTGGCAACTCCATCCAGTAATCTGATGGATGCATTTTGAATCAGTTGAAGTTTTTTAGTCGTCTTCAAGGGCAGTCCCATGGAAATTACCAGAGCATGGAGTATTATGGCTAAATCATCTCTGTCCAAAAGAGGTCATACATAGCTGGTCCACCGGCTGGAGCTCGAAATAAGCACTCATTGCCACTGAGGTCGCCTAGGCCTCAAGTGACAATGTTGGATCAAGGAGGACCCCCCAAGCTGCGAAAACTTCAACCCCAGCCTGCATTTTGTCTAGATCCTCAGCCTGCAATACTGATGGAACAGACGGTTCCCTGGATGCCTCCACTGGACTTGCTATGATTGTGGTAACCAACTCTGTTCAAATCCTGACAGGTTTGTTGTAAAGTTGCAAAGTTGTTACAGTAAGCTGCTGAGGGTGTCAACTCATGCTGAGGGCAAAACTCATTCACCACAGAAAGGGTCTGTCAGATGGCTACTTGTAGAGAAAAAGGTGGTAGAAAAGCTTTGTCACTGCCACGTGGCAGGTGCAGTAACACAACCTCACACGTGTTTGGTGAGGTTAAGACCAACAGTCTGACTCAGTGTGTTTCATATTTTGAAATGTGTAATTTCCCACATGGAGTCTTAAGTGGTACATCTGAGGGAAAACTGCACCAATAAATTTGAAACAATAAAGTAAAAAAAATACTGATGGCAGCAGCATGCAGTTGTTGAAGGGAAGAAAGCATGAGATGAGCAAACACACATATGTTTTAAGGTACAGTATATCCATTAAACAGTTTTGCATGGATGACAAAAAAGATAATGTAATATGTGTTCATGGCAAATATCTCCTGTTGTGGGCAGGCATAGGCAAACTCGGCCCTCCAGATGTTTTGAGACTACAATTCCCATCATCCCTGACCACTGGTCCTGTTAGCTAGGGATGATGGGAGTTGTAGTCCCAAAACATCTGGAGGGCCGAGTTTGCCTATGCCTGCCCGAAAGGCCCTGAAGGGCTGCATTTGCCCCCCAAGCCTGAAGCTCTCCTCCCCTGTTTTGCAGGTGCACAGCTATCTCTTCTATGTATACAAATACACATTTGCTACCTTGAAAACTGTGGAGCAGCCTTAAGAAGCTCGGGGCCTTGTAAATTTAACCTGAAGGAAGTGTAAAAAATTATTATGTGGAAATAAACAATGGTTAATGACTCAGAGAAAAGCCTCAATTCTAAAGACATTTTGGGCCAACATTAATAATAAGCAAATCTGTCAGCCTTTTCTAATGTGTTTTTGTTGTTTTGCAGGTGATTTTATGATTCAAGAATCTCCCTAGGCATCATTGTAAAGGGACATGAATCCAAATAAAATTAACTGCGTAAAAAACAGGACCTTCATTCCACACAAATAATTACTGTTGTTTTGACTTACCTTCACTGTTTAGTTCTAGCAGAGGGACAAAGTTTGTGTTACTTTGCAGCATAACCGTTCTAACTTTGACAAGTGAGCAAGGTAAATTTTCAGATAAATCAGAAGGACTAGATAACACTTCAGATCATCCTTCCTAAATTTGATGCTCTCCAGATTTTTGGGTGACCTTGTCATCCCAGACCCCTGTCCATAATGGTTGGGACTGATGGGAGTTGTAGTCACAGACTCATACAGCTGGAAAGGACCCTGAGGATCATCTAGTCCAACCGCCTGCAATACAGGAATATGCAACGTGCAACCTTGGCATTATCAGTGACACAGTCTAGCCAACTGAGCTATCCCAAGATTTGTAAGGCACTAGGTTGTGTAAGGCTATTGATATTGTTACAATACTGATCATGGCTATCAAAATCATTGGAACAATAAATGATTCGCTGGACTAGATGTTCTTATGTGAATGAATGTAGTGTTTCACTTTGCTTATTTTTTTCAGAAATTGCAGAATTGAAAGATTTGGCTTTAAATGCAAACTGAACTAAACTTCTTTTCCATCCCTAGACAGGGATCTTGTTTATCACCTGCTATGTGTTTGTTTTGTGCAGGACTGAATCTGGGACCTTGTGTAAAGTATGTGCTCTGCTACTGAGCAAGAGTATCCTTTTGAAGCTGCCTCATACCAGATCGGGACGCGGGTGGCGCTGTGGGTTAAACCACTGAGCCTAGGGCTTGCTAATCAGAAGGTCAGCAGTTCGAATCCCAGCGACGGGGTGAGCTCCCGTTGCTCGGTCCCAGCTCCTGCCAACCTAGCAGTTCGAAAGCATGTCATAATGCAAGTAGATAAATAGGTACTGCTACAGCGGGAAGGTAAACAGTGTTTCCGTGCGCTGCTCTGGATCGCCAGAAGCGGCTTTGTCACACTGGCCACATGACCTGGAAGCTGTACGCCAGCTCCCTCGGCCAATAACGCGAGATGAACGCCGCAACCCCAGAGTCGGTCACAACTGGACCTAACGGTCAGGGGTCCGTTTACTTTTTACCTTTATACCAGATCAGATTATTGTCCATAGTATGTCTACTGGCAGGCAGCAGTTCTTGGATCTTTCTCATCACTTTTTAGCTGATATTCTTTCTACTTGCCAGGGAAGGTAAAGTGCCGTAGAATTTATTGCCTTCACAAACCAAAGCACACAAGTTTCTATTACCATATTTTTTTTGTGTATAAGACGATATTTTCCACCATTTTTAAAAAAAGTTTAAAATTCGGGGTTGTCTTATACACGGAATGTTGCAATTAAATATATTAATAAATACATGCCGTCATCCATGATCTTTTCGCCCAGCCTCCCCTCACTATCTATTGGCCTCACAACAAATCCTGGTCGGATACTCCTCCCCCAGCAGCCCCCACTCCAGACATTGTCCTTTCCACCCAGTTCCCTCAGCCGCCCCCTGACTACCCAGACCTCCCTTTCCCCAAGCGCACTCACTCTGGCAGTTGTAGCTCCTCGATCAGCGTTCGCATCTGCCGGCACTCGTGGAGTAAATATGGTACATACCGTAAATACTGAGACAAAAGGGCAACACACAGGCAAGAGAGCTGGAGCTGCAGCTGCAGCTACAGTGGAATTACATTGTATCTTGTTAACCACCAACTACAAATAGTTCACTGTAGAACCAACATGCAATGCAGAGAAGGGGGGGAAATAGTATTACATGTTGGTTCTACAATGAACTATTTGTAGTTGATGCTTAACAAGAGGCTTCTTACCAACACCTGAAGAATGAATTGTCATATGTAGATCAACATATCTGCAGGAGAGTGGAAGGTTTCGGTAATTTCCCTATATAGAATATAATTTGAGTAACAAACTGGAAAATCCAGTTTTCCTGCTGTTTCTACCCCAAAAGCATTTTAAAAAATCTATACAAATGTCATGTACATCTCATTTTAGTTAGTATGGTGTACAACATCTGGACAAAACGTTTTTTTTAAATGAAATGTTTCCATAAATAATTAGCTCCTCAATAAAGATTGCCTTGGATGTAGTTGAAGACACCTTTTGCAATTCACACCTGATTTGCTTTCTAACTAAACACTGCATACAACAGTCAAATAATTAAAAAAACAATGTTCAGCTCTCTTGTACAAGTACCCAAAAATGATGGTGCTTTCCTGTCTCCCAGACATTGATAGTACTTTTCATATTCTCAAAATTGTTATACATCATTTCGCACTGGGAGATTTGAGGGCAAAGAGTTCCAAAAAACAAATGAAGCCATTTAAAACCCTTAATTGAGGTTCCTTTTCAAGTTCTCAGTAACTTCATTCATATGGCTAATCACTGGTTAAAACATGATATGCCCCAAATGTAATTCTATTGATAAACTACATTTTCCTAGCTTTTGGGTTCCTTGCCCGTTCAACTGCTGCCTGCCTCATTCACAGTGGGAGTTTTAGTTCTGTTTACTGGCATAGTATAAATGACTGTAGTCCCTGTGCCGTGGGACCTTCCAGACAGCTGCTATTTTCAAGTGAGATTCAATCTCATATTGGCAAATTCAGGTCCCACAATTATAGTTGATTAGGAGGGCAACAAACCCACTTCTCCAAAAGACCAGACTTTTGGTGCACAGGGCTGGTTTGTATGTTTGTTTGTTTGTTTTGTCTCTATTCAGACTGAAGCTCCACACTTTGTGAGTCCAGAAATACTTTACCATGTGCTTCTAGTAGCACACAATGGAGCAGGTTCCCATCTTTCTAATATTGTTTCCTCAGTTGCATAGTCACACCTAGGTTCCATTTCTTGGTCATTACTAGATAGCTGTAGATTCCTGCACCCTAAGGTAGACAGGTAGATAGATAAGGTATACTGTAAAGGGTTATTGGTTTTGTTTGTTACTATTCTATGTATTCTTGTGTTTTATATATCCCTGTGAGACTCAGATGAAGGGTGGTATAGAATTATTATTCAATCCCAAGTGTTGTTGTTTAGTCGTGTCCAACTCTTCATGACCCCATGGACCAGAGCACGCAAGGCACTCCTGTCTTCCACTGCCTCCCGCAGTTTGGTCAAACTCATGTTCGTAGCTTCGAGAACACTGTTCAACCATCTCGTCCTCTGTCGTCCCCTTCTCCTAGTGCCCTCAATCTTTCCCAACATCAGGGTCTTTTCCAGGGAGTCTTCTCTTCTCATGAGGTGGCCAAAGTATTGGAGCCTCAGCTTCACGATCTGTCCTAGCTAAACCAAAATCACTTCCCTTATTGCATGTAGTGGTTAACACAGATTACTCTTTAAATATTCAAGGGATACTTGGCGCTGTTTCTTGCATTTGCACTTCCATAATGCACATTCATGATTTCCTAAATCTGCCTCTGGATCCGAAAGCTGACTTGCTGCTGAGCAATGCACAAATCAGATGAACACTACTGCAAAGAGTCTCCTGAAGGTCAAAGGGAAAGCTTTCCATTCTTCACATCCTTCCACCACCATCACACCGCCGCCGCCCCCGCCCCACCGCCCCATATCAAATCAAGCAGCACTTCTCTTAATCCTTATCAGCAAGACAAAAAGTTATAGCAGAGAGCAATGGACCAGAATTTCACACTCCATTTACACAATAACTCAGAGAGCCACTAATGTGGTACTTGCTTCCCTGCTCCCCTCCCCACTTCAGCAGGCATCCCTGCAGTCATCATGGAAATGCGTTCTGGCGCTGCTCCCAGGGCAACTTAACTATTTATGACAGCTTGTCTTGAAGTGCCTACTACATGAACATTGGGATGTCCACGGCAATCTGCAAATTGACCCATCCACATGGCATTTGGGATCAGATGGAGAGAGTTTTCATAATGTGATGAAAGTTAGGGTCGGTGTCATTTTTAATTTATCTGTTTTCCACCCCAAGCTCAGGCAAGCAGAAGTGGTGATTCGTTATATCAGATCCTTTGGCCAGGGTTATGTCAAGTTGTGAAATCTCCCATATTAACAGATGCTAATGACACGAGTTGGGTTTAGGCTATTTTTATTACACACTCAATCAGGCGATAAACTACCAATACAAACTCCCATCCGGCACATGCCACCTCCCTCCCGGGCAATAAACCTGTCGTGCCAGACCAGGCTGTTTACTGGTTGCTCACTCGTTGGAGAAATGGATGACAGGTGGAGGCAGGGGCGGGTGTACGTTTTGTGACAGCCTTTGTTTTATAATGCTCCAAGGGCTGCAGATGCATTCACCCTTCAGGTTTTATTTATTTTCTCCTGGTGCTTTTTTTTTAAAAAAAAGATAGTCAGTTTTAGATAAATAGGGTCATCTACAGCTAGCAACAGCGAGGAAAATAGCAACACACACAAACACACACATACATACACACACAGAGCAAACCTTACCTGGTTTCTGTCTTCATCTTCTCTGACAGGATTGAGTCGTGTGCATGAGAAACAGAACTTCGTGACTAGAATCAGAGAGATCTACTCAAGAATTTTCATTTTCATTTTTCTCCGGCTGACTCAAATCATGTCCTCGGGAAACGTCTTTCAACATTCTGTATCTAGTGGACATTGACATTTTACTTGGAGGACTTTTTAAAGGTTTAATCCACTCACATTTGTCAAGTTGCTTGAGCTCTTTGGGCCCCCTTTAACCTTTCAGTTCCATTGGATGGCACCGAAAACCTATGCTTTCCAGTGCTGTTATGAAATCAATAATAATAAGCAGGGCAGCCAGCAGATCAATGAATTTTGTATGATCCAATATTTGCCCTTTAACCAATTAATCAATAGCTTATTGCAAAAATCGCAACTTTGCTGTCTTTTTGGGATGCTAAAGTGTGAGGTAAGTTCAAAGGAAAAAACCAGAAAAAACAAGGTTTATTGTGGGAGAAGTTTTTGTGGAATAGAATTGAATTCATAGGAAGGCTCTTTCTAGCATACAGGTGTCAAGCCACAAGCCATCCACCAGGCCCTCCAGCACCCCCTGCTTCACCCCTCCCTTTCTCCACTATAGTTAGAAGCGGAAAACCTCCTGGAGACTTTCTATGAGCCCGACTGCTGCTTAGAGGAGGGGTCTCAGCTGGCGAAGGAAGGTTAACTGTGTGCTGTGAACTCACAAGCACCCAAAACACACATAGTTCTGCAACTGGAATGCAATTGGGAAGAGCCTTCAGCTGCAGTCTCCACATTTCTACAACAGTTTGTGTGTTCTTTTTATAGAAAAGTCCTCATGAAAATTTGTTTTAGTGCAGTTTTTTCCTAATATACACATTTTGTAAGCATTTGATTGAAGAAGCACATCGCAAAATTTGGAGAAGTGTGAATTTTGAAGGCTAGATGTTTCCATTTGCATATTGTTTTGGAAGAATGATATATGCTTTATTTTCTTTTATATGTTATCCTTATCAATGTATGCATTTTATACACACTTCCCCCTAATATAATATTTTATGTACACATTATTTGGTTGAAGAAGAGCATCACAAAACTTGGGAAAGCCTGAATTCTGAAGGCTAAATGTGTTTCTGTTTGCATATTTCTTTGGAGGTTTTGCAGTACAATACAGATCAAACTGAATTTCTCTCACAGCCATATTCTTGGCAGAAGAACTACCACATTCAGCCCTTTAGTCTTACCATAGTACTGCATTCTAACAAAACACTGTCTTCAGAGCTTCAAAACCCAATAAATCTGCCATCCGTTTTCTAATCTCTGAAATGGATCTAAAACTTGTAATATCCACATTTAGAAATATGGTTCATTTTCCTTGGAGTTTTGGAGTTTGTTTCTTTGCAAAGGACTGCCACTTCCCACCCAGATTCAGATAATCCGTATTCTTTACTGCTTAAGCACTTAAAGCTGAGATAGCCTTCTTGTATGCTCTCGAGCATACTTTATGCATTCATATTACAGTTTTGTTTTGTTATTTGTTAGATCTTTAGTTCCTTTCCTTTTTGCAGCAGAGACAAGGGAAAGCCCATATTTCCTAGTGTTTATAACTGCCTTTCCCAGAGCAACGCTCTCCTACGAATCAGAGGAAGCAATTTCCTCAGCAGTTCCTCTTCAACTCCCTCTCTTATTTAAGGGCCTAAACTGCACTTTGAATGAAAAATGCCACAGCTTAAAAAAGAAAAGTTGCAGTATGTTGTGATCAGGAAATAGCTATTCCTCACACCCGTTCTCTCAAGTTTACGGCAAAAGATAACACGAGCCATCTGTGCTGTTGCTGTGAGACTTCAAAAGATGTTGCCTGTTGCCACAAAACTAATGTGGCAACTTATTTCCCTCTCGGTGTAGCTCTTCGGAGCCTTCTTTTGTCACATTTTCAGCTTTGATTGCTTGAAGGCAGCTTTCGCCCTTGCTAATAACGAAAAATCCTAGTGCCAGACCCCATTGGGAAGAATAATGATTCAGAATAATTTTCTCCTAACGGCAGACCTGAAGCAGCAAATAGATAAAAGAGGTCACTCTTAATCACAGTGTTGTTGTCTAATGTTTACGCCAATACCGTGTTTCCCCTTTTTTAAGACACCGTCTTATAACTTTTTTTCCTCAAAAAAACACACGGTGGCTTATTTTCAGGGGGTGTCTTTTTTTTTTTAAGTGCTGGTACAACTGGGTCCCACTGGCTCAGGACACTCTGCGCTCTCTTCCGCGCACATTATAAACACCACACTCTAGCCAACTGAGCTCTCCAGGTTTTACTGTCAACCAGGCTGGCAGCAGCTCTCCAGGATTTCAAACTTGGGGGTACCTGGGGGTTAAACCTGGGATCCTTTTGCATACAGATGCTTCCTCCAGCCTGGATAGATGGAACCAAGAAATGGACACAGCCAGATCATAGCTGTCAAATTCTCCCTTTTCTTAAGGGAAATTCCCTTATGCTGAATAGGCTTCCTCGCGAGAAAAGGGAAAACTTGACAGCTATGATTCCAGCCTAGATTCCAGCGTAGTGCTTAAAGGGTATATATGCCTATACCTTTTGTGTTCTCGTGAGGCTGTTTGCATTGTTCCATCCCTGCAGGTGATACACAATACAAATAATCTCCAACTAGTTGTATAACAGACTCTTGAAGCTGCATTCTCATTGGAACGGCTGAGTCTTTTAAAAATAGCACCCACCTTTGCGAATGCCCCTCTGGTGGTGTCTTCCCCATGGTCCAGTGGTTTGTAATATGTTACAGAACTGAGTTATGAACTAGGACGTCCACAGCTAAGATAAGGTGCACTGAACTTGAGCTGTTTGTTTGCTGGTGGTAAGGAGTGTGGGGATAGAGTAAAGGTAAAGGTAAAGGGACCCCTGACCATTAGGTCCAGTCGTGACCAGCTTGTGTTGTGGCACTCATCTCGTGTTACTGGCCACAGGGCCGGCTCTAGGTCGAGTCCCGGTGGCGTGAGGGGGACGAGGCTTGGGCCATGCCCCTGGCGCGCGCGCAACCCCGACTGACGGTCCAACTGAGGGAAGGGAGGGATGAAAGGGGAGGAGGGGGAGGGGAGCAGCTTTGGCCCTCAGTGAGGAGGCCGGGGCGGCTGAATGATGAGCCGAAGCGTAACCTTTTCTCTGTCGGGGGGGGGGGGGGAGACGCGCGCGCAAACACACAGAGACGCGCACACACACACACACAGAGAGAGAGAGAGAGAGAGAGAGACGCACGCGCGCACGCACACACCGACACACCAAGAGAGAGAGAGACGCATGGGGGATAGAGAAAGAGACGCGCACACACACACACACACACACACACACACACACACACAGAGACGGACGCACAGGGAGAGAAAGAAAGAGACGCGCGCGCACACAGAGAGAGAGTGCGGCTGCAGCGCTGACAAAGCACGAAGCAGCGCTGCACTTAGGGGACGATGGCCAGGGAGGGGGGCTGCGGGGTTGAGGCAACGTGTGAAAGGGAGGGATGGCGAGGAAGAAGTGGGGAGTGAACTGATCGGGGCTTTAACATGCCCGCACGCGCAAAAGGGAGGCTCGGAATGTGGAGATCGGTTCTGGCTGCTTCTCTTACAGTGCGTAAGCAACAAGCCTCTCTCTCTTTCCTCCTGCTGCTTGTGCCCTTGGTGCTCCGTGCAGCGCTGCTTCACGCTTTGTCAGCGCTGCAGCCGCCACCGCTTCCGGGCACCGACCCGACCCCGCAGGCTTCCTCCTCCTGCCGCGGACAGCATTGCAGGAGCTGGGTCCTGCTGGCTGGTGCTCCGTGCGGCACTGCTGCACGCTTTATCGGCACTGCAGCAGCCACCGCCGCTTCCAGGCACTGACCCGACCTGGCAGGCTTCCTCCTCCTGTCGCGGCCGGCATGCTGGGTCCTGCTAGCTGGTGCGGAAGTATGGCTTATTTTCGGGGTATGTCTAATAGCTCTCAAATGGTTAAAAACCCTGCCATGGCTTACTTTCTGACTACGTATTAAAAAGGGGGAAACACGGTAGCACTAAAGCAACAAGGCCAAGTGCTCCTTTCACACTTAGCTCAAGCCCCCACTCAGAAACTTGGAACAATTATTGAAGATGTGTGCAGACAATTGTTTCCGTTCTCTCTCTCTCGTGTGTGTGTGTGTGTGTGTGTGCACATACAAATGTGCTCACACTCACATACAGTGGTACCTCGGGTTACAAACGCTTTAGGTTACAGACTCGGCTAGCCCAGAAGTAGTACCTCGGGTTAAGAACTTTACCTCAGGATGAGAACAGAAATCACGGGGCAGCAGTGGGAGGCCCCATTAGCTAAAGTGGTACCTTAGATTAAGAACAGTTTCAGGTTAAGCAATGGACCTCCAGAACGAATTAAGTTCTCAACCCGAGGTACCACTGTATGCAGAACTATATAGAAAGGTAGTTCTTGACCTCACTGATATGTTGCTGGAACAGTGAAAACATTCCTCTTCTCCCAGGCCTTCAACTAATTAAACAATCTATGACCTTTTAAACTGGAGTAGGAGAGGTGTTATTATTTTGTTTGTTGTTGCTATGTTATATATATTTTGTGTTGTTATACTCTACACTGCCCTGTCATCCTTGCATGAAGGGTGGTATATAAATCTAAGGAATGATAAATGAAAAATATTTTACATTGTTCATTGTTTTATTTATTTTTCTATTATTAAATTGCTTTTATGGGCTATTTTTTAGGATTGCCATACATCCGAAATCTCCCAGACATGTCCGGAATTCAAAGGGCAATTAGAACCAGGATGTGTGTGTTAGAGTATCACTGTTTCCCAAAATTTCCCCCAAAATGTCAACAACTTTTGTGTCCTGATTTTTACTTCTTGAATTTTTTTTACCATTACTCTGAGAGTTTTTGTTCTATAAAGCAAGTGATAAATGCAATAAATATATAATAAACAAATGAAGTATTTTATTCTTTGGATATATCATACTATGTTCTGTTAGCACTAGTTAATGTGGCATAGTCAAATGGGGACAGATTTATCTGAGCTTGTTACTTTTAAAATCAATTCTATATCATTTTAAATAATAATAACAGTTTGCTCTAAAACAGTTATTATGTTGGTCCAATTACATGAAAATATTACTATTAGAATTATTACTATTATTGGAAAGGCAAAAAGGGATTTTGGAGGAGACCTATGCTTAGAAAATATTACTGATTGGAAAAGTAGCTTTTCTTATTCAGTCATTTAATTTGTGCTAAAATGCTACCTAATTTAAGGACTATTGTGTGAATATTTTAATGTTTAAACGAGTGGGGATAAAAAGGTATATTAGCACAGATTAAAAGGTCAATTATAAAAATTAACATGCTGAGAAAATGATTCCAATCGGAACAGTAACAGTGGAGGTGGGCAGGAGGGCATATACACAGTGAATAGTTCATCTACCTGGATGCCGTTGCGCATGTCAAAATCAGGCCTCTCAGAAAGATGGGAGTCCATGCTAAGAAAAATCCAACCTTGCATTTGTTGTGCTACTTTTACACCCATTGAAGCAACAACAAAGGACAGATTCTCCACAGTCTGAAAAACGATGGGGGAAACACAGAGAAAACAGAGGACAATGACTTCATGAGGACATTGGTAGATGCCCTGTAAAATGTGAGTGAACAAAGTGTGGCAAATACATGTGTTGGGTGGAAGCGCCCTGGAAGACGGTGGTTTGCTGAAGGTTAACTAGTAAATTCAGTACTGAGCTCTTATTTGGACTAGGAGCTTTCAAAGCATAGCTCATGGTTTCTTAAACCAGTATGCTACACCACCTCACGGGGTTTTAGTCTCCCTCTGTTAGGTCACCTTGGGTCTTGGAGCAGTGCTACCACTGTAGAATTAGGCTTAGGACAGTTTGGTCACCTTAAAAATTATTTGGTTGAGAACTTGACAATCTCATCCTCCACTTTTGCAAATGGGCTGTTCATAAAGAGAAAACCTCATTCATTCATCTGAAGAAGTGTGCATGCACACGAAAGCTCATACAAAAATAAAAACATAGTTGGTCTTTAAGGTGCTACTGAAGGAATTTTTTTATTAAAAAAAGGAGAAGGAGATGAAGTAGAATCAGAGCACAATCATTTTTACTATGTTTTTAGCCACATAGAGGAAATTCCATGGAACTGAGTTGCTTATAGGGGTTGACTGAGAGACTGAACAACTTTCAGGGGTGTGTGTGTGTGTGTGTGTGTGTGTGTGATTCTTTTTAACAAAATGTTTCCTGAAAGTGTAGTGGTCTTGGACCTCAGTGAATACAGACAACTTTGATGGAACCCACACAGGAGCTGTGACTTGTTTCCAGACTGTTGTCATTTTGCAGGCAGGATTCCATCATGTATTTGCCAGTTCAAATTGTGCAATTAAGGTGGATTTAGGGCTCTTGTGCAACAATCCTGTTTTTTAGATAAGGGAAATGATGAGAAAATGTACTTGCAGGTGTGAGGAAACAATTGCTTAGCTTACCACTGTACAACTTTGGCATGAGCAAATGAGGATGAATACTCAGTAAACTAAACAGGTCATAAGGAAGCAACCTAAATCACCAGATGGTGATGAAATTAATCTCCTTAATCCAACCACACAAAAAAATTGAGGAGGAAGTGGGCGGGGAGGTCACAATCTCCTTGCAAAGAATTTTATGGGTTTCCTGGAAGATACCTACATTACATGGTGAGCATTGCTGCCAAAAGACAACTGATGCTTCCTAAAAAATGATGGCTTTGTATCTTAATGATCATGGGCTCAGTACAAATACTAAGGTTTATTGGGAGGTAATAATCTCTTTCACTCTGCTTAATGAATCTCATGTGGTGCATGGATGGCTTTGTGGATAAATAGCAGGAAATATTAGCTTTATTACCATTTCTGCCTCTGAAAGCTGGTAGGTGAACACAGCACTTTTCTCCCTCAGAGTCTTAATTCATTAGTATTTATAAACTGCTTTGAAACCCTAGGATAGAAAGAGCCACTCAAATGGAAAATATGATTTTATTAACTCAGCAAAGTGTTAACAGGAATGTCACCTCCATAATTCTGTTTTCATCAGTGGAACCACACTGAATAATATATGGATGTTTGTGTAAGACTTAATTAATATTCCTTTTCTCCTTACACTATCCTTCTGAGGCTTTCCCCCCATTCACAAAGCTCCTAGAAAGTATCTGACTTTTTTTAAAAAAATCTATGTGCCTCTTCCAAAAATTAATATTTTACTATTTTAATCACACTGTTGCAAGCAGTTTTGAGGGCTCTGAAAATGACCAGTAAATAAACTACCAAATAATTTCTGCAGATAATTATTGGTCATGAGATGGAGAAGTTCAGCACAAGCAGTTGTGTGTCATAAATTAATAAATAGAAGCACGCCTTACATTTTATAGATATAATCTGCCTTGTCCCTTGGGCTTGGAATAAGTAAAAGCTTTTTTAAACTACTAAAAATAGAATTTTAGGATAAAAAGTAGCCCAAATTGACCTATAGCTGATGGTCCTTTTAAAAAGGAAGGAAGGAAGGAATCTTACATAACTGCTTCCAATTGCTATCCAACTCAAACTTTGGTAAAATACTATTATTGAGATCACCTCTCTCTATACCTTTTAATGCAGTATAAGAACAGAAGAGTACTCCTCTTGTCTAACAATTTAATAAAAGAATTATAGCTATTTCACTTCCCTTCTTTTAACAGCATTCAACATGGCATTATCTTCACCACCACCACCACCAGTTTATATAATCTGGTCCAATACAGAGCCCAGATATAACACTTAGAATCGTGGTGGGAAAATTGTAGGATGAAAAACAAGTGATTGTGAGATGCTTTGTATCCTGTTCTCATCATAAGAAGGAGCACAGGGTTCAAGGGGATTCAGGCAGATAGCAGGCATCTCTCGCTTAGCGATGGCTGGAGTTCAACTGAGGCCATATATATTTCTGTGAGTTGAACCCTCCCAGGTTCAACCCCCTACCTGGAGAGCCTTATAGGGATAGTCTTCTGGTTTGAACCTAGTGCTTCCTCTCCTCAGGGCAGATTGCACTGGCAAACAGTTGCAGGAAGGCTGGGATTTCCTAAGGTAAGAGGGCTGGTACTTGGGAAGAATGTGGGAACTATCTCTAAAGGTCCCACCCCAAGTGTCTCATGTTCAAGGTGTTCCTAGCTGACAGGCTCAGTCTGGATCTGAGTCCAGCAACTCTGCAGTTTAAACCACTACTCCTTCTCATCAGTCTAGCCATTCTTCCTCAGGTGCTACTACTTAGGATGGAGTCATAGCACTTTGCAAGAGCATATGGTCAAACATCTAGGTACTTCCTCTTTCCTGCCTATCTCCAGGGCCAACAGAGGAAACTGCCTTGAAGTCAAACCACTGGACTATCTAGCTCAGTTTTGTCAACACTGATTGACAATGGCTCTCCAGCATTTTAGGCAGGCATCTTTCCCATCCCTACTTTGAGATGCCAGGGCTGAGAACTAGGGACCTAATGCATGCAAATCAGATGCATTACCACCAACCCTTGGTACCAAAGCTACAAGCCTCCTCTGCCAGACTGTCACAGTCTGCAATAATTATCATCTTAGCCGTTCAATTAAAAATGGTTATGTCCTTTCCCATAATCAGCAGCTTGCAGGTGAACAGACTTAGAAGGTTCTTTACGGAATGTTTTTAATCACTGTTGACTAATCAATATCCCGGCCTCGTGAATCCATTCCTAAAGCCTGCAGCTGTTGCCTCAGGAGTATTTTTTTCTTCTATTCAATGCACTCAGCAGTTTTATTTATTTGTAAATGGGAAAGCAAATCAGTAATAAAATGGCAACTCTTGGGTGATACCAACAAAAGAAATTAATTCCATGCTTGAAAATGTTTGAGACCTTTGCTGATGGTGGAAATACCTACTATGTTGCCAAACACGTAATGCATAAAAAGATATTTAGTTATTTGTTTAAACATCTGAAGTAGCCTTACTGCAGATCTTCACAATTTAAGACTTTCAACAAGTCAAATGCAGGCCACCTGGCGTATAGTGTGGCCTGACATGTGTTTTCACAACTCCCTGCAAGGCTGGTTCTCTTGGTAGACACCTATTTGGGTGGGCAGAAGACAAATTCAGCCAAGTTTATGGTTGAAGCCCAATTATTCAGGGTGGTGAAGGGCCACAACTCAGTGATAGCACATCTGCTTTGCATGCACAAGGTCCCAGGTTCAATCCCTGGCATATAGCTATCCACGAACGTGATTTTTATGTGAATATTTTCACTGATGTGCTGCAGTAATGAATAGAGTTAGTTCCAAATGTGGGGTTCTTAGGAAAGGCATTTCAAATAAGTTAAAACAATCACAATGCCATTATTACCTCTTGGTACAAACACATCTGGAATACTATGCACAGTTCTGGTAACCTCTTCTGAAAAGAAACAGTAGGTGTTGGAAAGGTTACATAGATGGTAACCGAAGTGTTCAAAGGGTAGGGCTATCTTTCCTACAGGGAAAAATGGACACAAGAGATGTTTGGGGGAAATTATGGGCAGTGTGAATAAAGAGATTTCCCCAACTCTCTCCCTTGCTTTCTAATTCTTGTAGAACCAGGGGTCATCCCATGAAGTCGGTGGGCAGAAGATTGAGGGCTTACAAAAGGAAGCTCCTCACACAACAAATACATCATTAATTTATTGATTCATTGGCACCAAGTTGGGGGCATAGCAATTAGTTAGAGCTATTTATAAAAATAAAAAAGGGAATGAGACACTTTTGGAAGATAGTTGATCAGCACCTATTGCATCATGATAGCTGAACAGAAACTTGATGCTAAGAGGCAGACAGCAAGCATCCTTCTGAAAAGCAGGTGCATGGAACAAACAGCATTGCAAGGTTATCATCCTTCATCCCCTGCTTGAGAGCATTCAGAAGCACAGAAAGCATGTGCTGGTGAATGCACTTGTAGCATCAGATGCTCAGATCCACGTGCTCCTTCCAGTGCTCATTTCAAATGAAGTGTGCATTGTCCCTTTCCTGTTTTGTGAGGCAGGCATCAAGTATTCTCAACCAGACCTGTTCTTCATGGCTTTGTAAATGTAATCCCCTTAATGCACAAGATTTTTCCCTGGCATTTGCTGACCTTAAGATCTATGCCAATGGCTCTGCACACAACATGCTAATTCAATCTGCCCCGTTTTGTTTGCTAATTGTTATTCCAAAAAGGCAATGTTTGATAAAGTGGCATATTATACATCAAAAGCAGACTGGGAACAGATCCATTGTAAGCCTTGAATTCAAGCTAGAGGAGGTTTGTTAAGCTCTGTGGCAACCCCTCCCCCCAAGCAGTGCCAATAAATCATGGCGCAGCAGAAGGATCCTTATGAAATGGTGCAATTCTTCATTCGCGTGACATTATTGATTACCTTTAAGAAGACACTTAGCAGGACGAATGAGTCATTGTTGTCCTCACAACTGACTCTTCACATTTCGAGTCTCAAACAAATAGTACTGGATCTGTTAGTTATTTCAAGATCAATAGACATTGCTTCATAATAGCAGAAAATGAGTTTATCAATAGGAATTGACCGATGTATAACACCCAAACTGCAGTTATGCAGATTTATTTATTTATTTTAAGAACCTTCTATTCGAACAAAGGCTCCATCTGCACCATGTATTTAATATCATACTTACTTTAAACAGGCATGGCTTCTCCCCAAAAAATAGAATCCTAGGATTTGTAGTTTGTGAAGGGTGTTGAGAGTTGATAGGAGACCACTATTCCCCTCACATAACTCCAATTCCCAAGGATCTCTGGGAAGAGAGATTCACTGATGAGCCATTCTGAGAACTGGAGCTTTGTGAGGGGAATAACAACTCTCGGCATCTTTACCAAACTACAGTTCCCAGGATTATTTGGAGGAAGCCATGACAATTTAAAGTGGCATGATACTGATTTAAATGTTTAGTGCAGATAGGGCCAAAGTCTGGTTAGCTGAACCTTATCTGCAAGGAGCAAATAGCATTGGTATTTCTGGCTAAATGATCAACAAAACTGTGTTTTTAAACAGAGGTTTTTAAACAAGGTTGAGCTCTGGGGCAGTCACATAAGTTGAACCTGTCAGCTAAGAATAAAAAAAGACTTTGGTGACCCAACCTACCTTTGATCCATGTGAAGTTATATAAATGCTCTTAACTGCCCCTTGAGGCTGCTTGTAGTGCCAGCATTTAAGACATGGCAGTCAGTCTTCAGTGACACATGCGCCAAGAAGCAGGGTGAAAAAGCTTGATTCCCTGCCAGCAGTACCAGGCAATGAGGTAATTTAGATATTAACGGTAGATGAAAGGATGAACAGTTACAGTCTCATTTCAACTTGAAAACCAATTGGGCCCAGACCAAGCCTGCACAACTTGCAACCTGTCAGGATCATTCAGTTTGCAGTTTAAGGGTTAATACTATTGTCAGTAAGTTATCCCATGCAGACTACTGTAATTCAATGAACAGGGTGCTGTCCTGGAAGATGGTTCAGAAGCTGCAATTACCGTAATTCAAATTCCAGTAGTAAGAGTGGTACATATATTGCCAGTTTTTAGAGATATGCACTGTTTACTTGGTTGCTTCTGAGTTCGATTGAAGGTTCTGCTTTGGATGCTTACATTTTGAAGCTCTTTACAGACCTAAGGACTAACTTTTTGTATATCACCCTGTCCAAACTGTAATATCTCCCAGAGGCCATTCTCAAAGTGCTGCTACCATCAGAGATCAAGAGCTTTCTCCTCTGTGATGCTTGTCATCACAAGAAGGTGCCCACTGGATCCTCTTTTAAGCATCAGATTAAGACATTTTTGTTCTCTTGCACATTTTGATAGTTTCCATTTTAAGTATAAGGAGGGGTGCTCTATTTAAGCACCAGAAACCAGGTTTTCACTCCACAGCTTTAATTGATATCTTGATTGTGTTTTTAAATTGTTTTATTCTGTATTATTATTATTTTGTTTTAATTTTCATTATAAAACAGCAGGGATAAATATGAAAAGCAGTATATTATTATAGAATAGGTGGGTTGATTTGTGTGCCATTTTTCTTTTTTCAAAATACAATTTATTAATTTTATAATGACCAAAAAAATCACAAATAAATCAAATAATAAATATTAACTCAAATGATTTCCCTCCACTCCCCCTCTTGGTTCCATTGTTGTTTGCCATTTTTCAGTGTGTGGGCATGTGGTTTCATATCTGTAAAATGGGGCTTTGTAGTAACTGACTAGATGCAGTTGGACAAAACCTCTTATCATCTCTAGCTAACATGGCCAATGGTCAGGGATGATGGAAACTGTAGTTCAACATCTGGAGGACCTCTCCTGCTGCAGAAGAAGGAACTGCTAAAATGGTCAAAGCATCTCTTTACTGATTTAATGGCTCCAGCATCTTTTTCCATAACTAAAAGTGTTGGCCAATTGCAGGTGATTTTTCACAGAAACTACTAGCTCAAGATGCTTCCAGAAGGAGAAAGGTAAACCTCAATCCCCATTCACCTGGCTAGAGGCAATTTTAAGCTGGGTACAAGAGAACAATAAGACAGGGAGCAGGACTTGTCAAGTATTCTCTGGAGCTGAGACCTGGGGACACAAAGACACCTGACTTGATATTTGTGTTGAGTCCAAACCATGTTTGGGAGAGGGGCAGAAATCTAACGGGGGGAGCAAGATTTGCTACGAACCCTTCCATCCTATGCTTAGCCTGTATATATGCGTACATAAAACCATATATCACAAAACATCACAGTGTCCAGTGACCTTCATTCTAATGATGCCAAACCCAAGGTGTATGCTGGCAGCCTGAAGTCTCTCGTCACCCAGAAATTAAGGTACACATAATATAAATGCAGAGACATCACCTTGCCTACAAAGGTCCGTATAGTTAAAGCTATGGTTTTCCCAGTAGTGATGTATGGAAGTGAGAGCTGGACCATAAAGAAGGCTGATTGCCGAAGAATTGATGCTTTTGAATTATGGTGCTGGAGGAGACTCTTGAGAGTCCCATGGACTGCAAGAAGATCAAACCTATCCATTCTTAAGGAAATCAGCCCTGAGTGCTCACTGGAAGGACAGATCCTGAAGCTGAGGCTCCAATACTTTGGCCACCTCATGAGAAGAGAAGACTCCCCAGAAAAGACCCTGATGTTGGGAAAGATGGAGGGCACTAGGAGAAGGGGACGACAGAGGACGAGATGGTTGGACAGTGTTCTCGAAGCTACGAACATGAGTTTGACCAAACTGCGGGAGGCAGTGCAAGACAGGAGTGCCTGGCGTGCTCTGGTCCATGGGGTCACGAAGAGTCGGACATGACTAAATGACTAAACAACAACAAATATAAATGCATTTAATATATAAAATTAGTGATCCCTAGCTCATATCCCAGAATTATAGTTTCCATATTTCTCTAGGGCATTGGAATGACAATTAAACAAGTTGAAATCTGCAGTGCACATATGTTCTGAGGAAAATGATGGGTGTGAAGAAGGTCAAGTGCACAGCTATAAACCATATTGGGGGCAAATCAGCTGGCAGCAGGAATGGCATATGTTGTCATTCGTTCAAAATAATGTACCTAGGAAGCTGAGGCAGATCATTGGTTCACCTAGTTCAGTACTGGCTGGCAGTGGTTCTCCAGGATTTCTGGCAAGGGACGTGCCAGTCCTACCTGGCTTGTGCATGGGACCTTCTGCAGGCAAAGGATGCTCTACACTGAGCAAAGAAACTAGGAAGAGAACTTCTGGTTTTCAAAACCTAATTTTGAAATTTCATCAGTGTTGGACAGAGCTGTCCAATCTTGTTCTTGTTCTGGGTCAATGTTGAAGGCAAGCTTCAGATGTCCCTCTATTCAGACATATATGCTGGTGAAGAATCTTCTGAATAGCAGTTCCCCTTGAAATGACAAAACTTTTGCAGTTCAAATTCAGGTGATGCAGCTTTTGTATTTTCCCATCTTAGCGCCTATCACATGTGCGCAGCAGTCTCACACCAGGAATAGCACTTTTATTTCATGATATTACTTGGCCTCAAAGCTCATCCTTTTGGGAACGGTCTTATGGCCTCATAAAACAGCAGGGGCACTTCTGAAAATGCTTAAATACAGTAACTATTAAACCTACAAAGTGAGGTACTAATTGAATTGCTATATTGCAACAGATTTTGCCATATACTGTAATAGAAATAAAAATGCCATTCTTTTCTCTTCTCTTTTTTAAAAAAAAGAAAATACTGAAAGTCTGTGTATATTTCTGAGTATTCTACACCAGCTGATTTTTCATGTGATTTGTACTGAGAAATACTGCAAGCACTTTCTGAAGTCTCCTGCGTCATGCTCTGATTAGTATTTCTCTTCCAGATATTTTGGGTGTTCTTCAAGCTATTACTTTTATCCAAACAGTGCAGACTTTATTCTGATCACGCAGCAGCAGCAGCCTGCCTGGCAGCATGGGGTGGCACAGTGTTGGTTACTTGGCTTCCCAATATGAAAGTGGCTGCCAGTAACTGAGAGGGGGAGAGGCAAGGTATTGAGGAGGTCAGTACAGTACAGGCAAAGTGGCAGAACCAATTTGATGCTCCCACTACTGTACCCACACTGTGCCAACCTCCCCACTGCCTCACCTCTCTCCATTTCAGTTACTGGCAGCAACCTCTGCATTGGGAAGCCAAACAAGCAATGCCACCCTGTCCATTAACAGGCATTTTCTGCCACTGTCCTTCCACTGTGGAATGCCCTTCCCTCTGCCATCCACAAAGCATCATCTATTAGTTGCTTCACATAACCAAGCAAAAACATTTCTCTTCTTCTAGGCCTTTCCAGATGGTCCGTGGAGTACTTAAACTGAAGCGTACTTAACCCAAGGTATGAGTGTAATTGGTTCTGGAAGTCCGTACTTAACCTGAAGCGAACTTTCCCATTGAAAGTAATGGAAAGTGGATTAATCCGTTCCAGATAGGTCCGCGGAGTACTTAAACTGAAAATACTCAAACCGAGGCGTACTTAAACTGAGGTATGACTGTAAAGAACCTAAGGCAGGCAAACTGTGGCCCTCCAGATGTTTAGGCCTACAACTCCCATGATCCCAAGCTAAGAGGACCAGTGGTTGGGGTAGATGGGAATTGTAGTCCAAAACATTTAGAGGGCCGAAGTTTGGGGATGCCTGACCTAAGGTCTTTTAAAGTGGGGAGGGAAGCTATTGGGTTTTGCTTTGGGTTTTTTTTATTACTGTTTTATGTATTTTTGTGTGTGTGTTTTCTGTAAACTGTCCTGTGATCCTCAGATGAAGTTGCGGTATAGAAATTAATAAAATAAAATAAATAAAGCAAGTCCTGGTCTGCTGTTATCTCTCCCACTGTGTGAGTGAACTTGGTCTTTGTGTGCATGTGTTGTTAGAAAAGACAAACACAACTTTGGATCCCCCACCCCCCACCCCACACACACATCTGTTGACTAGAAGGTCTGAAGCACAAAATAGTTAACTGTCTTTAAAGAACATTGAACCCATCTGTCTTCATGCCGGTTCCCCACAGTGTGAGCTTCTTTTGTATACAACTGAAATAGCATCAGAAATGATGCCTCCAAATGAAGCAAAACAAACCTTCATATGCCATTTCCTTTCCACATTTCCCCAGATTCCCCCCTCCCAAACGCTGATAGACAAGGGTGGAATTCATTTCCCAGTCCCCATTCACAGCAAATAAAGAATACAATGTTCACTCTGTATCATTTTCATCTTTCATCTTAATTATCGTGGTGAAGAGTACAGAAATCATTATCTTTATGGTGATGAACGTCCAATTAGCATTTCCCATATAAATTTCAAATCATGAAGGAGGCTGTAATGGATAATGCAAATTCCTAATGGTCTTTTTTTTCCTGGCTGAAAAATTGAGGTGCTTAGCAAAATGAAATTAAATCTGAGCCATTTCCAAACTAGTTGAGAACTTTAATTACTTGATAACGCAGGGAAAAAAGAAGAAGAGGGTGAAACTAAATCTTAAAAATGGGCATGTTTTAAAAACACTCCCCTTTCCATTATGATGCTCAAGTTTCTCTCTTTGTGGGGCTTAACAGTTGTCTGGTGCTGTGCTCAGTAAATTTTAAATTATTGTGAAAACAGGGCATAAGCTATATTTTTTATTAACTGCACTATTTGGTGGATTGGGAAATTATTACAAATAAACATTCTGTTTACTCGTCTCGATAGCAGTTTAATTGGATCTCATCAAGCCTAATAAATGCAGAGTGCCTCAAAACATCTACCAGTAGCTCCATCTTCCCATTGCTAGGCAACAAAGGAGCCACCTCTGGCTCTGGCTATGCAGCCGCTTGTGTCTGCTGGATATCGTATAGACCAGGCATAGGCAACCTTGGCTCTCTAGATGTTTTGGAACTACAACTCCCATGATCCCTAGCTAACAGGGACAGTGGTCAGGGATCATGGGAGTTGTGGTTCCAAAACATCTGGAGCGCCAAGGTTGCCTATGCCTGGTATAGACCAACCAGCTCTTCTTCCAGGGTTATCCCAAACTACTTTCCAGTCAGGTTTCTACATAGAACAGTATCTCAATGTAGAGGATAAAGCTGGGTGATATTCTCTGTGTCACCTCCCATTCTGCAAGCCATAAATGGTTCAACATTCATAGGAACGTAGGAAGCTGCCTTATACTACTTGGTCTGAACATTGGTTCACCTACTGCAGCATTGTCAACAATGACTGACTCTCCAGGATTTCAAGCCGAGAATCTCTCCCAGCCCTAGCTAGAGATGCCAGGGATGAGGGGTGGATCTACTGTGAAACTAATGAAGCTTAAGTTTTAGGATCCCTAATTCTGGAGGGGCCTCAGAAGCAACTTCACTTCACACTGAAAAAAAATGGATCTAGTAGACCCAATTTGAGTCACACAACTCACATTGATTAATTCTTTGTTGTATATATTTCAACAACAGACCCTCCAAGTGTCCCTATATTCCCAGGACAGTCCCAGATTTATGTACCGGTACATAAGCCATCCCGGTTTTGGATTTGATCCTGAACATCCCTATTTTCATGAGGGAAATGTTGGAGGATGTCTCTATTTGCAGTGGAGGGTATGGAGTTATGTGACTCCTGAGCCGAGGAGATAAGTAACTATACAACCTTTAGAAGACATCTGAAGGCAGCCCTGTATAAGGAAGGTTCTTAACGTTTAATGTTTTATTATGTTTTTATATGTGTTTGAAGCTGTTCAGAGTGGCTGGGGCAACCCAGTCAGAAAGGCAGGGTATAAATAATAACATTATTATGGAATAGGAACAAAGAAATGTTGGAGGGAAGCAACAATCCCAAAGTTAGAAAGTCAGTAGCACATGTGTTGTAAAGGTTGTTGTAAACAACCCCGTTGGAGAAGATAACAGTGGTTATCCAGACCTTGTTGCTGATTGCAAAAGGGCCTGTCATGGTCTGGTTTACAGCTGAGGACGTCGGGACCAGGGGCAAGACGGCAGGGTGGGAGCAGGAACAGGAGTCCAGGAAGCCAAGGGTCAGAGGGTCAGGAGTCGAGAAGCCAAGGATCCGAGGATCAGGAAGCAAGGAGTCAAGAAGCCAAACACAGCAAGGCAGAAAGCGTGTTACTGTAGCAAAGAGCCAAAGGGAAATGTTGACCTTATATCCCTTCCTGGCTCTTGCCACTAGGTGCTGTGAGTTACCAATCAGCCTCACCTGTGTGGCCACGCCTTGCCTCTTCAGAACAAACTTAGGAAAGCCCCAGTCCCGCGAAGCCCTACTGGTCACAGGCCTGGCTCCTGCGCACACTCCTGACAGGGCCCCCATAACAGTTCAAGCTTCAGGGCCACTGCCAGGGATTAAACCTGGGACCTTCTTCATGCAAAGCAGATGCTCTACCACTGAGCTTTCTCCTGAGCATGCACGCGCGCGCACACGCATGCACGCACACACACACAGAGCAGCTAGGAACAAAATAATGATACTAAATATCATATTTATGCAATGTTTTGGAGTGCCAAATTGCTTTGCATTATGCCATCTCAGTAATTCTTTCAACAGACCTGTAAGGTAGGCCAGAAAGAATTGTTCTTATATTGCAGATGGAAGGCTGAGGTGGTTTGTCTTCACCTATGACCTAATAAGTTCCTGGGAGAGATAGGACTTCTTATTCACAGCTCAATTATTTACCACATTACTCTAGCCAACAAAAGGACAGTAGCCAGGCCCTGCTGTCTTCATGACCCGGGCAGGAGATATAGAAGCATGATAAGCCACACCAACAGGTTAAAGAACAGTTTCTACCCATGGGCCGTGAGGCTGAAGACAGCAACATTGCAGCTGACGTTCGGGGTTGGCGGTCGTAGACAGCAACGAGTGTAACAAGGACTGAGAGATTTGGGGGGGGGGCTTCTTTAATCTCACTGTAAACAAGTGGTACAGTGACAATAAAGTATTTCTATTTCATAGAAGCCATATAGTGTGGGTGTAAGTGTCCATATATCTCTATGTGGAGGATAAAAGAAATAAGGATGGAACTCATTCAATGGCAATGTAAATTGAAATTTGACTCTTTAGCTGTGCATGTTTCAGTACAATTTATAAAACTCTTAATAAGATTATTAGGGGGGGGGGGGAATCCAGCACTGAATTGTGAGTCCCACAGAAGCCACTGATCTGTCAAGAGTTAGGTTTCAGAATCTAAAAAGAATATATGGAACATCAACTTAGAGAGTGTTTATTAAAGAGTCAACACAAGGCGGTTTTATGGCATTATAAATCCCAGTGATGTCTCCCTAAAAGCTCTCCTGAATATATGGCAAAGTTACTGCCATTGTGAATAAATATGCCTATAGCTAAAATTCCTGATGGGAAAAGTGGAGAAACGTATTGATGAGTGGGCATCTGCAGCAAGAGTAGCTGGTTTTGTTTGTTTTTTCCAAGTTAAACTCATTAAGATGTAATAGTGACTGGCAAGTTTCCTGCAATGCAGAGGCAGTTGGGTGAGGAAGGATCTCTTTAGGTAGCTGTCATGCTGCTGATTGAGAGTGAAAAGCATGGCAAATATATTTTCTAGTAAATCTGCCTGTTCTGTAAACAAGCCTTGCTCTTTCACACCAAGAAAAACAAATGTGCTCCTGCCAAAACAGGTGTTCATCGCCTGTAAGGTGTATGCTGAGCCGTCAGTTATGGTGGGAGCACACTAGGCAGAGCTGCTGATGTGAGACACCGCCAAGCAATGCTAAAGGCTTGACCAAACAGCAGCTGACTTCAATGACAGCAACAGTAAACAGGAAGGGATGCGCACACCAGCCAGCACAGTGGGAATGTTTGTTTGTTTTTTGTGGGGGGGAGGATTGATGCCTGGGATATAGTTCATCCAGTGACCATAGCACCAAAGAAGAAGCCTTTGGCACAAAAACCTCAATCTGATTATGGGTACCTTGGAAAGCTATTCTCTGTTTATGACACAGGACACAGGCTGGAGGGAAAAGGCCCCAAGGGCAGGAGTGGGGAAACTTTATCAGCCGGGGGGGGCATATTCCCTTGTGGGCAACCCTCTACAGGCCACATACCAGCAGTCGGTATAACCAGAGGCAAAAGTGAGTGGCGCAATGAATGTGACTCCGGCCTCACAAAACCAGAGGTTTTTATATGTACTCACACCAGGGCTTCTTTTTTCAGAAGGAACTCGCCAGAACTGAGTTCCAGAATATCTCAGATGTGCTCAATTGCCATTGTAGTAGAACAAGGGAGGCGTTCATTTTTCTAGAAAAATAGCTCACACGCACTCGCACACACACACACACACACACACACACACACACACACACACACACCTGTCTGTCCTCCCTCCATGCAAGCAAAAGGCATTACTACAGCTCAAGATTATCTCACCCAACAAAACCGCTTGAGGAGGATATAAGACAGGGCCAGTGAGGGGGGTGGCTGATGGAAGGAGCACCACTTGTGGAATGTCCTAAGGTGTGAGCTTCCCCACCTCTGGTCTAGGGCATTGCATCGTGTTCACTTTTGAGGGCAACTTTCGAGGTAGCATTTGGGCACATGGATCCAGTTGCTGGGTTATAGATGCTACACTAAATTTTAGTCCTCCAGAAACATTGGTATAGCTGCTTACAACTTTGTTGCCTACCCCATTAAGTTATAGTCATGGCATGGAACATTCTGTGCCAGTGTGGTGTAGTAGCTAAGAGTGGTAGACTCGTAATCTGGTGAACCAGGTTTGCGTCTCCACTCCTCCACATGCAGCTGCTGGGTGACCTTGGGATAGTCACACTTCTTTGAAGTCTCTCAGCCCCACTCACCTCACCGCAGCATGCTGGCAGAGGGAGTTTAAACCATCCCTCTCACAGCTCTGAAAAAAGATTGCTCACATTGCTGCCAATAGGTTTTATTGTTTTTTACTATTTCTATTTCCCACACTAAGGGACCCAGGTGGCTCTGTGGGTTAAACCACAGAGTCTAGGGCTTGCTGATCAGAAGGTTGGCGGTTCGAATCCCTGCAACAGGGTGAGCTCCCGTTGCTCGGTCCCAGCTCCTGCCCACCTAGCAGTTCGAAAGCACATCAAAGTGCAAGTAGATAAATAGGGACCGCTCCGGCGGGAAGGTAAACGGCGTTTCTGTGTGCTCCTCTGGTTCGCCAGAAGCAGCTTTGTCATGCTGGCCACATGACCCGGAAGCTGTCTGCGGACAAACGCCGGCTCCCTCGGCCTATAGAGCGAGATGAGCGCCGCAACCCCAGAGTCGGACACGACTGGACCTGATGGTCAGGGGCCCCTTTACCTTTACCTTTACCTATTTCCCACACTGGGGCTGAGGTGGGATTTATTCAATATGTTTGTGTATTGTTCAATAAGTGTGTATGTAGCTCTGCAGCCTAAATAAATAGGAGGTGAAAATGCCATTGCAATTACGAGTGGAAATATGGCAGAAGGCTGTACATCATCTTGAATGTTGAATTCCATTGATTTCCAACTTCATCCTTCAATTAATTTATTAGGCGCAACACTTTTTTAAAAAAAACTGGTAGCTTTGGAGTGTGGGCTGGAGTTGATAGGAGTTGTAATCCAGAACATTGTTAGAATATCAGGGTGTAAAGCCCAATATTCTTCCTCTTGCCACTGGCTTCGGTAAAGAAGACAGCAAACAATCGTAGCTTTTTAACTACGTTTATTAGAGAGCGTTGATTAAGTGTGTACGCCATCACTCTCATTCAGTCAAAAGTGAAAGTAAAGTAAAGAACAAAGAACATCACATGACAGGAGTCAGGTTACAGCAAGCATCCCCAAACTGCGGCCCTCCAGATGTTTTGGCCTACAACTCCCATGATCCCTTGCTAACAGGACCAGTGGTCAGGGATGATGGGGATTGTAGTCCAAAACATCTGGAGGGCTGAAGGGGATGCCTGGGTTACAGTGTCTCCTGTGTGTGGGAAAGTACAGCAGTCTTATAATGCAAACAATCAGTCACATGCAGCTTTTTTTCCTTGCAACGGATTTATGCTAACAACTATCTGGAGGGCACTAGGTTAGCAAATGATACTGTATTTCAGTATAAAGGACAATATCCTTTGCCATATCTATCCAGATAGCACAAGGGTTGTAGGAGAGGTTGCCACAATGAATTCTAGGACAGAACCCATATCAGGAAACCAAAGCAGGGCTGATGTGCAGGAGAGCAACTGCTTGAAAAGCACTGCTTCAGACATTTGCTGACTGTTTTATAGCTTTTGCTTCAAAACACTGGAGACACATATAGCCTTTCATCCTTTACCTTGTGCATTAGATTGCCACCCATTTCCATCAGGTTTAGAAGTAAATTCCATCTTTTTGCCCATTATAGCTGTCTTGGTCTATGTGAAGAACTCTTAATAACGGAACTCGGTAAGAGTAAGTTGCCTGTTAAACTTTCAGTCACTGTTTGTCTCAACATTGATCAGAAACTGTGAAAAAATGCATTGAGGTTTGCTGTATTGATCCTAACCAGGCAGTAGACACTTCCGTTTTCAGACGTCAACACAATTGAATCCAAGAAGGAAATAATTGCTCTGAAATGGAACGTTTATTAAGAGAGACGGAGTTCAGAAATACATAGGAAAGTGGGAATTAAAACTGAGTTGAGATTGAATTACAGCCACCTCTGTCATTGCTCATTCAATAGGAGAAGCAGAAAAAGTTTGTAGCACTAGAATATTGAGATTGGGACCAGATGTGAATAAGAATAGTCAAGAACATTCCTTTATGTTGAAAGATCACTCTTTTCAGTTTTGATTGTTTTAAAGTGCTTGTTCGTTGAGTTCATTTTAATATATTTACAGAGGGTATCCAAAGTGACTGTATCTCACCATCCCCTTTCTTGCTACAGTTCCTTGGGTTCCTTTGGATAATACTTTTTTCTTTTCCTTTCTCTCTTTCTCTTCATTTTTTGCTTTAGTTCTCTCCACCTCCTCTTTTCTCTCCACGTTATCTGTCATAGCCAATGTGGGAAGCTGATCGTGTAAAGAGACTCCCCCAAGTAGATTGACCCCATTGACCATATCAGTGGAACTACTTTTGAGGATGGTTCTACCAGGGCTGGCCCACCCATGAAGCAAGGTGAGGCAACTGCTTCAGGCATCAAGGGTCCACCAAGGCAGCACATCCCAATGTTGATCTTTCTCTCTCTCTCCCCTGCTTGTTCTGCGTGTAGATATTCCTTGACCCCTTCTTCCCTGGTGCGGAGTGGGGGCACCATTTGGGGGTCCACCTCAAGTGCCAAAGTGTCCTGAGCCAGCCCTGGGTTCTACAGCCCTGGTAGCAGGTGGTGCTGTGGTCTAAACCACTGAGCCTCTTGGGCTTGCCAATTGGAAGGTTGGCAGTTCAAATCTGCACAACGGGGTGAGCTCCCCTTGCTGTGTCCTAGCTCCTGCCAACCTAGCAGTTCGAAAGCATACCAACGTGAGTAGATAAATAGGTACCACTATGGCGGGAAGGTAAACGGGGTTTCCGTGTGCTCTGGCTTCCATCATGGTGTTCTGTTGCACCAGTAATGGTTTAGTAATGCTGGCTACATGACCCGGAAATCTGTTTGTGGACAAACACCAGCTCCCTTGGCGTGAAGTGAGATGAGTGCCACACCCCATAGTCACCTTTCACTTGACTTAACCATCCGGGGTCCTTTTCCTTGTACTTTTACCTCTAGTAATGTCATTACCGGTAAAATTGTTCCAGTCCTCATGGAGCTAGGCCACAAAAATGGTTTCCTGTGCAGCTCTGCTCCCATGTGATATCAGACCTTCTTGGCAACTATGTCATTCAGGTCATATCTCAATCAGGCCTACATTTGAAAACATGGCGATTGGGGGGGGGGGGTTAGAATTAGAATTAGGAGAACCTTCTCGGTGGCTGCTCCCATACTCTGGAACTTTTTCCCTGGAGAAGCTAAACTGGCTCCCTCCTTGTCTTTCCATCAAAGACCATTTTGTTCCAACAGGCTTTTGGAAATTGTTGAAAAGGCTAGTGCTGTGCTGTCTTTACTGTAATAATTTGTCAGTTTTAAACAGATTCGATGTCCTTTTAAAATGTGTTTGTGGGAGGGGGTTATTGGTTTTTGTTTGCTTTTGTTTGTGCTACGTATTTTTTCTTCTTCTTTTGTATTTTAATGTTGTGAACCACCCTGTGATATTTAGATGAAGGGTGGTGTCCAATTTACTAAATAAATCAAGTAAATTTTATATATATATATATATATATATATATATATATATATATATATATAGTTTAAATTTTTTTTTCTACCTTTTTAGCAATTCTTGTTTTTAATCTAAAAGCCAGCTTGAGTCCTGTAAGGGAGAAAGTTAGGATACAAATAAATAAAAATAGCAGTCATTTAACTTCTTCAGCTCTTTTTATTGCATATATATATATATATATATATATATATATATATATATATATACATGGAGCTTCCTGATGTGTATATTTGAAAGTGAAACTAATATTGACCCAACAACTTGTTCCCCTGGCATCATCTTTCTATATGCACCTCCTTGCTTTCTTTTCTCTCATTTGTATGCTGCAAGAGTACCATACTCGACTCATATTTTATTCTATCATCATCATCAGTCAATAGCATCCCACATAAAGTGAACAGTAGGGCTGTGCAAGCCACCCCCAATTTGAAGCTCTGTTCGGTGATCCCGAACAGTCCCCAGTTCAAGCCCGTTCAAGCTAGAAATATTGGAGAAATTCATTTTAGTTTGCATTTAAAGGCCAACTGACTTTATCCACAGTTTCCAAAGCTATATGCAAATTGAAAAATAGCTAACATTAGAAACTTGCCCCTCTCTGGATTTTGCAACGCTGTTGTCTAGCAGTAACGTGTTCAACAATGCATATAATGAGGTAATGTGTGCATAAAAATGCAAGTATTCTTGAAAACAATAGGCGAAAGGGCATTATAGTAAGAGAAATTGCTTTCTAGAAATGTGTAAAGAAAATTTTCTGACAAAAATGTATACAGTATATCAGAAATTTGCACTAAAATGCTGATGAATTTTCATGAAGACTTTTTAAATATATATAAAAAATTACAAACTGATGTGGAAAGGTGGAGAACTGAACGAAAGACTGGAAAAATGAGAAACACAGAGAAACCAAAACTGACACATTCACCCATCCCTGTCTATTACTAACACATGTCTAGGATCTTGCCTAAGAAGACGAACCCACTTAATACATGTAGACTCTGCCTGGTGTTCCCCTCCTCAGTCTCAACCTATTTGAGGTTTGTATGTCCTTTGCTTTTAGTCATTACCCACCACAATATTGCATTGAAGTCCTAAAGGGATAAACTGGAACACAGCCGCAGTGCCAGTATGCCATAATTACTGTCAGATAAAATGAGTACGGCTGTGTTGCTCCAATAAGCAACCTGCTTTGTCCACAAATTTGCCATGCTTCAGTCTACTAAAACTTTATCAGGCACAGTATGGAGACACAATTAAGAGGGGGAATTACACTGCTTAATGTCACCCGCGCTGCATCCAATTATTATTTTTTCTTAATGTCACCTCCGTTTTTTAATCACAAGCTGACCTATAATGACAAGGCCAGTATCCTTCCAAACGTCCTGTAGCATGAAACCAGGACTCCACTGGAGAGACACAGCAAGCCATAAACAGCCTAGTCATCAGTTGCCATTTGTGCTCACTCTCCTCCCAACGGCGGACCTGCTAATTGAATACAGAAATTTTGGCTGATCAGTGCGCTTTGGGCTTCCAAAGGGACCCATCTAAACAGCAATTATTTATTTAATATGTTAGGTGGGAGACCAAACGACAAGTGCCCATTGCTCCTAAACGGGAAGATGGTCATTATAAACGCAAATGAATATAGCCATGCCTTTCACCACAAAAGCTATGTTAATAAATAGAAGGTCCTAGGGGTCAACATTGTAATGATTTTAAAGCAAGAGAAACTGCTGTGTAAGACTTGCTATGGCATGGGAGAAAAATAGCACCATTCTGTTTATTTCTACAGATTGAAGAAAGCAGCTTTGGTACCGTTGATACTCAGGGCTTTATTTATGTACTTTCTCATTTAAATGTTTCTATCCCATACTTGTGGTGCAAAAGCCACTCAGGGCAGCATACATTTACAATTCCAAAATTCATTTATAAAAACAACAACGTAAGACAGCTGACCAAGGAGACAGATGTCTGCATCCAAAGTAGCACTAACGTGTCCTGTCAATCAGTGGCGGAGCTTCATGCTCCGACATCGAGGGGGGTGAGAGCTGGCGGGGGCGTTGCTGGCATGCGTCCTGGGGGCATGGCACACATTCCAGGGGCGTGGCATGCTGTCCGCAGGGGCATGGCATGCTGTGGAGGCATGGCACCCAGCACGGGCAGGTGGGATCCACAATGGCACCCCACCTGGATCGCGATGCCGGGGGTGGTGCGCTCCCCCCGCCCCACTCTTCCTCCGCCAGTGCTGTCAATGCAAGGATTTCTGCTTGCACAGTGGAAGTTTCCTCCCCTCCTCCTACTGTGCATCCACTAATTTTGTGGAGGGCGCAGGGGTTTAGGGTGAGAAACAGAAAGAAGTCCCATCACAAAATTTGAGAAGCTTTTGCTGTCTGGACACATACGTTGGATACTTTCCAGGACCTCCAGAACATTACGTTGACAATGGAATGAATCCATTTCCGTCTGCAAAATATTTGGAGGGAATTAGAGCATCCAAAATGGATTATACAATCCATTCCAAGCATGAATTGGAGGCCTCAGAAGATTAGAGGAGGACTGATATGGTGCCAAGGATCTCCTGTGGTCTGCACAAAGCCTCCTCTGATCTTTCTGTGGTAATATCACCACTCCCTTGGTGTACCAGATGCACTGAATGTCTCAGTGAATACAAGAAGAGTCCTAGTCCTTCAAAGGCTCTCTTCTGGCTTGGGTTTATAGTCTCATTTAGTGGGGCAGGCTCTGTCTTATAACTTTATATTGGTTGGTTTGTTGTAATTTGTTTGAGTACAGTGGTACTTTGGTTTTCAAATGCAATCTGTTCTGGAAGACCATTTGAGTTCTGAAACATTTGAAACCCGAAAAATCAATACGGAAGCCTCAATGCGGAAGCATGTTTGAAAACCAAAGCATTTACTTCCGGGTTTACGGTGTTCGAAAACTGAAATGCTCATTAACGGAGACGTTTGAAAACCAAGTTACCACTGTATTTATACTGTGTTGTGCACCACTTTGGGTCACTTTTGTGAATAAAGCAACTAATAAATAAAAATCACCATCACCTTGCTTTATTACCAGTTCTATCAGTGCATCTATACATGCTTCTAAGATTAGAAGGTCAAGCCTTTAGTAATTTCGTCGGCTGTCTGAATGAAATCAGTCTGATAAAGAGTGAGACTTTCAAGCATTTGATATATTTAGGTACCATCTGTAACAGAAAGACTTCCTGATCACTGCAAACTCACTCCCTCATTTAATCTCAGAACTAAATAGCCCATTTCACTCATCAGAACACTACCCCCATTGTGATTGCAGCTCTAACCAGCGGCGGAGCTTCATGTTCCATCACCGGGGGCGGAGAGCAGGCGCGCTGCCCCCAGTGACGTGTCGCGCATTCTGGGGGCGGCGTGCGTTTTGGGGGCGGGGTGTGTCATGCGCAGTGATGTGGCGTGCTTTTGGGGGCAGGGCGGGGGCGCGTTTGGAGGGCGGGGCAGGCAGCGGCAATGGCGCCCCTGGGATTGCGTCGCTCGTGGCGCACCGCCCCCACCGCCCCTATCTTCCTACGCCTCTGGCTCTAACTGTAACATTGGTTATATTTACTGTATATATTGCAGGGCGCTGGAGATGATCCACCCTCTGGATCCCTTCCAATCTACAATTCCATGATTTTATGTAGAATGACTTACAAAGTGAATCATTATTATTTTGGAACCCTCCATTCCACTATCAAATATTCCTAATGGACACTGGAGGGATGGACAGCAGAGAAAGACTCAATTTAATGCCAGTGATCAGCATAGTAATAAGCAGCAACATTACAGTTGGAGCAGAGAACAACTATCACAGGGAGACTTCAGAAACAATGTGATGTATATAGTGCATGCACCAGCCATTGCAGTGGCACATTATAAAATCATCCTTATTGCCATTGTGGATGCTGGAAATTGTGCTGCATTTTGCACATGACACTGCTTAAACAGCTTGACATCTTCCACCCTTTTAGAAACTTAGGGTAACTCTTGGTTGACCTCTTAAATTCCAAAAACATGCCCAAGTTTCCTAAACAAAGATTCCAAAACTGGAGTTGGCTGAAGAAGCTCCTGCTGAATCATAGAATAGAATCATAGAGTTGGAAGAGACCACAAGGGCCATCCAGTCCAACCCCCGGAAACACCATTAAAGCATTCCTAACATATGCCTATCAAGCCTCTGCTTAAAGACCTCCAAAGAAGGAGACTCCACCACACTCCTTGGTAGCAAATTCCACTGCCGAACAGCTCTTACTGTCTGGAAGTTCTTCCTAATGTTTAGGTGGAATCTTCTTTCTTGTAGTTTGAATCCATTGCTCCGTGTCCGCTTCTCTGGAGCAGCAGAAAACAACCTTCCTCCCTCCTCTATATGACATCCTTTTATATATTTGAACATGGCTATCATATCACCCCTTAACCTTCTCTTCTCCAGGCGAAACATACCCAGCTCCCTAAGCCGTTCCTCGTAAGGCATCGTTTCCAGGCCTTTGACCATTTTGGTTGCCCTCTTCTGGACACGTTCCAGCTTGTCCGTATCCTTCTTGAACTGTGGTGCCCAGAACTGGACACAGTACTCCAGGTGTGGTCTGACCAGAGCAGAATACAGTGGTACTATTACTTCCCTTGATCTAGATGCTATACTCCTATTGATGCAGCCCAGAATTGCATTGGCTTTTTTAGCTGCTGCATCACACTGTTGACTCATGTCAAGTTTGTGGTCTACCGGGACTCCTAGATCCTTTTCACATGTACTGCTCTCCAGCCAGGTGTCTCCCATTCTGCATTTGTGCCTTTCAATTTTTTTTGCCCAAGTGTAGTACTTTACATTTCTCCCTGTTAAAATTCACCTTGTTTGCTTTGGCCCAGTTGTCTAATCTGTTAAGGTCATTTTGAAGTGTGATCCTGTCCTCTGGGGTATTAGCCACCCCTCCCAATTTGGTGTCATCTGCAAACTTGCTCAGGATGCCCTCAAGCTGCACTCCTTATAATGATCATCAGAGTCGTCAAGCAATATGCGACAGAGCAAGATATATCATTTACTGCAGCACATGGTCTTTGCTTTCTGCACTGATTTTCGGTAGCCTGAGCTCTCCTGGTGATGTACAAAGTGGTTAATAAAGTGGTAGTCAGAAGGTACTGAGTAATTTGCCTGAGGCATTTAGCAATAATTTGCTTGTTCTATAACCCAATAACCATTTTAGCCCCAAGGTACAATAAAACAGAAGTGCTAATTCAGTAGTGTTAGAGGAAGACTAATTATACTGAGGAGGACGCAGCCTCCTCAGAGCTTAGTCACTTGTGACCTGTTGTGGAGGTACTAGGGGGAAGCAGAGAGCTCTCCTCTTCTGCATTATTCATGGCATGATCCACTCGGAGGGGCTGCTGACAGAGACATCCTGCTTGCAGCAGGCTCAAGCTGTGCTCCCCTTGGAATGTTTCTAGGGAAGAAGTATTCAAGTCATGAATGCTCTGGTTTTCTCTCTCTTTCTCTCCCCCCCCCCAACACTGCACATTATGCTCATTTGATTTTTGATTAAGAGACATAACCATAGGAGGAATAAAGGGGAGCAGAGTACAATAATGTGTGGAAATGGGTCATGGTGAGCTGAGCTCTTTAGACTAAAACTATTTATCCCATAGAAGAAGAAACCCACATGGCAGAGAAAACACTATCTGAGAACAGTCTTGAGCCCCATCTGCACTATGCATTTAAAGCAGTATCATGAACTGCCATGGCTTTCCCCCAAAAATCCTGGGAACCATGGTTTATTAAAGTTGCTGAGAGTTGTAAGGAGACCCTTCCCTTCACAGAGCTAAAATTTTCCGAGTTTCCCTGGAAGAGGAATTGACCACATCAAGCCACTCTGAGAACTGTAGCTCTGCAAGGGAAATAGAGATCTCCTGGCATCTCTCAGCATCCATAACAAACTCCAATTTTCAGGGTTCTTTGGGGGAGGCCATGATAGTTTAAAGTAGTGTGATAGTGCAGAAGGAACCTTGGCTGCTGTTGATTTTCCTGATTTTGTACTTTGATGCCCGGGGTATTTTTAAATTGTTGTAACCCGCCCTTGGACCTCATGATGAAGGGCAGGTAAGAAACCTGGGGGGGGGGGGAAGCTGTGGAAGAAATTGAGATAAAAAGCAGCAAGTTGTCCATTTACATAACTTCTAATAATTTCTGTGGTTTCTGCTCCAAAGGAATAGACAATGGAAAGTCATTGGCAAAGCAGAGGTGGGGGTGGGAATCAAATTTGTGACTATTTTCTTGCTGTGTATTTAACATAGCAAGAAAGGGTCAAGTCACATTTTAACTCTAATCCATAGATTTCCAAAGCCTCACACCCAAAAATGTGAAATCTCCTAGGAAAGATATATAAACACTTTCCCCATATTTGCTAAGAGCCATGATGGGGAGTTTAAACATTATTATAAAAGATGAAAGAAACCCATTTTAGACATTCTGGTCATATAATCTTTGAGCTGATGGTTTATGTTAGTGAAGTGCTCACACAGAAGGATAACTTCTCGGCTATTTAATAAAAGGAAAAGGAATCACATATTCATTTTGGTATGCAGCTTGTGCAATAGAGCCAACTGCACTTTTCCAGCGTCTTTAAAAGAAAAAGGAAAGGGAAAGCCACCATGGCAGATTAATTTGTCTGTTTTCTCTGCAGCTCAAAAGACAAATCAGTGGTTGTTGCATGTTTTCCTTCATATTCTGCCTTTATTCCACAATGCAATCAGCCTCCAGCTTTCAGAGAATTGCTAGCATAGATTATCATCTAAAGCAGCAGTGTTTTAGACTACTTTTCTTAAATATCTCAGTAAAGTAATCTACAAATCTTCCTCTGCTATCCAAATGATCAAATGTTTGCTCTGCTATGAAGTAAATATGCATCATAGAATCAGCTCTTAGGGAGGTATCAAGGTTTGGTTTGGTTTGGTTAGTTCAGTTCTGCCATTCTAGGAAAGAATTAATATCAAGTTCATCTCTGTTAAACCCAGCTTTTACTTTAAAACAAGGCTGAGAAAACTTTTTTTAGCCCAAGGGCCATATTCCCTCATAGGCAGCCTTCTAGGGGCCAAACACCAGTGACAGGCATGTCCGGATGTCATGGAATGGCTGGATGAAGAGGAATGGTGGGAGGCACCAGCTGGGGAACGCGCAAGGGAAGAATACTCTGAGTCAGGAACTGGTGGTGGGACCACGATGCGTGGTCAGAGGGAGATGAGGGAGCGGACTGGTAGGAGGAGGTCTCAGAAGCTGAAGAAGCAACTGGGTTTAGTAAGCAGCAAGAGCCCCCAAAGTCAGAGGCAGGAGATGAAGGGGGCCAGAAGACAGAAATGAGGCATCTCCTTGTGCTGGAATGCAAATCTTGGCTCCATCTGCCAGTGAAACAGCTTTCTCAGATGTTCCAGACCATGTTTCAACTATGTCTCAACTCATGTAAGCAGTTGCTTCTGAATCCCCAATCCAAGTTTGGAATGTCATGTTTACTCTTGCAACAAGTGAAGTACAGTCGTACCTCGGAAGTCAAACACCTTGCAAGTCCAACATTTTGGCTCGCGAACACCGCAAACCCGGAAGTGAGTGTTGTGGTTTGTGAACGTTCTTTGGAACCCAAACGTCCGACGCGGCTTCTGTGGGTTACGATTGGTTGCAGGAGCTTCCTGCAGCCAATTGGAAGCTGTGCCTTGGTTTCCAAACGTTTTGGAAGTCAAATGGACTTCTGGAACAGATTTCGTTTGACTTCCAAGGTATGACTGTACAGAAGGCTTGCTTCTTAGTAGATCTTTGCTTGCTGCTGCCACGTCCAACAAAACACACACACACTTCTCAAGTTTCAGCTTCCTGCTGTGAGAACTCAGCAGTGATGTTTCCAGTGATGACTTATCAGGTAGCTTAGCTCATTGAAATGGAAAAAATGCCATCCTTCTCTGATATTTTTGCCATAGTGGAACCTCTTGCCTAAGGTAAACATTCCTTTACAGCATTTTAAATACAATGAATTCAAGCACAACGTTTTATGTAAATTAAAGCTTACAACTTGAACAGACCATAGATATCAGAGATGAAAATTACATTGTGTTCAGAGTAGAGTAGAACTGAAAGTATCCCACACAACCTAAAATGGGCTAGTAAGTCACATAGACCATAGGAAAAGTTAACCATTAAAAACATGCTTTTGGTGATAAATCATTAGCCTGCTTCCATTTATTCCATGTTGATAATGACACCCAAATCATAAATACATGGGAAATGATTTGCCAAACATGACAAAAGACAGATGAAGTTTGACAGAAGTTGCTAAATATCCAATGTGGCCAATGGAAGCATTAGTGTGATTTTCATTACCTTTCCTCTAAATGTGCAGTGCTTGGCATTTTCAGACCATAAAGTTAATTCTGTGTTTACTGAAACAGTTGATGAGAGACATTTCCAGCTGCAGAGAGCTCAGTTCTTGTGGTTTTGGCAAGGTTAGACTGAAAGGGCACACATCCATATTCAAACCATACAGGAATACAAATGACAGGATTAGCAAAATCATTTGGTTTGGGAAATATTTCTCACAACCCCATTTCCCTGCAAGAGGGCACAGCTTAATTGTAATACAGTCCTGTGTGTTTGCATCAAATCTTCAAAGTGATCTTGAAGTATACTACAACACATCCTAGGTATACAACACATTCAAATCTATCTTATAAGAATTTAAGAAGAGCTGGCTGGATCAGGCCAATGGCCCATCTAATTCAACATCATGTTCTGGAGCAGAAAGCTATGATGGCGATGTTCCACTCCACCGTCAAAAGTCAGTATCCTTCTGAATACCAGTACTAAGGATCTGCTTTCAGGCCTCTCATAGGTATTTGGTTAGCCACTGTGAGAACAGGATGCTGGATTCAATGGGCCTTTGGCCTGATCCAGCAGGGATTTTCTTGTGTTCATCATTATTACGCTAATAAAATTATTGTTTGCATTTTAAATCAGTTCTGGGTGCATTATTGTTGCAGGAATATTTCAGTTTACTGCCAGTGTTTCTGCAAGGAGACAAAATTCTTAGGTGAAATGTTCAGACAATGAAATGAAAACCTTGAGCATATTTACTATAACAATCTTGCCTTTAGGTGTAAATGCACGTTTGTGGCTTCTTGGTTCATTTTTCTTGACTGATCTGCTGTTGTGTACATGTTTGGACTCAGTCCTCTAGCGCTGATTCACTCACTGCCATTGGAACTAATCTTAGCCTCACTGTGTATTAATTTGGATTTTGTCAGGCTGATAATGGAGTCTCATATTGTCTGTGGAAGCCATGGTCTACCTCCTTTTTGTGCTAAAATGCCACTCCAATTCCATTTCATGCCAAATGAATGCAGAGGGTGTAATGTTGAGATAAGATATTAAAATCAATTATTTCAAAAGCCCTGAGAGTATAAAAAGGTATTTTTCTGGTGCAACCACCAGTCCAGCTCAGTTCAGTAAGTTTCATGAATGTTGAGTGTCAGAAGGGTGACTCTGCCCCACTATGTGTGCCACTACCACCTTGATGAATCCAATAGATAAACTACATTGCCTATGAAAACCACCTCACAAAAGCCATTTAATGGCAAGAAATTGTATTTTTGTTAAAAAATATCTTTTTGAAGATTATCTCTTATTTTGTTTGGCTGTAAATCTGATCTCCACTGAAATCCCCCAGGGAAAGGAAGAAGTTCCCTAGAGCTTGGTAAGAACTGGAAGAAATTTAATTACAGTTGATCATGTGGAAATATTTCTTCCAACTGAATAATTTCTTGTAAGGATTATTGACCATATTCATGTTTGCTTAGATATGTGATTTCAAAATCTTCCCAGTGAGAATTCCTTAACAGAGATGTCTGTATGTGGTTTTGAGGGCCCAGCTGAATGAATACAGTTACTGGATTAGAACAGAACTTGATTCTAACGCTACAGTTCTACACCATTTTACTTTGAAGCCCTTTGTTAGTCGGTAAAGGAATGCAAATAAACACATACTGTATAGGATCAGACTGTGCATAATATTTCAAGCAGGATTCAGCAGTTCTCCCTTGTCTTCAAACTATTTCTTGCTTGTCCTCAAAGCATCTCACAACACTGATAAAATACATGTATACAGTATATCAAAAGCCATGCATTTAAAATAAAACAACTGCAGGAACAGTCACCTAATGTTTTATTCACCCTGGAAGCTTCATTGTGACTTCACCTGTCTCCCTCTCTATCTTCAAGGATGCCCTATAGTTTTGGCGGATGAGGCACTGATCACCTACCGTTCTCTGTGTTAAATGTTCCTTTCTGGAAATATTTTCACTTCAAAGCATTTCAGAGTATATTTCCACGCACGATGCACAGTCTGCAGAAAAGCTGTGAGGACACCCTTCATAGTCCAGCTCCAGGATCAGCTCAGAGTCACCGTTTCTACTGCTATCACTCATGTTTTGATGAACTAAATATTCTTTGTGTGTGAGAGGAGGTGTGTGTCATTTGCTTTAAAGTTTGTAGAATGAAATTGCTTCTTATGAATGTTGAGAGCTGCATCGAGGACTCCAGTCGAGAATGAGGTGCAAATCGAATAAATAAATAGATATCAACAGATAGATGCTTAATCCAAATAATTTTCTGGCCAGCATACCGGTATTAAATGGAACATGGAAGATGGTTTTCAAGATTACTTTATGTGTCAGGATTAACCAGAACTCAAATTAGGATACTAGCTAGCTGTAACTCCTTGTGGAGAGCCACAAGAGGCATATTGTGGTGGCTCCGTGACAGAGTATGTGTTTCATATGCAGAAAGATCCAGGTTCAATCCCCAACATCTCCAGGTAGAGCGCCTGTCTGAAACTCTGGATAGCTGCTGCCAAGATCAACAGTACTGTGCTAAATGGACCCAGATTCCTATATTACAGGTTGTGAGAAGAAGGAGCAGTGTTGTCATCCCAGATCATAGCATGGCTCCACCACACTCATTTTTTATTTAATAAACGAATTCACAGATTATGGATGATGATGTAAAATGTCGACTCACTTGGCCTTAGATGTCGTTCTACTATGTTCTAGTGGCTGCTTTTCAAAGATTTCATTTCTAAAGATTTTCATTGTAGCGTCCTGCATTAATGTGCTACCAAACTACTAGGGCCAGGGACTGGAGTTTAGAATGTCAACATAGCAGCACTAATGGCAATGCAAATCTAATTTTTCAGCCCATCAATTTTGATTGGTAGTATATATTTCCTGAGTTAAACTTTGGAACTCTTCATCCAACTCAGATTTCACTTCAGTGAAACTGAGATTAGTACTAGAGCTGATAAAAGGAGGTACCTCTCACAACACAAAATGAATATGTAATTCACAAACACAAGATGTGATAATTGCCATTAGCCTAGACAGCTTGGCTACAGAGTTAAACAAATTCATGGAGGATAAAGCTGCAGTGTGGCATTCTCCTATTTAGATACAGCATAGTCTATACCCACACCCCACTTCCCATTTTCTGTTTGGATTTTTCCTCTTCCAGCTCTTAGTCAAAATTCTGTGCCAACTAAGCATGCTTGGTTCTCTTTGGGCTATGCATGTGGGACAGAGGTTCCCTTAATTTCTCACCCGGCTAACTGTTTTTGTACTTCTGCAAACTCTGAAGTACCTGATTCAAATGGTGTGCGGACACCACATCATGTGACCGATTATGCGAGGTGGGGCTTACATAGCCCTCCCCCCAACCTTTTATTTAAGTTGGCATCCCTGTCTGTCATGGATGCTTTAGTCAAGATTCCTGCATTGTAGGAGGTTGGACTAGATGGCCCTCACAGTCCGTCCGTTCCCCACAATTCTACAATTCTTTGATAAGCTACATACACTGGAGAGGTGAATATCTGGACACATTTGATTGGTGCTGCATTTTGATTCCTCAAAAGCTATAGATAGTCATGCTTTTAATTTAGGGAGGTTATTGAAATACACAGGGACCCAGGTGGCGCTGTGGGTTAAACCACAGAGTCTAGGGCTTGCTGATCAGAAGGTCGGCGGTTCGAATCCCTGCAATGGGGTGAGCTCCCGTTGCTCGGTCCCAGCTCCTGCCCACCTAGCAGTTTGAAAGCACATCAAAGTGCAAGTAGATGAATAGGGACCGCTCCGGCAGGAAGGTAAACGGCGTTTCCGTGCGCTGCTCTGGTTCGCCAGAAGCAGCTTTGTCATGCTGGCCACATGACCCGGAACCTGTCTGCGGACAAACGCTGGCTCTCTCGGCCTATAGAGCGAGATGAGCACTGCAACCCCAGAGTCAGACACGACTGGACCTGATGGTCAGGGGCCCCTTTACCTTTATTGAAATACACAGGTATGGGAGTTGAAATGTGTGTGTGTGTGTGTGTGTGTGTGTGTGTGTACACAAATAGAGTGCTTATTTCAGGGGGAACAGGGGTACGCATACCCCTAAACATTTTGTGAAATCTAAGTTTGGCCTCAATGTGGGGCAGTAGTTCAATATGAGTAGGAAAATGAGAGTACCCCTAAACATTTTCTAGAGGGGGGGAAACCACTGCACAAATATATGTGAATGACCAGACTGATCATTAAGTCTTCATGCTGGTGTGTCTATAGTAAAGAGAAAGTACAGACAGCAAAAAATTGGAAGATCTTGTTTTCACATTAAAAAGCCCAGCCAGGGCTTACAGTACAAATTCCGTGGCAGAGGTCGGTATCTTTCTTTCAGCAGCTATCGAAAGCAGGCTGACTAGTTTTATTGCTACCCTAATAACAAAGAAGATGTTCAATCTGCTGATAATTTGATTCTAATTAGAACTTCAATTCACAATGCTGGAACTGCACAAAAATGCATAAATGAAACAGCAATTAACCTTTAGTTCTGGACTTATTTTCCTCCTCTCAACATGGGTCAGTTGCCATAGAGATTATACCTATGTGATTTGCAGATTTGACTCAAAAGCGGCCGGGGTGGGCATCTCAGTCTCATCTCAGTATGGCACCAGGATAATTAAAAATCTGTTAAAAGTGAAGAGAAAATAGATCTGAAATTCAAAGGGGTGGGGGAGGCAGCTAAAGAGAAAGGGGCAGCGATAAGGGAGAGACTTTGAAAACTCTAATAAAGAAAGGCCACTTGCATTGGGACAAAGTGTCCTAGTCCTTAGAGACAATACCCATTGAAGTGGGTGCAGTTATTATGGCCATCTGGGATATAGCTTCTCTGTACTTTGTTCATTCTAAAATAATTACCCTATTAGTTTGTATATTAAAGCTTATATCAGAACACATATTCATCAGAACACATCACAACTTCTCTGATAATAGAGTCCTGGCTCCAATCTTTAGCAACATCTCAGATACTGTAAGATGAAAATTGTTTTAAGCTGTTGTTAATATTTGTGTTTTAATGTTGTGACCCACCCTGGTGAAGGATGGGTAATTAATAATAATAGCAATAACAACAGTATAGTGAAAACAATGAAATATGGTTGCACAGCCACTATTCTGGCCTTCTCCTCATGATCCTAATCGCAATATGGTGCCAGATTTCATATCTATGGTTATAGGTATGGTGTGACAGATTGATCTTAGTTTAAGGGTTTGGGAATATCTCCAGGGTGTTAAGAGTTAAGTTACACTCACTCCGTTAGAGTGACAGTTGGCTGCAGAGAGGCGGGACATTCCGCTCTTTAAAAGGAGGGAGCAGCCGTAGGTCAGGAGGGGAGGGCGGGGGAGAGTGGTGACTGGAAGCAGAGGGTGTGGGGCCAGGATAGTGGTGGTTAGGAGAGAACAAGTAGGAATTACAGTTATACATCTGGATGAAGAAAGCATACTGCAAACAAACAGTTATGTTATATTAAAAATAAAGCTTAGAACTTGTTGCGCTAAGAAATATTGTCGACTGTTTGATCCAGCAAGGTGGGTGGCCTCAAAAGGTGGTGAACTCGAAGAAAGGGACACTAAGACTTACAAGGTGATAAGTCAGGTCCTTGAGTCAGCCAAAAGAGGGGTGAAGGGACGAAAAAGCCCAGGAGTGCCACATTGTTGACCTGTGTGCTGAGGTAACAGTAAGAGGGAGGGACCCTAGGCAAAGGAAGTCCTGGACTTGAGGCAAAAAGGAGCTTTATTCCTAGTAACCCAGAGCCAAGCCTGAAACTGGCCACGTTAGCTGGATAGGAGTACCCTTGTTGTTGAAAGACCCTTTGGCTAAAGGGAGATTCCTATTTTAGGCGGACCTCAAGGGGCTGGTGTAGAAGGGAGTTTCAGAGAGTCCCGATCTTCGCCACAGAGAAACAAAAGACAACAGGGGGAATTTGAGAGTCTGAGGGGAGGTCCGTCGCCTTTTTTCAGCAGGAACTCAGTTCCAGCACTTCTCAGGTGAGCACCATTGTCAGGGAGGCGTTCATGGCACCTCTTCGTCTAGAAAAATAGCACTGGGTATGGTCCTCTCTGTCCATAGCCCTGCACAACTTGTGATCTACCATCAAAGAGTTCCAAGCTATATGTTGTTTTTGCATTTCTAGGCAGGGAGCAAAAACAAATTTATTTAAACCTTAGTGGGTCGCCATGCCTGGCTAGTGTGCTGTGTTAAGCTGGGTGCATCACAAGTTGTACAGGCCAGGATTCTTTCCACACTGTGGCCTTTTAGCATTGCTGAGGCATTTGCTAATGAGCGGGAAGTGAAATTAAAGCTGTGAAACCACATGGCACTTAATAGAGTGCTATATTCCCAATTAAAATTCCCCAGTGTCTAGTCCAACAGGCAAGAACATAGGCTTACTCAGATGTTGGCTCCATTCTATTCTAGAGAGCAGGAGCAGGAATGCAGCCAGTTGCAAAGGACTTGAAGTTTGGTTTTGTTGGAAGAAAGTTGCTACTTCTCCCAACTATCTTACTGAGAAATCAGCCCTTACTGAAACCAACCCTTTAATCAGTTGTTGCCTGTTCCCTCCCCGTCAGAATCAGCTTTATAATTCACCATTAAAATATTCTTACATTTTCTTGGGAATAAATAAAGTTTCAATTTCCTCCCGCCCCCTCCTGCCCTCCGGTCCTCCTGGAAATGCCAGGGATTGAACCTAGAACCTTTTATAAACAAAGCATATGATCTGCCACTGAGCAGAGAGGACACACAGATATTTACTGCCTATGATCCAGGTCTTCTTAGTCCCAACATTTACATGAAGGGATCCATGAAACTTTGTCCAGGGTAGAAATGGAGAAATTTTTGATTAATTTGCATTGAAAGGCAAACCTATCAAATCCACACTTTTCGAAACAATACACAAACTGAAACACACCATCCTTAGAAGTTTGCATCCCTCTGGATTTTACAATGCAGTTCTCCTGCCTAATAATGTGTGCACAAATGCCTAAACTAGAGTAATTTGCTCATAAAAGTGCTTATGTTAGTGAAAAGAACATGCAAAAAAATCATGATATTCAAGAAATTTGCTTTGTAAAAATGTGTATATTAGGGGAAATTTGCATACAAACATGTATTTGTAGAATTTTTCACTAAACTGCTGAGTAATTTTCATTAAGAAATTGCTGCAGAAATGTGGGTAACTAAATTTATGATTGGAAAAATGAGAAACTGAGAGAACCATAACGGGCAAGTCCATCCATCGCTAGTCCAGAGTCATAGCCATGCGGGGTACAAGGAGTCAAATGCATCTTGTAGGAGGGGAGGAGTAGCAATCTCTATACCCTGAAGGTGTTAGCGCTACAAGATCTTATTAACCTGCAATGCAAATGTACAAAACCGTTGAAAAAGAATGACAGTGAGACTTCCGGGAGGCAAGATGGCGCGCGGCACGGCAACGCGAAGCTCCTGAGAGCAAGCAACGTGCCCGTGCCGCCTGGACAGCCTCTGGACCACCGGAGCCGCTGAGATCGCCACCGCCATTGTGCGACCGGGAACAAATAGAAGAAGACGGCTTCACCTTTATCACATACACAGCGCAACAACACAACGACAAAAATCCACCAACAGCATACGAATCAATATGGTTAACCTGACCCAAAACACTCACCCACCCCACTCACACACAAAACAAAGATCACCACAGCCAACCACAAAAGGAACAACCATATCCTAGGCCAACCCCAACATCTCTCACCATCAAAGGAAAACAAGTGAACAACAGAGAACCTACACAAGCGACGCTGACAAAAAAAACCCCACACTTATTAAGCAAAATAGAAACATTGTCACCCCACCCCACCCTCCCCCCATCTACTTTTCTTCCCCTCTCCTCACCAATGTCTCAACAAATGAAACTGATTTGTAAAAATGCTAAGAGAGACATTGCACATATCTTTGTAAACCAAGAAAACCCTTAACAAATTTTTTTCTAATAAATAAATAATGAAAAGGAACGAGAGCACAAGTAAAGAGACATCTGCTGATATGTCTATATCTTGGCATTTTTCTAGCATCTCCACTCCTTCCGACTGAGGTCAGAAATTGTTCTGAATAATCCGCACATAATCAAACCCCGTGGCAAGAGATGTTCTGTATCACTTTACGCAACTGCGCCAGGCTGTGCCTAACATGTACATAAAGAAGCTATTGTCTCCGTTGTGTGTGACAATTCTTGCTGGAATGTCTCAATGATATGTATGTGAAGGGTAAATGTGCCACCTGGGATTGCTTAATGGATGCTGTAATTAGCAGCACCAATTAACTAATTGTTCACCTGTTAGAAGATAATACAGAAAACAGCCAGCCAGCCTTCTTGTGCTATCCCTAATGGGTTTGTGAAACTGGTGGCTGGAAAAACAGAAGCATTAAGCTCTCCTTGCTTTGAACAATGAGCTCGTGCTTCCTTTTCCAACTGCTCTTTTGCTGCCAGTCCACTGCACAATTATAGCCTACTAATATTGCTGTGCCATGGCCAGGTCTTTAAGGGTTGTGTAGAAGTTGGTGAGAATCACCTAGTATTCCTGGCACAGTGAGGCAGGAAGGTGAAACTTAATAGGGTCAGAAAAACAATGTCTTTACCAAGTTGAACCTGGTATGATTCACAATATGGAGTGCATCCTTTCAAGTCTTTCATGGGCAGAATATTAAAATTTAAAAAAATAAGCAAAACACCATTTCTGGTATTTAAGTTCCTCTGCATTTTGTTTCAGTCTTGGGGCCAGCATATGTCAAGCATTTCCTAGCCTTTCTATGCCTTACTTTTGTTTACTACAAGGAAGAGGAATTTGTTGGACTCCCATGAGTCCTGGCCAGCATAGTCTACAGTCAGGGATGATGAGAGATGTCTGAAGGGCCACAATTAGGGTTGCCAGACTCAATAGAGGGCAGGACTTCTGTGCCTTTAATTGCCCTGCTCTCTTTTGAGTCTGGAAACCTTAAAGAGAAACCAGCAGACCCTTTGCTTGGAAATTAAACAAAGGGTCTGCTGGTTTCTCCTTAAGGTTTCCAGACTCAAAAGAGAGCAGGGCAATTAAAGGCACAGAAGTCCTGTCCACTATTGAGTCTGGCAACCCTAGCCACAATATCCCCACTCCTGGCTTCCTAAGTAGCAGTCATTGGGGGGGGGGTGAAGCAAATCAGAACTGCATGGTTGGGGAGAGGGTGAAAGTTTTCTCCTCACTGGTCCTGATCGGGACCATTGAACCACTGCTATGTGCTTCTGAGGCAAATGACAGCAGCAGGACTGGGACCATGGCAGTGTAACAAAGTGCTAAATACTCTCTCCCTACTAAACCATGGTCCCAATTAGGAATGGGTGAATTGATCAATTTCATTTTCTCACCATTGCTCATTTCCCTCAGTCTTAAATTTAGTTCTCCATATTCCTGCAGTAATTTGTAAATTCTTCTATACAAAACCCTCTTGAAAATTGGTCAGTGTGAATTTATCCAGACACTTTGAATGCAGTTCTGACGCATATAGACATTTTTGCAAGCAATTTCCCCTAGCATAACACGTTTTTCTATGTTATTTTAACTAATACAGTATAAGTATTTTGTGCCAACTTTACCCTAGCATAATTTTTTCACACTTCACTCGCTGGAATACTGTGTTGCCAAATTCAATATAAGCAGGATGAACCAGATGCACAAATATAAGATGGGGCACACCTGGCTTACCAGTAGTATACATGAAAAGGATACCGGGGTCTTAGTAGCCCATAAGTAAAACAAATCAACAGGGTAAAGCAGTAGCAAAATTATTGCTATTCTAGGCTGCATCAACCAAAATATAACGTTTTGGAAGTCAAATGGACTTCTGGAACAGATTTCGTTTGACTTCCAAGGTATGACTGTACAGAAGGCTTGCTTCTTAGTAGATCTTTGCTTGCTGCTGCCACGTCCAACAAAACACACACACACTTCTCAAGTTTCAGCTTCCTGCTGTGAGAACTCAGCAGTGATGTTTCCAGTGATGACTTATCAGGTAGCTTAGCTCATTGAAATGGAAAAAATGCCATCCTTCTCTGATATTTTTGCCATAGTGGAACCTCTTGCCTAAGGTAAACATTCCTTTACAGCATTTTAAATACAATGAATTCAAGCACAACGTTTTATGTAAATTAAAGCTTACAACTTGAACAGACCATAGATATCAGAGATGAAAATTACATTGTGTTCAGAGTAGAGTAGAACTGAAAGTATCCCACACAACCTAAAATGGGCTAGTAAGTCACATAGACCATAGGAAAAGTTAACCATTAAAAACATGCTTTTGGTGATAAATCATTAGCCTGCTTCCATTTATTCCATGTTGATAATGACACCCAAATCATAAATACATGGGAAATGATTTGCCAAACATGACAAAAGACAGATGAAGTTTGACAGAAGTTGCTAAATATCCAATGTGGCCAATGGAAGCATTAGTGTGATTTTCATTACCTTTCCTCTAAATGTGCAGTGCTTGGCATTTTCAGACCATAAAGTTAATTCTGTGTTTACTGAAACAGTTGATGAGAGACATTTCCAGCTGCAGAGAGCTCAGTTCTTGTGGTTTTGGCAAGGTTAGACTGAAAGGGCACACATCCATATTCAAACCATACAGGAATACAAATGACAGGATTAGCAAAATCATTTGGTTTGGGAAATATTTCTCACAACCCCATTTCCCTGCAAGAGGAAATAATACTCTCTCCCTACTAAACCATGGTCCCAATTAGGAATGGGTGAATTGATCAATTTCATTTTCTCACCATTGCTCATTTCCCTCAGTCTTAAATTTAGTTCTCCATATTCCTGCAGTAATTTGTAAATTCTTCTATACAAAACCCTCTTGAAAATTGGTCAGTGTGAATTTATCCAGACACTTTGAATGCAGTTCTGACGCATATAGACATTTTTGCAAGCAATTTCCCCTAGCATAACACGTTTTTCTATGTTATTTTAACTAATACAGTATAAGTATTTTGTGCCAACTTTACCCTAGCATAATTTTTTCACACTTCACTCGCTGGAATACTGTGTTGCCAAATTCAATATAAGCAGGATGAACCAGATGCACAAATATAAGATGGGGCACACCTGGCTTACCAGTAGTATACATGAAAAGGATACCGGGGTCTTAGTAGCCCATAAGTAAAACAAATCAACAGGGTAAAGCAGTAGCAAAATTATTGCTATTCTAGGCTGCATCAACCAAAATATAGTGTCCAGGTCAAGGGAGGTCATAGTACCACCCTATTCTGCCTTGGTCAGACCACACCTGGAATACTATGTCCTGTTCTGGGCAACACATTTTAAGAAGGAAACACCTTTTAAGAAGGATATTGATAAGTTGGAACATGTGCAGAGAAGGGTCACCAAGATGATCAAGGGTCTGGAAACCAAGACTTATGAGGAACAGTTGAGTAAGATGGGTATGTTTAGCTTGGAAAAGATGAGACCGAGAGGAGATATGATAGTCATGTTCAAATATCTAAAGGGCTGTCACAAAGAAAATGGAGCAAGCTTTCTCTCTCCTGCTCTGGAGGCTAGGGCCCAAGCCAATGTATTCAAGTAACAAGAAACGAGATTTCAACTAAACATCAGGAAGAACTTTCTGACAGTAAGAGCTGTTCAACAGTCGAACTGACTCCCTCAGGAGGTAGTGGGATTTCCTTCACTGGAGAGTTTTTAAGCAGAAGTTGTGTGGCTATCTATCATGGATGCTTTCGTTGAGATTCCTGCATTGCAAGAGAATGTACTAGATGACCCCGGGATACCTACCAACTCTACAATTCTATGATTCTAAGAAGTGTGAATTTCAAAAGAGATCTTTATTTTGGATCATATGCTGTTTCAGATAACTGTTTCAGATTTCTCTCACCCCTAGTCTCAATATGGATCCATCTCTCTGCAGCTACTGCTTAGTACCGGTAAATAAAAAACAAACAGGCAAAAGCCAATCACATCCTTAAGGTACCATCTCGTTTGGCACTTAAGACTGTAAGGAGATAACCTTTCACAGATTAAGGTAAGCCTGTAGCAACTGCAAAAGTTTTCTAGAAAAAGTACAGTGGGAAAGATAAACATGAAGCTATAAAACCCAGTAATACCAATTCATCTCTGGCCCTAATTGGAGTGTACAAGCCCCTTCCAAGGCGGAGAACAGATATAAAGAAAAATGTGTTAGTCCTGATATTGGCAAAGTGATAACACAATAGGTATAAAATCAATAGAGAGAGAAAAACAAGTTCTCATTTTTATATTATTTTTAAAATTATTGCACATCCAACCTGTGAGTTAGTTCAGTGCTGCTCATGAACTCACACATTATGACTCTTAGTTGGTCCTAATAAAGGTATTGTTTTATTGCCTGTGGCTGGTGCTTCCAGCATCTATGACTGAGTCTAAGGCTAGTGAAATGGGGAGATAAGGGGCCCCCCATTACCGATGGGGGAGAAACTTGATTCATACTTTCCAAAACAATGTTGTTGTTGTTTAGTCGTGTCCGCCTCTTCGTGACCCCATGGACCAGAGCACGCCAGGCACTCCTGTCTTCCACTGCCTCCCGCAGTTTGGTCAAACTCATGTTCGTAGCTTCGAGAACACTGTCCAACCATCTCATCCTCTGTCGTCCCCTTCTCCTTGTGCCCTCAAGCTGTCTATGAGCTCCATCTGGTACGCAGGCTGAGACCCTACCTGCCTGCTGACTATCTCACCAGAGTGGTTCAAGCCCTGGTTATCTCCCACTTTAACTACTGCAATGTGCTCTACGTGGGGCTACCTTTGAAGGTGACTTGGAAATTGCAACTAATCCAGAATGCGGCAGCTGGACAGGGGACTGGGAGTGGCCTCCGGGACCACATAACACTGGTCCTAAGAGATCTACATTGGCTCCCAGTACGTTTTCGAGCACAATTCAAAGTGTTGGTGCTGACCTTAAAAGCCCTAAACAGCCTCGGCCCAGTATACCTGAAGGAGCGTCTCCACTCCCCATCGTTCAACCTGGACACTGAAGTCCTCCTCCAAGGGTCTGCTGGTCCCCTCACTGCAAGAAGCAAAGTTACAGGGAAACAAGCAGAGGGCCTTCTCAGTAGAGGTGCCCTCCCTTTGGAATGCCCTCCCTTCAGATGTCAAGGAGAAAAATAATTACACAACTTTTAGAAAACATCTGAAGGCAGCCCTGTATTGAGAGGTTTTTAAGGCTTGATGTTTTTAGATGCATGAGCAGCTCCGAGTGGCTGGGGAGGCCCAGCCAGATGGGTGGGGTATAAATAATAAAATCTGCATAATCTCCGCAAACTATGGGCAAGCACAGAGGATCAGTCTAGGTCTGGAGACCAGTAAAACAAAACAAAAGAAAAAACAAAAAACCTTGTTTTTCATACTGTTTTGCATGCAGGTCACCAAACGTAAAGTACCAATTCCTCCAGGATTTTTTTTTAAAAAAAGCCATTTTACTTTTCAGCATGAACTTAGAATTATTTATTTTTCAACTATCTTAAGTTTAAAATGGCAGCAAACTTTATTGGCTTAAAATTATGTTGCATGCCACCCCGTCTCTGAGGGGTGCAAGATTCCTGGGGTTCCAGGCACTTCCCCAAGGGTTGTCTTTCCTTTTGGAATGAGGCACAGAGGAGATTGTGGTATCTTTAAGATATATGGTTTATTTACACATATATGCAACCTAAGCCTATGATGCAGGGGTCTTGTTTCTTGTATGGGATAGCTGCAGCCTTGGGTTCAAACAGTAATCAAACATTGCTCTCAAACGTTCTCTGACTCTCTCTCTCTCTCCAGCTTGCTGCTTTACTTCTAGGTCATACCTCTGCACTCTCAACTCCCTACTCTAGCTTTGTCCTCCTAACTAACCATGAGCTGAGAAAGGAACCGCTCCCATTTGCCATCTCACACTGAGCCTCTTTCCTTTCTTTTCCTTAATGGCCCATCACCCAGGCGATCACCTCATCTGAAGCTAGCCTGGTTTATATTTCAACACTTCCTGGATCAAAGGGCTAGAAAGGTCTTGCATACAGCCTCCTTCCTCCTCTCTCCCTCTCTCTCTCTCTTTACAATACAGTGGTACCTTAGTTTACAACCATAATCCGTTCCAGAGGTCCGGTTGTAAATCAAAACAGGTTGTAACCCAAGGCACGCTTTCACCAATGGGGCCTCAAAAAAAAATGGGTTGTAATCCAATAAAAGGGACACACACTTCTGGGTTTGACATGGTTGTAATCCAAAATGATTGTAATCCAAAACGGTTGCAAACCAAGGTACCACTGTACTCTTTGGAACTTGTTTAGGTCGGAATCCATTGGGGGGGGTGTTTAAAGCCACAGAATTACTTCCAATAATTAGTTTTTTGTCTGCTTTAATCACTTCTTGCAAATGGGAGCTAAGAAGTGATGAGCTCTTAAAAGTGAAACATCCTCAGAAGTATCCAAGCAGGGAAATTGCATTGTGGATCTTCAGAAGAGGGTTGCTGTACACAGGTAGCAAAGGGAAGAATTCTTCCAGCACTTAGTTGCAGTGCTCCGATGAGAGAGGAAGGGCTTATCTCAAAGTTGTGAAATACTTAAAGTGATGAGAGATGTGTCCTTTTTCTTTAATTGCATTTTCCTTTCATTTTGAGGAAACTGAAGCAAACAAAGGTCAAGCAACTTGCCAAATGGTACTTAAGAGGGCTGTGGCAAGAACAAACACAGGAGATGTATAAATGGTTGAGGCAAGTGAGAGTGGCTAATATAAAATGTTGCTCCAATTCAAGGTTCCAGCTAGCCTGTCTTTCATAATATTCCATTCCACTCCATTCCCCCTCCCCTTCCCATGGGATTCCATCCACCTTCTAACACTTATCAATAAGCACGCCATGCTCAGTCCTCATTGGACTATTTGAGGGACTTTCCTTCCACTCTAACACATTTTTCCAAGCTTTCTTTTTAAACTTCTGCAAATCTCAGGGTTCCCCAAAGCCTTCTGATACCCAAATTCTTGTCTGTGGATGGTGCTATTTTGGCTATATAATGATCCACACTTAGATAATGAGTTTGCTATGAAGATACAGGATCTATTTTTTTGCCATTGGTCCTAGTCACTTACTAACATAAATAGCTGGTCTTCAGGTGACTCCGGGAATATCCTGATCAATAACGCAAACTTAAACAGTAGGTCTCATTAAGTTACTACTACTACTACTACTAATAATAATAATAATAATAATAATAATTTATTATTTATACCCCGCCCATCTGGCTGGGTTTCCCCAGCCACTCTGGGCGGCTTCCAACAGAAATATTACAATACACTAATTTCTTAAAGATTAAAAGCTTCCCTAAACAGGGCTGAACTTACTTCTAGGTAGGTTTGTCTAGGATTGCAGCCTTTTGCTGAATATATAGCTTTGGCATGACTTGATAAAGCTTTAGAGCTATCTCCTCCTAGCTCATGGTTCTCTTTTCCACAGGGGCCAGACAGAAACCACTATAAGCTTCCTCAGAGGGCTTGGTGGTAATTTCCCCAAGGTTTGTCCCAGGTTTGTACTTCTGGTGCTCCGAAGTATAGCTTTAAAATGAAGGTCCCCTTTGTGTAATCCAGGTCTGCACAACTAAACACAAGAATGCACAGGGTTTGGGTCAGTTCCTACTGCCTATCTCTCTCTCTTCCTATGGGATGCGGGTGGCACTGTGGGTTAAACCACTGAGCCTAGGGCTTGCCGGCGGTTCGAATCCCCGTGGTGGGGTGAGCTCCCATTGCTCGGTCCCAGCTCCTGCCAACCCAGCAGTTCGAAAGCATGTCAAAGTGCAAGTAAATAAATAGGTACCGCTACAGCAGGAAGGTAAACGGCGTTTCCGTGTGCTGCTCGGGTTCGCCAGAAGCGGCTTTGTCATGCTGGCCACATTACCTGGAAGCTGTAAGACAGCTCCCTCGGCCAATAAAGCGAGATGAGCGCCGCAACCCCAGAGTCGGTCATGACTGGACCTAATGGTCAGGGGTCCCTTTACCTTTACCTTATTTATAAACCTGTTGTTCGCCATACTTATCCCACCAGCAGCAGGCAGCTTGGCAGTTCAGGCAGGGTGGTGATGCACAGCAGGCTTCCCAACACCGAGCATCACTGTTGCTTACTGAGAGTGGGAGGGGTGAGGAGCTCAGTGAGGTGCAGACACGATGGCAGAGCAAATCCAATGGTCCTGCTGCCACTTCCACACCATGCTGAGCTCCCCATATTATCTTGCCCCTCTCCCTCTCAGGCTGTTGCAACACCACTCAGTGTTGGGAATCCAGGTGTGTCGGGCCACTCTGCCAACTGCTGTCGCTCACAATTTCACAGGGGTATGAATAAGGTGCGAGAACCTCATGTATGCCGTCCCGAGCCCCTTGGAAGAAAGGTGGAATACCCTTGTATCAGATAAAGAATAATTCTCAGCAGCTCTATCGGGGGTTTTTTGGGGGGAGGTCCTTCTTCCTGAGAGCACAAAAACAATTAGACTGGCAAGCTAAAATATATAAAGGGTGGGGTGGGTATTGCTTGTTGTAGAGTTTAAAGTCACTCAGTGAGCTTCGTGGCTGAGCAGGGATTTCAACCACGATTTTCCAGTTCAAAACTGCCCAGCACACTGCTCTGACAATATAATAAATTAGTAGCTATGCAGCTTCTTGGGAGGAAAAGACCTGCTGGATCCGACCACAGTGATCAAACCATTATGCACCTTTAATCAACCCAGGGCGACTGATGCTTCAAAATGGTTCAGAAAGTTTCTGGGGCAGACAAGGGAGAAGATATCATCAATGATCAATACCTCCAGCATACACATACCGGTAGCTTCTATTGACTTTGAGTGTGTTCTCGACTGGGATTTAGCTACTCTTCTACATTTAGAACCTCCACAGAGATTTGAGATACAGAGCAAAGCAATGACTTTTGCTTCATGTGGCAAAACATTTGCAGTGTTCACGGAAAAATCCATGAAGGGCAGCCGAAGCCAACCCGAGTTCCTCAGATTGATTTAAATGGCTGTAATATCACATTTCCTTGGCTTGCATAAGAACCCCCTGCCAGACCTCAGCCGCCCCCACAGAAGCACAGTAATTGCTTTCCATGTATTAGGGAAACTATCAATAGCCTATTAACTTGTCATTTCCAGGTCTACACACAGAGCACAGCCTCACCTTCTCTTTCCTTGGTGACATTTGATGTCCTGCTATTTGCTTTCTTGATGGGGCCAGGGTCTCTGGGGTAAAGGAGGGAAGAATTAATGTGACACGCCCATTAAAATTAATTGCATGCAAACATTAGAAGGCAGCCAACCATTCCAATCATGAAATATGGATAAGGATTTGCTGAAAGCCATTTATATTAAACTACTTTTATGATAATATTTAACTTTTTGGCATTAAATATTTAGTGCTCTTTTATTTCCCACCTGCGACGAACCTTCAGTCTCACCCCATGTGCGTGACGGAGCAGCAAAAAAGGACAATTGCCAATAAATCCCAGCAACGGTGAACTAATCTAAGGTTCCTGTCTCACTTTGTCCAAACCATTTGCTGGAAGGTTTTGGGAATGACGAGCTGTGATGTCAAGGTCCAGGGAATCCTTTCCTTCCCCTGATGGTGGCAAGAAAAAACAGGTAACAAGATAAGTCCTTGCCACATAATTTATTCAGGATTTACAGAAAGACACAAAGAAATGCAGTCCCTATCCATCACTGTCGTTACTCCAAGTAATCTCCTCTCCCCTTTCCCTCCGTGTCATCACCAGCAACTTACAGTGGCTGCGTAAGGCCCTTTGTCGGTTCACTTTCTGCTCTTCCACTTTCTCTGCTCTCCTAGTTCTAGGAGAAGAGGGGCCTGGAATGCTTTCTAATGATAACGTGTTAGCCAGCTGTTCTGGCTCTGTTGCACCCCCCTCCTCCCCTTCCATTATCTCCCAGCTGTGTCTTTCTTCTGTCTCAGAGTCATGACCTTCTGCAAACCACGGTTGTAATTCTATACAGTGGTACCTCGGTTTATGAACACAATTGGTTCCGGAAGGCTGTTCATAAACTGAAGCGTTCATAAACTGAAGCGAACTTTCCCATTGAAAGTAATGGAAAGTGGATTAATCCGTTCCAGATGGGTCCGCACATTCGTAAACCGAAAATTTGTAAACCGAGATGTTCATAAACCGAGGTTCCACTGTACTGTCCTCCTCTTCTTGGGAAGATTCAGGTGAAGGAGGGGCAGCCTCCACCATTCCTCTTCAGTCCACTCCCTGACACATGATCATACGTTTTTACTAACCTGTATGAAGTAGATATTAGCTTCCTGATTATAGGTGAGAAAGTTGTGACCTATCTTCTGTCCACAGAATGGAGGAGTGGCGACAGCTAAAAGGCATTTACTCCAGTACTCTGGAGGGAGTACTCCCCCAGTACTCTGGGGGAGATCATGTGCATTCACAGTCTTGTTTTCCAAAATGGGGTATTATGCAATTGTTATGAGAGATGTGGATAGGGAGAAAGGGCAAGCAGAGACCTCATTGCCTGGACTTCCTGAAATGCCACAAAGCCTATGGACAAGGAAATCAGCACTAACATTTTGAGATCAGAGGCATAAAAAAAAGAGTCCTGTCTTGGTGGGTTGTGGGGAATGGCCATATGATTTCATCCCCTAGATATGGGGGACTAGTTTTTCTTTTCCTTTCATGATGGAAGGGGAAGGAGTGGGCTGGGTCTGGAATTTAGGAACAGTACAATTCTAGAAAGCTTACGTTGAAATCCATGTCAGCCTTGCAGGGGTGATCCTAGATTGTAAACATATTTCACATTTTGTCAGCTCCAACCTCCTGATTATTAAGCATGGCACAATGTATTCCAGCTGCCTTTGCTGATATGATGATCAAAACCCTGTAACACAAATTACATTTCATTAACAGGAAAAGGTTAAGGAATGCTTCAGTAGCTCATAAACAATTCTTATGTGGAATGGAGATGGGAAGAGGCTGGCATTTATACTGCTGGCATCTCAGCAGCCTAGAGCAGTAACAGGGTAAGGAAGGAGGGGTGGGGAGAGAAATACTTTAGCCACAAGTTACAAAAAGCATATTCAATTAAAGATTGTTCTAAGAAGGAAGATTGATCTATTGATTATCCAGCTTTGTTAAAGCAAAGATTATACTGGACAGCTTTTGCAGTATTGCGAACATCCCTTGTAGCTTTCCAGGGATGAGGAAGGAATTTGACTCACATTTTAACCGGGACCGACCTGAACTGCCCTTTCTGAAATGGGGTTGCATTCAATATAGTACGGTACTAAGTAAGACTATGTGTCCCCTTCATGGATCAATGCCTTGTCGTGGCGAAGGGGCTTGAATAACTCAGAGAAGCTATGAGCTATGCCATGCAGGGCCACCCAAGATGGACAGGTCATAGTGGAGAGTTTTGACTAAACGTGATCCACCTGGAGAAGGAACTGGCAAGCCACTCCTGTATCCCTGCCAAGAAAACTCCATGGACAAAGACAACGTGCTATGGTCCATGGGGTCACGAAGAGTCGGACACGACTAAACGACTAAACAACAACAACAAGACTATGTGTGCATATGGAATGGCTTCCATTTGGTCAATGGGACTTTCCCCCTCCTCCTGCATACCCTCTAACCTTTTCTAGGTTTTCCTCCAATCCTCAAGACTATGTTTTGGGGGGGGGCAGGATGCACAGGAGAGGAGAGCAGACTAAAATCCCATTGCCCTAGCAGAGCTTGTTCTGCACATGCAAAAAGTTAGTTATGCATGGTGGAAATGTATGTGCATTCCAATATACACATGTTACAGTTGAATACCAACCAACATGTGAACTAAACTACAGCTATCCTTCAAAATTTGCACTTCTCTGAATTTTGCAATGCAGTTCTCCAGGCAAGCAAAGTGGGCATGAATATAATATACCAAAAAAAAGCAATGTGTTAGGGGAAATTGCTTGCAAAAATGTGTAACCCATAGAACAAGGTTCCATTTACTGTACTATTAAGAGCTTCTGTGTCTGGAGAGTAAGACCGTCCTGCTCTATCTGCTGGGATCATAGCTTAAGACAGGCATAGGCAAACTCGGTCCTCCAGATGTTTTGAGGCTACAATTCCCACCATCCCTGACCACTGGTCCTGTTAGCTAGGGGTGATGGGAGCTGTAGTCCCAAAACATCTGGAGGGCTGAGTTTGCCTATGCCTGGCTTAAGAAATACCTGACATTGACATTTGCAACTTCTCAGACCACACAATGCCTCAGATTACAACAGTGTATAATGTTAGCCTAGATGGCTTTTCCCCCCGTTGCAAAGTACTCTCAGAGAGGCTGTTTTGTAACAGAGAAAGAGGTAGGAGAAAGTGCTTCACCCTTCCTCTGCCAGCTACGTTCCCTCTTCTCCCAGTGGCTTTTCAGGGCCCATGTTTACCTTTGAAACATGGCTGTAGAATCCTGCAGCAGGGAAGTGGAAGCAACCACGGACAAATTTCTGGAGAAATTCAGTGGCAGAGGAGAGGTTAAACCTTCGACCTTCTTTGCTGCAAAGCTTTGCAACGGAGTTGTGGTTGTTGTTTTTTTAATTTTGATTTCATGTTGTGAACCGCCCTGAGATTCATGGATATAGGGCGGTATACAAATAATAATAATAATAATAATAATAATAATAATAATAATAATAATAATAATGGTACATTGAGTTGATGCTTACATCTGGTGTGGTTCTGTAAAAAAAATTAGGCAAAATTGATAGCATCTCAGAAGTACAACAGTCATCCTAAAACATGGTTCAGCATCAGAACATACTACAGCAGATCCAACTTTAGCATAATATTTTTTGGTGAGAAGAATCAATATTTTTAAAGTCAGTTATGTCTGGAAAATATATAATTCCTTGAGGAATATGTAGCAAAAGCACTGCAATCTAACAACACAGAAGACCACATAGAGTGGTCTCCAAAGCATAAATATCAAAGAAACTAGGATTGTGAAACATTAACTCATGTCACACGTGGATTTGGTCCTTATAGAAAGATCTAGGAAGAGTTCACTAATTATGGTGCTAAATCCTCAACTGCAATATGGATTTGGGTCAAGGCAGGGGGGCCTGATTTTTCCCATTCCTCCATCCACCCATTCAAGTTCTTGGGACTCCTCATACCCCCTCCCCCCAAGCTGCTCCTGTGGTTTGTGGAACCTTCTGAAATGGAATGGGCACAGAGGGCTACAGTAAGTAGAAGAAAATCAGCTGCTAAGGTCAAGCCACTATTCTGCAATTGGATTCAAAAGCAATGGGCATGCAAGCAAGAATTCCACACTGGAACCTTGACTATCAGATAAGCATCACATCTACCAAGGTTAGGTGACTGAGCATCATGCAACCAAGGAACCATGGCTGTTGAGTATCTGCTTTGCTGGGGCTCCTCCTCCTGAATTTTGATTCTGCAAGTATGCTGCATTGTCCACTGTCCTAAACCATCTTTAGGAAAGTACTGAAGGAATGTTGTAGTTACATCCCATTTATATAGATAGCATTTTATAAGTATATATTAAAATTATTATTATTATGAGGAGAGGAAAACCTTCAAAAGCCTGACAACTAGTTAGAAAAATATGTCTTTAGTTGTCCCTCTTTGAGAGAAAGAAAGTATTCAGAAATCCAATGTTTTAATGTAAAAATGTATAAAGTCAAGAATAAGGTTAGCAGGGAAAGGAGGAAATAGCAATAAAAAAATAAATAGCATGGAATATTGCTCGAGGTCCCGTTAATACAGCAAATATATTGACTTGTTGAATGAAACAGAAAAGTTAACACATCGTGCTAAGCACCCACAGTGCAATTGTTTGTGTGCAACAGAAAAGCTAAATAGATATAAGAGGGAGGGAAATGTTCCAGTAGCATTTATAGCAATATATTTTCTCATAGAACTTTAGCTCCACTTACTGGCTGTAAATTAAAATCCTGCAATTAGAACATAATTCCTCTGTGGAATGGCAGCCGTTTCAGATGGCTAGATTCAGCTTGCTCAGAGTACATGGAAGACTGCTTCTCATCATTAAACCATCAGTGGACACTATTATTGATGGTTGTGTGGCTCCACATTGGGCCATCATGTTTGTCAACTCTTTGCCCATGTAGATCAGCTAGGTTGTGTGGAGTCTTCCATGGAAGTACCAGCACTTGCTCTGAATTAGAGGTCCTGCGGCTGCTGTCTTATATACTCTTACCTGGAAATAAGCCCCATTGAACTGAATGGGATTTATTTCTGAGTAAACATGTATAGGATTGCGCTGCAAGTGCTAACACAGATTTAAGAGTACAAATCCCATGATGCAGATTGACTGTGCCAGAGAATGAAAAACTATGGGGAAAGACAATTAAGGAAGAGCACACTGGATTAGAGACATTTAAAAACACCAGTGGTTTTTGTTATTTATTTATTTATTTATTTATTTTTAATGGAAATCCATGGCTTGGGACTGGGGAAACCAAACTAGCAATAGAAAATTTTCTCAAGAATTAATTCTAGAAATGTGTGTGCATGCCAGCACTCTCTCACAGAGATGCCTTGTGTGGTGGAAGAAGCAGGTGATGTGTTTGGATTTGACTGGCATTTTGGCCAAGGATTTAAAATTATGTTTCGAAACACCCTGTTGGTTTCTAAAAGCTTTTCTCCCCAGGAGTGTGCTTAAAAAATACCGGTTAAGAATGGAACCAATTGCACTAATGGGAATCTTTGATACACTTAGATGAATCTCTTTCAGAATAAAAAGGCACATAGCTCAGCAGCTGGAGTCAAGGAGGGCTGGACCCATCTTTCCTGACAACGTAATTGCACACAGCAGGGCCATAAGCAATTTGTCTGTTGTCTGCCTGGGAAGCCTCTTTTCTATATTAAGCTTTAGCCACAGGTGTCCATATAGATGTTGCTTTTGAAGACCAAGCTCAGGAAACCAAAAAGTCAATAGATACAAGGGGCCAGCTGAGGCCTGGATCTATTTGAGCCCAGGGTTTCAAATGCTTTCTTGCTGAGCTCTGGCCTGCCCTGAAGAGATTGAGGGATTCAGTTAGGACCTTAGGCTGGCTTTCTACACAGTTGAATTATATCCCTTTTGTGCTCTGAGGGCTTGCTTGCTTGCTTCTCTCTTTTTCTTATAGGGTGGCCAGTTTGATCAACTGACACTTATTTGATTTACAACTAAAAGGAGATGTAGCTACCAAAAGCCTTACTGATATCCCACTGTGAATCAATGTACCAGATGGTTAGGGGGTTTTTTATTTAAAAAACCACTGTGTACAAACCTCTTTCCACTTCTTTTTGGAGGGCATTGTCTCTTGGTCCACTCGATAGCTATTTCAGCAACACAGATCTGCAGGTCTACCGGTGGTGGCAGCACATAAGACGAGAGGACTCACCACAGTACAATGGGGATCTACACCAATATGTGACAGTATGCTGGTGAAGTTGCTTCAGATCAAATTTTGTGAATTGAATTTAGTGGCACATCAAAGTGCTTGGAGCCGGCTGGGTCTTTCTGAGTCATTTTAGATAACTCTTGGGAAAACCTTGGGCTTTTTATAATGAACTTAATGGAAAAATGAGAAACATACTTGTCCATCCATTCATCTGTCTATGTTATGGCAGGCTCAACACAAAGTCCTGCTGTACACAGGCCCTGTGATAGGGTTGAGAAAGGATAATTAAATCCCAGGCTGAACAACTGCAATGGTCAAAATTGGCAGACAGATGTCTTTGGTTTCCTAACTGGACAGAGTTTTAGCTTACCTCTGCTCCCTGGGGCACAATCTGATTTCTGACATTAATATAACTGGGTCTACACTGAGTAGAACTTAGAATCTTAGAATCATAGAGTTGGAAGAGACCACAAGGGCCATCCAGTCCAACCCCCTGCCAAGCAGGAAACACCATCAAAGCATTATTGACATATGCCTGTCAAGCCTCTGCTTAAAGACCTCCAAAGAAGGAGACTCCACCACACTCCTTGGTAGCAAATTCCACTGCCAAACAGCTCTTACTGTCAGGAAGTTCTTCCTAATGTTTAGGTGGAATCTTCTTTCTTGTAATTTGAATCCATTGCTCCGTGTCTGCTTCTCTGGAGCAGCAGAAAACAACCTTTCTCCCTCCTCTATATGACATCCTTTTATATATTTGAACATGGCTATCATATCACCCCTTAACCTTCTCTTCTCCAGGCTAAGCATACCCAGCTCCCTAAGCCGTTCCTCATGAGGCATCGTTTCCAGGCCTTTGACCATTTTGGTTGCCCTCTTCTGGACACGTTCCAGCTTGACAGTATCCTTCTTGAACTGCGGTGCCCAGAACTGGACACAGTACTCCAAGTGAGGTCTGACCAGAGCAGAATACAGTGGTACTATTACTTCCCTTGATCTAGATGCTATATTCCTATTGATGCAGCCCAGAATTGCATTGGCATTTTTAGCTGCTGCATCACACTGCTGACTCATGTCAAGTTTGTGGTCTACCAAGACTCCTAGATCCTTTTCACATGTACTGCTCTCAAGCCAGGTGTCTCCCATCCTGTATTTGTGCCTTTCTTTCTTTTTTTGCCCAAGTGTAGTACTTTACATTTCTCCTTGTTAAAATTCATCTTGTTTGCTTTGGCCCAGTTGTCTAATCTGTTAAAGTCATTTTGAAGTGTGATCCAACTTAAATGGCTACAATCCAGGCTTAATTAGCCGCTTTCTCTCCTTACCTTTGTCACGCTTTCTTTTATTGTGACATAGTGCTCTGTGACATAATGCTCTTTTGCAAAACAGGATTTTTAAAAAGGCTGGTGGAGGGAAGCCATTGATCAAAGTCTCCATACATACAGGGACAAAGGAAACAGAAACTGACTAAGATAGGTGCAAACGAAGGGCAAATCATCACTAATGTTCAGGCACACTGAACATGAATCAACGAAATAATCTGAAGAAGTGTGCATGCACACGAAAGCTCATACCAATGACAAACTTAGTTGGTCTCTAAGGTGCTACTGGAAGGGGAAAAAATTATTTCGTTTTGACCACGGCAGACCAATACGGCTACCTACCTGTAACATGAATCAACGAGAGAGAAATAAAGCAAGGTGGCTATTTCTCATAAAAGTTGCAGGGGACCTCTGCTATAGGAGATTTTTAAAAAATAAACAATAGAGAAGGATATTGGTCACAGGAACAGACACAGACAGATAATATAGCACTATATTAACTACAATTTAAATCATGTCTGCAGCTTATTGGGGGAAAGCACTGCTTCAGTAGCATTATACAGGCCTGGTGTAGAAACAACACCAGCTTCAGACTGACTTATTTGGCATTGAGAAGAATTGACTGAAGTTTCTAATAACAAATGGATACATGTGACACTGTGCAATTCAGAGCCCTTTCCATTGCTGCCTCTGTCTACAAAAAGAACTCCGAAAGAATTAGTTCTTGTAGAAGACAATCAAATAATAGAAGGCATTTGTAGGTTCTCTTTGAAGTCGTAATTGAAAACAAAGTGGATTTGGCTTCTTCACGAAGCAAGGTTCATTGGAGGAAAGGAACTGCCTTCACCACTAAGTGTCAAAGTATTCTGGCCTACTAGCATGCTGGGTCAGAGAATAAGAGAATTGTACCAGCGGAGGGGGCAGTGAGATGAGGGAGAATCGCAAAGCCAACTTTGAAAGCCTGCTCAGATGCTCATAGCATAACATATTGTTGTGTGTAACCAGATCTATTGAACGTAATATAAAGGGGGGAGGCTCAGAAGCATTTGCTTGGGATCTCTGCAATAAATCAAAATCTCTGTGCAGTTTAATGTTGTGTCACACTTTTTGTGCCCCCCGGCACCATCCATATTGTCAAAAGCAGGAGCTGGACATTCCTGAAGAATAAAGGAGAGGTTGAGGTCAAATTGTGACAACTCACTGGATAATGTTCTTCCTCACTACCTACCAGGTAGCATTTAAACTGTAGGCTTTAGTGGTAAGACAAGTCCTGTATTGTCAGAAAAACACCAGCCACTTTGTACTCATCCCATGCTGTGTGGGAGAAAATAGCAGGTTATGCGTGTTTACTGTTAAGGTGAATGATTTCCTTTGGTCACCCCTGTGCTGTTCCTTGACATCCATAAATTATCAGCACATAACTCTTTGCCCCACACAATCTTTCATGCCCTTATTTTTTTTTTCTGGGATTATCATTAGAGCTCCTGTCGAGGCACCAAGTTTATCATGGGAAATTCGGAAACAGCAGAGGAATCCCAAAGAGCCTTTAGGCCACACGCATCCGTTCCTTCGATAACTATTTGCCACATTGATGGCCCCTATTTTGCCTGGAGAGCCTCACAACTGAGTTTCCAGAGGCAGGAAGACTTATACGCCTTCCCTCTGCCACGTTTTTCAGGTGCAGGGGAAATGTATGTGCTTTTTGCTCTTAATAGGCACTGTGCAAAAGAAAAAGTGGTCAATGCTATATTTCCTGGGCTCCTTTGACAGCAATGCATTAACCAACAGATGCTGTTCCCAGAATTCTGCAAATTTTTCATAACTTTGAACAAGGAGCACAACCTAACAGACTTCTCATTTGTCAGAAAGAGGATATTTATTCATTCATAGTTGAATAGTTAAATCCAACCACACAGCCCCTCAGGATGGCTAGGTCTGATAACATGAATTTACTTCTTTTTTCTTCTTTTTACAAGCATTCTGCACCTGAATCCAGTAAAGCTCCTCAAAGTGACAGGACAAACTCTGAAATAGAAGTGTGGAGATAGGACATTAGGTTTTAGGGATCTACAGCACCACTACCCCTGAGCAATTGTTCCAATACCTGCCACAGTGCTCCCTGCAGCTCTCTAACCCATGCACAAAGAGGGTTTTTTTTGGAACTTACAAGAGAAACTATTCAGACATCTAAGACTTGGGAAAGGAAAGTGCACCCATCACTTGAGATTCACCTAACAAACTCTGGCAGTGGAAGCCCTCCTCTCCTCCCCCTGTGTTCCTCCTGCACCCCACAAAATTGGCTCGGAGGGGTCAGGTAGGGTTGCCACACATCTGTAATCTCCCAGATATAGCCGGGATTCAGCCATCGGAAACTGTGTCCGGGCAGAAATCACTGAAATGTCCAGGGGAAAATCTGGATGTATGGCAACTCATGTCGAAAGTGTAGATTTTGGTGAAAAAAGGTAAATGACCCCTGGTCGGTTAAGTCCAGTCAAAGGCAACTATGGGGTGCAGAGCTCACCTCGCTTTTCAGGCCAAGGGAGCCGGCGTTTGTTCACAGGCAGCTTTTCGGGTCACATGGCCAGCATGACTAAACCACTTCTGGAGCAACGGGACACTGTGATGAGTGCCAGAGTGCAAGGGAACGCCGTTTACCTCCTGCCACAGCGGTACCTACTGTATTTATCTACTTGCACTGGGGTGCTTTGGAACTGCTAGGTTGGCAGAAGCTAGAATAGAGCAATGGGAGCTCACCCGATTGCACGGATTCAAACCGCCAACCTTCCGATTGGCAAGTGCAAGAGGCTCAGTGGGTTTAGACCACAGTGCCACCCGCGTCCCTTTATCTTTTGACATACGGCAACCTTAGCCAGGAGAACTGGAGGCTGAACTTTAGTTGCTTGCACACAACCCTAAGAGCTGTGATTTTAACACTTTGTTTATTGGGTTTTGTGTGGTGGGGGAAGGAGCCATAGTTGGATCACAGTCTGTTGGGAGAAATGCATAGCTGTCAAGTTCTCCCTTTTTAAAAAAAGGGAAATTCCCTTATGCTGAATAGGCTTCCTCGCGAGAAAAGGGAAAACTTGACAGCTATGGAAATGTACTCCCACACCCAACCAGGTACAGTATTTTGTAGGCTGAGATGGGGAGAAAATGGGATAAAACAATGAGATGGTTGGAAAACAGGAATGTGAATCGAGGTGGGGGGTGAGTTTTATAAAATATAACAGAATAGATGGAAAATGGAATAGTGGAGAATGGGCATGAGTTGCCATTAACTAGATTGGGCCAGACCTCAAAGAGCCACGAGACTGGAGTAGTGCTGTGTGTGCAACACACACACACCGAAATCCCAAGCCCTTCCAGATTGTCACTATTTTGGGTGGGTTTTAGTCACATACTGAAAAATTCAGGTTGCACAATTAAAGTTGATTCGGTGTTCTTAAGCAACAAACCTGCTCCCCTCCCAACCCCAACCCCCTTTTTGCGATCAGGAAAGTAACAGGAAAATGCACTGGAAGCCAGGGGAGAATGTGGCACCGACATGTAATAGTGCCAGTTCTGAAGATCAAAGTGTTCGAGTGGGCATATTATAGAATAAGGTGATCCCCACAAGTAAGCTATAGATTGAGTTGGCAACTGCTTTGGAAAAAACCTCAGGTAAAAATTCTCCACTTGTTTCACAAGGGAATCAAAGGAGCAATGAAATTGTTAATATGTAAAATTCAGAAGGTAAAGAAAAACTAGCATGATGACCTACTTCCTCTCCCATTCCAGAAGGCAGATGGACCTAACCGCTTTGCTGTAAGCATTCTTGAGCATTCACACTTCTGCTGACTCCTTAGCCCATATTTCAGTGTCAGTTGTACATAAGGAAGGAAGGAAAGGATTTTGCTGGAGGAAGGGGGGGGGCGAGTTGTGCCCTCAAAACAAGAACTATTTACAGTTCCATAAGCATGTTAGAGATGGCTGGGTTTTCAATGCAAGGCTTGTTCGAATACATTGTCGGTCTTGTAATTGACTGTCAGCTTGATTTACAATGGCAGCTGTGATGGGTTTGGTGATTTCATTCCAAAAAGCTCTTTGAAATAAGTGAGGGGAAAAGTCAACCCACTGAAGCAACTCGATTTGTTAATATCATCAAAGTCTAGGGAAGGCTTTAGATGCCACATCAGCTCCAAACACACTTGGCTCAGAAATGCAGCAGCCTAAGAAGAGGCTGTTTATCAAACCCACCACAATAGAACTTGGCATGAGAGATGGGCAGGCAGGCGGGCGAGGGAGGAATGAACGGACATTCCGGAAGCAGAGCCGTGATACAAACTTCTCATACAATCATGTCCTGATCATTAAAACATCCCAGTTCCTCCAAACTGCACAGAAATAACTTCAGAATCAGTCTGGTGTGCTGCTGCAGATACTGTATAAGCATCTTACTTTGGCCCAGACTGCATTTGTGATGGCTCTCCTCGCTATCAAAAATTATGAATCACTGACGTCTGGCTTCCTGGAAATCACGGGTGGGTTTTTCCAATGCTGTGTATCAGGAGCAGCCAAAATGCTGCCCTCCAGATATTGTTGGAATGCAATTCCCATTATCCATAACCACAAGTCCTGCTGACTGGGGCCGATGGGAACTGTAGTACAGAGACCGCTCCCAGATCTACATTTCCCAGCACCCTTAACAAAGCACAAACTACAGTTCCCATGAGTCTTTGGGGGTAAGCCATGACTGATAAAGTGGTATAAGAGTGTGGTGTGGATGTAACCCAACCTGCCTCAGCCCCAACCATCATGGCCAGGTTGTAAAGGAGCAGTAGTTGCCACAGAATAGCAAGCTTAGATAAAGCAACAGGGATGTTGAAAGTGCAATAGAATGGAGTGTCTCTGGATGCTTCTACTAGCTGTGTGAAAATGTCGTTCCTCCAGAAGATGGGCAAGAAGCCACTTCCTGGTCTCCCCCTAGACGCTTGCCAGGACTTTGGAGGAGTGGGCGGGTTATATAAGGCAGCCTCACCCTGCCTTCCTCTCCCGCATGCAAAGTGGGGGGTTAGCAGTTGGCCATGCTAGGGACAAGTAAGAGTTTATTATTCTCACCTGCAGCTGGCTTCTACCGGGGGGGGGGGCTTCCCCCACCTGCTCCATGCTGTTGTGCAGGTTTAGTGTAGTTATTGGTGGGAGCTTCATAAATAAGTGGATTGGACTGGTCTCTGCTGAATGTGCTGGGAAATAAATAGGTTGGCACAAATGGTGATTACCTTAAGGCACTTTTCAGGTGAATAGTGATTCTGGAGACTTGCACACAGGGATTCGGGATAGATTGCTTTTGAGGCCAGCCTGTGTCACTCACCCTGAGTTGTGGGGCTCCAAGGGGACATGGGTCAGGAAGACCTCCCTTCTCATCTGAATGGTGTGGGATAAGGGGACTGGTGGAATTTAAGCCTTCTTCTCTTGCTCCCTCCCTGTAAGGCAGGGTAACCCAAATTATGACATGCTTAGAAGCCTGGTTGTCAGTTTTAAATAGTTCCCATACAGTAGCTTTCACCTATGTGTATCAGAAGTTCATTTGCATTTAATATGGTGACCCTAGTTTAAATCCACACCTTGTGGCATGCCTATTTATAGCAAATCTCCTTAAGCACAGAATGTGTGGGCTTTTTAACATATCCTTTACTGTTAAGTTTGGGCTGAAGTCTGTATTTGGAAGGCTAAAATAGACTCCAATTGCTAGATCTCTTTCCTGACAACTAAAGGGCAAGGAATGTAGACTTACTAAGAGTGTTAAAAGTTAACAAACCAGTAGCTGGTCTAATTAGGTTTTAACCAGAATAGTTAAAAAAATAAAGCACTTAGAAGGCTCGTAGGTCAATATGGTCCTTGAGTCCTATATGTAAGTAGAAGAACATAAATGGTACATTCAGTACATTGCTCTCATAGCTGAATAAATGTGGGGAAGGCAAAACAGGAAGGAACTATGAATTAGTCTTTTTTCCCCACAACCACATCACACAGCAAATTACTTGCAGCAAAATATTGATGGCTGATATCTTCTGTTAACTTTTAATCTCCGTACTTTTTGAAGCAATTACTCAAGAACAAGTTGCAAGGTGGAAAGACAATACTGTGGCTGTATGTTTTGTGCTACAGTATTTCCTTTTTCTTTTCTTTTTTAGGAGAGTAGGGAAAGAGCAAAAGCCAAAATGTCTCAATCAAAATGTAAACGGCATTAGCCTGCTGCACAAGGAGCTAATGCACCAACCCCAATGTATCAGGAGCCCGTCAGGGGAAGACTTTTCTATCCATTTGCCAGGGACCTCGTGGTGCATTAACGTGAAAGATGCAGGTAGGACACAGAGCTCAGATGTCGAAATGAGCTACGAGGCTGCCACAAGCTTTTGCTGTAGAACAGTCAGATTCCAGACGCATTCTGCCTGCAGTTCTAGTGGCAAAATTGCTGTAGCATCAATGTGGAATTACTTCCAGTTTATAATAAAGAAAGTGACCTCATTACCTCACCCTCATTTTTTCCTTCTCCTCCTCCTTTTTCTTCTCTGCCTCCAAGGACCTTTGATTGCCTTTTATTTCTTTTTCAATCAAGTTCTTTTTATCATCTAAAATATTAACTTAAAAGTAATAACTCATCCTCAGATGCAGGGACGAAGAAACTAATGGCTCCTCCGAGAGGTGTACCTAAGGCTTGATTTTATCTGTTTGGGCTCTAGCATTCAAATGCTTCCATCTTTAGTGAAATGGGGACTATAGAATATTAATTCAAGTGCTCTTTCAAAAGCTACCAATAACCACTGGGGACCAATGGTTCTCTTTTGACTTTTATCCCCTTTACCTCCCTTGAACTGCAATCAGGAAAGTCACACATCCTCTTCTTCTTGAATCTGCTGCTGCTGTTAAAACCAACTCTGAGCTTACCTTCCAAGCCCCGGACTGCAGAATTCGGGACCGGCAGCCGTGTGACACCGGAAGTTGCATCGACATAACTTCCGGTGTCGCTTTGCCCTTCTATGGGCACCAAAAATGGCCTCCGCCGGCTTCAAAAGTAGCTTCTACGCATGACCGGAAGTGTGTCGACGCAACTTCCGGTGTCGCCCCTCCCATCTATGGGCACCAAAAATGGCCGCCGCCGACACCGGAAGTCGCATCCATGTACTACCGGTCATGCGTAGATGCGACTTTTGAAGCCGGCGGCAGCCATTTTTCGTGCCCATAGAAGGGCAAATCAGAAAAAAAAATGGCCACCGGCAGGAGAAAATAACGGAGAAAAACGGGAGACGAAGTGATACGGGGGACCACCGGGAAAAGGAAAGTAAAAACGGGGGTTTCCCGGGGAAAATGGGGTACTTGGCAGCTATGACTCTGAGGTACCCAAGCTCCTCCCTCCAGCAGCTGTCGCTAGTCCACAGCCATTCCACATCAGGCCGGAACAGAGATGGGGAGGGAAAGGGACAGAGGACCCACCCCACAGAACTGGATTTAGGGTGGTGCGGGTGGTTCCCCCGCACAGGGCACTGAGCCAAGGGGGCACAAAACTGAGAAGATCCATAATTGAGAAGATCCATTTGGGGGCGCCAAATTTTGGGCTCGTACAGGTGCCATATTGTGAAATATTATCAAAGTCTACCATTGCACCTCATCAATGCAGCCAAGAGGCCAGCTGGTCCTTAGAAGAACTTTTAACTAAGAACTTGTATCTGAGTTTCCCTATTTCCTCCTTCCTTGAGTTAACAGCAGCCCTCTTCAGGAAGAACATCCTGCCACTGCAGCCTACCCGCTCCACCCTTTACATATATATGCCAAAATTAATTTTTCCACTCTAATTGGGGGAGGTCAACGTGCACATAGAAGAGTGGGTTAACCCTTCCCTCCCCAACTGTGCCAACCAAATGCACCTGTCAGGGACCGGCTGGATGACAAGGAGTGGTGGGAGGCACCAGCCAGGGAAACCCCCCCCCCAAGGGAAATTCCAAAGGAGGAAGGCTCAGAGCCTGTGGGTTGGTGGTGGGACGCCAAGTAGAGGTCAGAGGAAGAAGAGTGAGAGGAGTTGTTGGGTGCTGAAGGGGCCGCATACTGTGACAAGCTCCCCTCCCGCTTTGTCTCCAAGGGCGCACAGAATGATGCATAGCGCAGAACAGATATTAGACTTCTTGGGAAACATCCAGCAGAGGAGAAGCCTTAGAGGGGATTGAAGGCTGTCAGTCCTGGCAACTGCTCCACTGGGGCAAGACTTACTGGGAAGCATTGCTGAGTTGTATGCTGTTTCTTTGAATCTTACCTTCCAAGTCCCGGACTGCAGAATCCGGGACCGGCAGCCGTGTGACACCAGAAGTTGCGTCGACGTAACTTCCGGTGTCGTTTTGCCCTTCTATGGGCACCAAAAATGGCCGCCGCCGGCTTCGAAAGTCGCTTCTACGCATGTCAGGAAGTGCGTCGACGCAACTTCCGGTGTCGCTCTGCCCATCTATGGGCACCAAAAATGGACGCCGCTGACACCGGAAGTCACGTCTATGTACTTTCGGACAAGCGTAGATGCAACTTTTGAAGCCGGCGGCAGCCATTTTTGGTGCCCATAGAAGGGCAAATCAGAAAGAAAAAAATGGCCGCCGGCAGGAGAAAATAACGAAGTAAAACGGGAGACAACATGATATGGGGGACCACCGGGAAAAGGTAAGTAAAAACGGGGGTTTCCCGGGGAAAACGGGGTACTTGGCAGCTATGCTTTGAATACAGAGTTAACCTCTGTGGCAAACTCTGCTTCCTGCTTCCTGACCTACCCCTGCACCTTTCCACACACATACACATGCTGTACTGTAATTAGGCTTGGAGAAAAAAAGCCTTCTGTTGGATCTCATAAAGAGCTTTTTGCCTCATGGGAGGGGCATTTTGGGGCAGTGCATTGGGGACATGAGGGTTAACCCTTTCCTCCCCAACTGCAATTCTACTTTGCAGGTTTTATGCAAATCAGAAAAGAATACATCATAGTAGGTTTCTGTATGTGTGTGTGTGCCCTATACAGTGGTACCTTGGGTTACAAACACCTCGGATTACAAACACTTTGGGTTACAGACTCTGCTAACCCAGAAGTAGTACCTCAGGTTAAGAACTTTACCTCAGGATGAGAACAGAAATCGGGCGCCAGCAGCACGGCAACAGTAAGAAGACCCATTAGCTAAAGTGGTACCTCAGGTTAAGAACGGTTTCGGGTTAAGAACGGACCTCCAGAAGGAATTAAGTTTGTAACCAGAGGTACCACTGTATACATCTTTTATGCCCATCACTTACTAGTACAGTTTGCCCTGTTCCTTGATCTGTGTATAATTCTACTCCACAGCTGGTATCTAAAACTCCATTATTACTGTGCCAATATTGCGACTCTTCAAGGACATTCTTTCAGCTCATGTGGTGGTGGTGGTGGAGGTCTTCTTTTTTAAACTATCATATTGGTACATTTTCCCCAGCTCTAGCATGGCTCTAAATGAGACCAACAGAGTAAATCTCCAACAGACTTACCTGAATAGCAGTATACAGCTGTAGCACAGCTTTCCTCCTATCTAAGAGTTCTTCAACAACAATCCCAAGAGCGCTGCAGACAGCAAAATAAATAAATTTTCTACCTGGGGGATTGTAAATGGTGAGAGTCTTGTGCCTAAGAGTCTCTTGGGAAATGTTAATGGGATTTTGGGATCTAATTATACTGTAATTAATACAGTTGTCCCACGTTCTCCTCTGGGATAGAGGGCAGAAGAAAGGCATTTTAATGAGCTCTCTTGGGTTTTGGCAGGTATGTTATAAGATGCAGAGCAAAAATTAAACAAATTAAGAGCCACTACTCAAGAGACCACAGAAAAGAACCAGTTGTTTGGCTGAGCTAGTTTTGTAAGAATGTTGTAGGAGAAATGTTCCTTGTAGCTCTGAGATAAAGATTCAAAGTGTTGTGAACTTCAGAATGTTGGGAAGATGTAGGAGACCAGCGATTTGCAAAGCAACGATAAGATAACATCACAAATCACAAGATAAGGCCTTTAGTAAGAATTCCTTGTGGCTGCAACAGAATAATGCTCTTTTATTGAACATTGAAAACAGCAAGATACAGATCCTCTTGGTTAGAAAGAGGGGCATAAAGATACAAGGATGGTTTTCAGCTGCTTTGCTTCAAGTGTCGTAGAATGTGAACCAAGCAATCATTTGCTAAAGTCAGAAGACAGTATGAGACTTTCATTGGCCTACAGCAGGTGGGGGGGAACTTTCACCCTCCAGATATCACTGGACTGCAACCCAGTGGAGGCTGTTCCATTAGGGCAAGTGTGGCACCTGCTTGCATACTTAGTTGCAGCCAGTCAGAGGATGAACACCAACCACCACTGCTACAACCTCTATCATCCTTGGTCATTGGCTGGTGGATGTTGTAGTTCAGAAATACCCAGAGGGCCAAATGTTCACCACCACTGGCCTAAAGGTTGGATTATATTCTTAGTTCAGGGAACCTAAATTGTGCAAAACAGTGTGACATAGGCACAGGCAAATTTGTCAAATTCACTTTTTATCACTTTTTTCATTTTCCAGCCTTAAATTCATTTCTCAACCTTTCCACGTCAGTTTGTGGGTGGATAGTATGGAAATTCATCAGCATCTTACTGCGAATTTCTCCTACCGTAATATATATGTTTATCTACAATTTTGCCTAATATACACATTTCTGCAAAGCATTTTTTTCTAAATATAATGTATTTTATAAGTTATTTTCACTGTTATATGCATATTTACTCTCATTTTACCCTAATATATGCATTTTTGTGTACATTACTTGGCTGGAGAACTGCATTGCAAAATTCGGAGAAATGTGAATATTGAGCAATGGCTGTGTTTTGATTTGTGTATTGTTTTGGAAGGTCGAAATTAGGTTCACTTTTAAATTCAAATTGAATCAAATTTCTCCCCATCCCATCCATAACATCGTTCATGCATTTGTTTTCTTACACGCAAATTTCCTTCATCTACATTTTGTTTGTATAAAGTACCCCGACTAGGAGTGAAGTGTCCCATTCTCTGTTCAGCTTGCACAGTCCAGGAATAGAAAATGGAGCCTTTTTATTCTTATTCCATCTATTTCTGTCACAGCAAAAGTTGACAAGGCTAGGCATGTTCCTGCTTAGCTTGTAACCTCTCCTCTGGGTCTTCCTCCGCCCTTGCCCCGGCAGTCATATGATAATGTAATAGGCTGAATCCTACTGGCTTGAAGCAATCTTCCTTTGCCTCCTCTCCACATGCTCTGCCAGCAATTATTTGCAGAGGTCAATAAATGTGCCCTGACATTTATATTGTTTGCAAAGGATGCAGGACTGTAAGAGACTTATCCCCAAACCTGAATTTCAGCTTTATCAGAAGCTATTTTTAAAAGCTGACTAGATCTGGTTGAATGGTCCGAGAGGGATCAACCAAACTTTATTTCAGGGAATCTCAACTTCAGGATTGGAATTGCTTTACTCAAAATTGCTTTCAGGGTAGGTCTCAGCAGAGTGTATGTGGATATAACCACTGCTGTAGTCTTTAAAGACAGAAAGTAAAACTTGCCTAATACTTTCTCTTTCCCTGTTATGTTTTTGTGGTATCCAAAGATTTCAGGAAGCTGAGGCGTGCTAAGAATATTTTACATGCACAATTGCGTGTCAATTGAAAACGCTGGTAGAGTTTAGATAAATTCAACAGTATGGTAAATATTTGAAGGATGTAAAATGGAGAAACGATTAGATTGGTTATATTAAAATATGCAGGAATGATAGAGAAGTAAAATGAACCATGAAAGAGGAAGGAGGGAAGTCAGTTTTACATGGTATTGCGTAAAATGTTTATTTTGAGATGTATAAACTGAAAAATTAATAAAAATTGTTACACACATAAATACATATATAATATTGTACATGCACAAAACATATTTGTATGTTCAAAGAACTTTTCACAATCTTAGTCAGATTGACAAGCATTCTGTTTTTTTTCTTTTTAATAATAATTTTCATTTATATACATTCCAACAATTATTTAACCATAATTTTAACATTTTCAACTTCAACTCCCTTCCCCCTCTTTCTGCAGTTCCTTACATTTATTTTTGTCCTTTCTTGTATACTCCAAATTGCCTTAACTTATTATTTTACTCATCTTTTCCTCCTTGATTCGTTTACAATTTGTTTGTAAATACTCAACAAACTATTTCCATTCCTTTCTAAAAAGTTTGTTGTCTTTATTTCTTATTCTTCCAGTAAGTTTCGTCATTTCTGCATACTCCATTAGTTTCTGTATCCATTCTTCTTCCGTCAGGACCTCTTCATCCTTCTACTTTTGGACAAATAACATTCTTGCAGCTGTAGTCACATATATAAATAAATTTCTATGCTGTTTAAAGGTAAAGGGTGTTTGGGTGTTTAAAGGTAAAGGGTGGTTGGGTGGTTCTAATTCCATAATTCCCAAGACAAAAGCTTCTGGATTTTTTAAAAAATGAACGTTATCTTAAAAATCTTTTTCAATTCATTATTTACCATTTACCATTAAGCTTTCAACTTATTATAAGACCTCTATTTATGAAATAAGTGCCTTCTTTCTCTTTACATTCCCAACACTTATTTGAGTTTGATTTATACATTTTTGCCAATCTACTAGGTATTAAGTACCATCTATATAGCATTGTCATATAATTTCCTTTTAAACCACAACACACATAAATTTTATAACCGTATTCCATAATCGTTCCCATGCTTCCATTTCTATATGATGACCAATATCTATCGCCCAACGTGTCATTGAATATTTCACTAGTTCATCTTTTGTCTCCCATTCCAATAACAACTTGTACATTTTGGACATCACTTTAACATTACAATTTAACAGGTCTCTCTCTAATTGTGATAGTTGTTCCCCAAACCCCCGCTTCATATCCTTTTAAAATATTTCATTCAAATGATGATATTGTAACCATGTTGTTAACATTCCTGGTAAATCCTTAAACTTCTCCACCCTCCTCTCTTACCAAATTTCTATGCCACCCAACTTTCCGTCATATTTTTTCTTTTTCACTTCTATGGCTTCCTTTTCAGTAATAATATTTATTCATTTTCCACATAAAAAAGAAGTAACCATTTTGACAATTTCGGCAAGTTATATCGCTTCTTATCTTAATACACATGTATGAATTTCCAACAACCATTTCATACCCGTAACCCACCTAAAGAGAAAAGGGGAAAAAAGAAAAAGAAAGGGGGGGGAGAAAAAACACGTAAACAGACAAAAAAAAAAGGTACAAAAAACAAATATTGGACTTCCACACTACCTTTTGCTGTTTTGTTTTGTTTTTGAAATTTTTATAGTTTATGCAGTTTTCCCTTCTTTATTGTTACGCTGCTCTCCTTCATACTAGAGTGGCTGGGGGAACCCGGCCAGATGGGCGGGGTATAAATAATAAATTATTAAAATTATTATACTTTAATTACTATATTCTATTTTTTATAGGTAAACATCCATTTATCACTGAATTTCTTTATTATATATATACATTGTATTTTGTCTTTTTCTAGAATTAAACCAATAAAGAGTTTTCATTTTCAACTATGAGGTATATTCATTTGCCAGTATTTCCATTACCCAGTTACTTTATCCATATATGCCTTTACTTTTCCCCATTCTTCCTCATACAGCTCGCTACCATGCTGTCTCAGTCTAGATGTCAATTCCGCAATTCCCATATACTCCATCATTCTCCTGTGCCAGTCTTGTAACGTTGGAATTTTATTTTGCTTCCACACTTGTGCTAAGGTTATTCTTGCACCTGTAGTTGCATATAGGAACACTTTTATGTCATGTTTCTGTACATCCTTTCCGACCATTCCCAGGAGGAAGGCTTCCAGTTTCTTTTTTATTGTATACCCCAACATCTTTTTTATTTCATTATATATATCTTCTATGGCTTCCAAAGGTGAAAGCCAAAGTGGTGTTTTAATTTCCAATAAATTTTTATATTTGTCCCATATTCTATACAATTTTTTCCTAATTATATGGTTTGTGAAACCTTTATGTACTTTCACCTTTACATACAGATAAGCATGCCAACCAAAAATATTTTCATGACCTTCCAAGTCTAAGATATGTGGATTCTTCAATAACAGCCATTCCTTCAACCAGCACAGACAAGATGCTTCATAATATAATCTCATATCCAGCTGGGAGAAACCTCCTCTCTCTTTCGTGTCTATCAGTATTTTATATTTTATTCTTGGGTTTTTCCCTTGCCATATGTATTTAGAAATATCTTTTGCCATTTGTTGAAGCAAAATATGCAAATTTCTTTTAATATCCTCTCAGGTTTTCCTATGGGTATCTTTGTAGATATTTATATTCTTTGCTGTTAACCATACACCTAAATATTTGACCTTCTTTTCAATCTTCAATTTGATATATTTTGTGATTTATTTTTACTCTCATCATTCATGGTTTTTTTTACCAGGAACTTGGTTTTATCTTTATTAATTTCAAGACCTATTATTTCTCCAATTTCTTTTATCTCTTCTAATGCTTTTGAAATTGACTCTAGTGATTCTTCTACAGATATCACCACGTCGTCTGCAAATGCTTTTAATTTGTATTGTCTCTGTCCAACCCTTATTCCTTTAATTTCTTGATTACATCTTATTCTTTGCACCAAAACTTCTAAAACTAGTGGAGAACCTTGTCTAGCACCTTTAGTTATCTTATAATTCTCAGTCAATACGTTATTGACTATCAATTTTGCCTTAACTCCTTTTATAAAAGTGTCTCCACAGCTCATATATTCCAAAACTTTAAACATAAAGTCCAAGGAGAGATTGGCCAGCATTCTTAAACCCATGCCACAAGAAGAGAGGCCCACAATTCAAATCTGAACCATTGTGAGATAGTCTGTGTTACTGCTATAATCAACTGTAGAGTTGGTTTGGCAGGGAGTAGCATGTTGTTTTGCTCAGTGTCACATTACCCTTAAAATAATTTCTATGCTAATTGGGAATATATATTCCAAAAACATATTCCAATTCACATTTATTCCATCCCAGACTTCTTTCTTCATCTGTTGTGCTTGGAAAAACCTGTAGTTTGCTAAGCTGAAGAGTACGGACTGATTATCTGTTTTCTGGACGATGTCTTCTGTAGATTTAGATATTATACTGAAGCTGCCTGGTTCACTTCTGCCTCTTGAACGTCCAGCCCTGGCTGGCTGAGGACCCATATCTTTGTACAGTTCACAGCTCCCAAGGTTAGTGAGTGGCACAATGGTGGCAAAAATGCATGCTAACCCCTATTTTTTTACCTGATTTTGGAGGTTGGGAGATAGAATTACAGCGCTTATGTTGCCCTCCCCCCTTTTTAAAACAAGTGGGAGATATCTACCATTGCAAGAAACCCATTCCTACCCTTTATTCCTCCCACCTCAACATTTAGATTTTCAGGTTCTTAACAGTATCCCTAGTTTAATAGATGGCATGGTTTTCTTATATTTTACTTTTATCAGAAGATTCATGTTCTCAGCTTCGTTCAATCTTCTATATGACAATAAGCTGTTAGAATGTGGGCTTGTTGCTGATGCTATCACAGTGGAGAGGAGGTCAGACCTGTTGAGTCACACTGATTATAGATGCACATGGTGGCCGCTTATTTTCCAGTGATATTTGTGTGTTAAATCTGCCCTGTGTTTCAGCACATACACAGATCATGATTCACACACACATGCACACACAACACTACTTCATTTAACAAAACTCACTAACATGTTAATTCATCATGTTAAACCGGTTATGTGAATTAGCCTTGACATACAAATTATAGATCTATAAAAAAAATGGAATTGAAATTAAAAAGGTAAATGGTATTAAAATTTTGCATTGTTGCACTTCTGCATATTCCATAATGTATTGAATTGAATCAATTGCCTTTCAATAATTCCTGCAGAAACTATATGCCTGATTTTTTTTTAATGGGATATTCTTCTAGGGGTCTCAATTAATTAGTGATTTTTCAGTGTCCACGGGGAGATGGTTATTGTTGTTTTCTAAACAGTTTTTCTGAATAAGACTTTGTTTTTCTTTACCTGCCTAGAAGCTCAAACTATACCAGTCTTTATGGGTTGTTTGCTAAGCTCTGAAACGGCCTGTTGTTATTGTCCAGCAGGGAGCCCCAGGTGGGATCTAGGGCTGAGACATCAGCTGCTTAAACAAGTGGAACGGCTGCCATTAATCTCTGCTTGTGATGCTCATAACAAGAAAATGGAGCAAGCAGGGAATTGGCTCTCAATAAAAGAAGCGTCCTTCAGCCTTACACAGTTCCATGTCCAGTCACTGATCAATATATATTTCGTGCCCATAGATCATAGATCAAAGCAGCAGAGGTTGAGGAATTGCCCAAACTAGAGACCTGTGCAAAGTGGACAGCGGAGCATTTCCCAGTCAGAGAGTGATAAAATCCATCTCATGGGGACAGGGCTCTAAGAAAGATCCAGGCAAGGACTGGGGTGATGAGAGCTGGACTTGGGAAGCAAATGTTTAGTTTTGTTTTTTGTATGAGTCGCTTCCCATGAGGTTTGTCAAATCATTTGGCAATATAATGACAGGCATAAAAACAATTGCACAAAAAACAATTTAAAATACAACTTTAAGTATAAACATATTTTAAAACAACAACACATACGTAAAATATTTTTCTCCTCTCTCCCAACCTTAATTGGCCCCCTTGGTTGGGTTTGTCCCTTCCTTTCCCTCAATGACTTAAGACTTGCTTAGTTAGGCTTTCATTGGACCTTTGTATAATGGAAATGGCATTGGGCAGGATCCACATAGTAAAGGAGATCCTCTAAAGGGACCTAGGGGGAGGATTGGCTATTGTCATGGGCCAGGAGTCAGCTTCACCTGCTCAGCAGCAGCCTGAAGGAGCAGAAGGCAAAGTGACTCTACCTGCTGATGAGAACCAGCTGGCTCCAGCTTTCTTAAGCAGGGTCTCCAGCCATTGTTCCTGGCCAGACCTTGCTACTTCTTGCTTCTCGTGACCTTGGACCCTCGGCTTTCTTGATCCCCAGATCGTCTGACGTGAACTGAAATACTCCTGACCTTACGACTGGGACTGAACCTTGCATATGGACTCTGCCACCAGGCAAGTATCCCCCTGAGTCTCGGCTGGTTGCCTGGCTTCTCCCTCCACTGAGCTCTGCCCTGGCTGGCAGCACAGGACTACAACAGCTATGACATGTGCTAAGCTTGGGTTGGGGCCTCTTCCTGGTTGGAATCTCTTGCCCTGGTCACTCAGTAAGGCCCTGGATGCTTGGCTTCCACCATGCCAGAGCTCAAGACTGAGTGATTCTCATGTGAGATGGGTTGGAGCACTTTTCAACCCCAACCGAATGCCATTACGTCAACAAGGGGCAGTAGGATGAGGAACAGGATCCTTGTCATGCCAACCCCACTTGTGGCTGTAGTTGATAAAGTTTTGGCTTGAATGAATGAATGAGAGAAGTATATTGTAATTTCCACTGACAATAATAATATGTCACCCCATCTCTCATTTATATTGGCTTTGGGACCCAATGATCAGGGCTGACCTTCATCAGACCAAAGCCCCATCTCACAACACGTAGACAAATACCTATGAGATGCTACTAAGCAGAACATTAGTACAATCCCACCCTTCCCAGCATATGGTATTTAGAGGCATATCACCTCTGATACTGGACATAGTACACAATTGTGGCTAGTAGCCATGAATAGCCTTTTCCTTCATGCATTTGTCTATCACCTTTACTCTAGTTTCATTGGGTGCTAAAGACTTGCCTCTTCTTTCAGGCCATCTTGAGGTTGTTGCAACAAGAAGTTCTTACAACTTCTTGACTCATTTTTTTGTTTTTTCTTGTTTTTGTGGTAAGTTCAAGAAGAAGGTAGGTAAGTTCAGTGATGTTCCCGGTAGCTGTGAAGTGCAGATGGAAGACAGGGTGCCCGCGTTCTATCCCCGTTTCGCCCTAGCAGTCCATAAAATAGAAGAGCTGCTATTTCACCCCCCGATAGGGCCAATTTATTGGGGTTGGTGGATTTTCTGGGCTTCCTCAGTAGTCTCGAACCATTAATGTATCTATTAGTGCTAAATGTAGTTAGGGAAACAATTTCTTGGCTTAAGCATAAAGAACTGAATAGCTTAGCTAGGGCTTATAGCTTATAAGTTTTCATGGCACTTTGTAAGTAGTTGCCTTATTCTCACAAACTTGATAAATGGTGAAAAATTGTTTTTGAACAAGAATATTAATTGTGTGAATAATTGTCGCCTGTGTGCACAATCTTTATTAACGGCACAGGTTGTATTTCTTCAGCATTATGGGAGAAGGAGGCAAACTTCTCTCTCTCTCTCCACTTCCTCCAGACCATGCATAATTTTATAAGCTTCTATCACGTCACTTCTTACAAATTTTGGCATTGCCTGTGGATGTGATGATGTCCCTTAAGGTAACCATAAGATGCTTTGCCTTTCATTGCCCAGCCAAACATATTCCGGTGAGAAACATGACAGCCTCTTTCTCGGGCTAAGAAGCTCTTGGTTGCTAGAATGCAAACATTAGCCCAGCTAGCTTGGAGTTGAGCTTTGGATGTAGGACAGGTTTGGGTTTTCACAGGAGCAGATCAGTCTGATGCAGTACTTGTTTTAGCTCAGAAGAGGTTACAGCAACAGGCACTTGAATTCTCAGAAGGGCAAAAGCTATTCTGGTTGCATTACCAAGACAAATAGTGCAGTGAAATCAGCTCATACAGGCAAGAATGGGTCCCCGAAGGTTGGCTAAGTAAATTTTCAATCCAATACAATCTCTATGGTCCCCTGGTGTGTTCTAATTTTTTTCCAGGCAGCATAGTGTGTGGCAGGCTCCCCACATTTTGAATAAGAGTGTGTATCTCTTTTCTTATGTTCATATCTTTCTCCTATATCTCCATGGCCAGCAGTTCAAGACCTTATGATTTGTTGGCACTAAATCAGGCATATTGCTGTCCCCCATATCTCCAGCTTGACAGCTGGAACACTGAGGAATTCCAGTCCTATCTGATTTTCACTCAAACCAGCTTAACGTTTTGCACATATACATCTTTTAAAGGTCTCTCAGCCACCCAGGGTTGAGGAACAAATTCACTGGCAAGAGCAATTCATCAGAATTTGGAAAGGGGACAAAAAAATTGTCATTTGTTCAGAATACATAGGTCTGTACAAATAGCCTCATGGTTAATAGTTTTGCTGTGTGTGTGTGTGTGTGTGTGTGTGTGTGTGTGTGTGTGTGTAAGGTAGAAATTGCTTGATTTTACCCTCCCTATACTTCACATACATTTTTCATTGAAAATAAACACTCCATTCTGTTACTACAATTCTTTGAGTCACAGGGTAGTATCCAGCTAAGTCATACTCAGAGTAAACCCATTGAAATCAACTGGCATGACTCACTTCAGTCCATTCACTTCAATTTGTTTACTCTTAGTTGGATACAGCCAAGGGGTTCAATACACACTACTTAAAATGCATTGTGATCCCAGGTTTGGTTTGGTTTTTTTAACCTAAGGGGTCCCTAACCTGGATCAGGACCATAATATGAAAAGAGGGGAGATTTAACTCTCTCCTCCCCCACCATGACCCTGAAAAAAAATTGTCACCATCACAAAGCAAATAGCAACTATAATTTAAGCTTTGTTGTTTTAAAAACCCACTTCCATGGGCACCACTGGGAATTCTTTTAATGACTACCATTGGCTTAAACCTCCACTCCCTGCATGCGGTGGTCTGTTTGGTCCAAGAGCCTCATACTTGGTTTCAGTTTTTTAAAAGCCTTTGTCTCTTTAGGGTCCACATTAAAATTAAGATGTAACTAGGCCTCAACATGTCAATGCAGTGAACTGAGGAGCAGTTCAGATGTGTGAACTGAGGAGCCCATAGTAATGCAATTCAAGTTCAAGGTGAGTCATTATGAAATGGTAGCATTGGGACGGTTGCAGGAAGTACTGTATCTTTGAATTAACTGTTGCTGATAACATCAAAACATCTTAAATTTTTTAAAACGGAAAACAAAAGCAAACAGGAAACTGAGTCTACTGAGCGAGAGCAAATCATCCCATTGACAATGATGACTGGCTGGTATTTGGAGCAGGAAGGTGTTTTTGCTCAGCAAAGGTTATCTTGAAACATATGCTACAATATTGTACTTCTCTCCACCTGCAGTTCCTAGCCACTCCTGAGTGATGGATGGTGTCTCAGAATGGATTCTCGTGACCACGAGGTGTGCTGTGGACTGATAAGCCTGGCCTTGCCCTCTTCCCTGTCGGGAATGACTTGGGTCTGTAATATACATGCCCACGTAGAACGGTGATTTCTCTTTAAGGTAGTGAAGATAAAAGTACAGGCACATGGCAACGAAGAGGCACCAAATTATTTTGACAAGGCAGCAATTACTTGCCCAGAATTCCACCCTTGTGTAGAAAAGAAGAAAGTGTAAGAAGTTCAGTGATAAGGCAGGCCAGGTTGGGTTCCATAAAAGCTTCTGGCATGCTGAAAAGCAACAACAGAAGCAGTCTTCCATTGGGGCTTCTTAGGGAAGGGAGCAACAATAATGAGACGTTGCATCAAATCACCATCCCAATCCTTGCAAAGCCCTTAGTGTCTGCCAACTGAAGGCAAATGGGATCTCAGCATTTATTAGCATCATTTCCCTCCTCCTGCTTTTCAGCTCATAGGCACTCAGATCAACTTAGATACATTGCAAAATAATAATTTCATAAATTTAAAAGCAATGCAATTTAAAAGTCGCAATTGGTTAAATAATCAGTTTAAAGCAGCAAAACATTGTGTTCAAGATCATTCCAGTGTCTGAAAAGAATATATTAGATTAGACAGATTAATGATATTGTCATTTCCAAGGCGTACATTTGCAAATTATGTGGCTTTGTACTTTAGAAGAATGCAAGAATTACTAGATGTGTCTTTATTGGTGTATACTTTGTAGTGATGGTATTCTGTATTCTTGAATATGTCTCAGAGGGAAAAGATTCCCAGAATCCAGGGATGGGGGAGAAATTTGATTTAGTTAAGATTTAAAGATGAACTTACCTAATTTGCACTTTTGGAACTGTATGCTAACCAAACCACAGTCATCTTTCTAAATGTGCATTTCTCTGAATTTTGTGGTTCAGCTCTTCAGTAAAGTTATTGCACAAAAATGCATATAGTAAGGTAAAGGTAAAGGGACCCCTGACCATTAGGTCCAGTCGTGACCGACTCTGGGGTTGCACACTCATCTCGCATTATTGGCCGAGGGAGCCAGCATACAGCTTCCAGGTCATGTGGCCAGCATGACAAAGTCCCTTCTGGCAAACCAGAGCAGCACATGGAAACACCGTTTACCTTCCCGCTGTAGCGATTCCTATTTATCTACTTGCATTTTGACGTGCTTTTGAACTGCTAGGTTGGCAGGAGCTGGGACCAAGCAAATGCACATATTCATGAAGATGGCATACAAATATGCCTTGCATTAAGCAAAATTGCATTTAAACGTGCATATTAGGATAAATTTGCACTAAAATGCAGGTGAATTTTTGTAAGAACTTCAAAACAAAAAAGCTTGTGAAACAAGAGAACCTGAGAGAAACCAAAACTGCTGAAATCCCAAGATAAAGTAAGGTTCTTTGTAGGCTGCCACATTCTGTAGACATTTTACTCTGCAGTTAGTGGGGAAATGCCGATGCACTTCTAGGTGGCATCAGCAAACGTATAGCATCCAAATCATGAGAAGTAGTTGTACCAACTTATTCTGCTTTGATCAGATTTCACCTGGAATGCTGTGTCCAATTCTGGGCAATTCAGTTGAAGAAGCATATCAGCACTGGAACTTATCAAGAAAATAGTCGCAAAGATGGTGAAGGGCCTGGAGACCAAGTCCTGTGAGGAAAGGTGGTAAGAGCTGGGAGTGTACAGCCTGGAGAAGAAATGGTTAAGCCGCAGTTCCACTCTGTAGGTGGAAGTTAGTGTCTAACAGTTACTCATTTGCTTTGTGCAAGCATTTCAGTTTGCCAGGTGGAACTATCTCCCCTCTCCTGCCCCTTCCCATTCTGTTCTGGGTGTTCTCCAGACACCCTGCAGAGCCATAGGGGCCGGGGGGGGGGAGGAGTACAGGGGCACATGAGGGAATAGACTCTAGCTGCCACTAGCACAACTATTTTGTTGAATCTGGCCCTATGATTCAACCCTGTTGGTCTTACTAATCTGTGGAAAATCAATTACCCTTTATGTTAATTCCAACATAATTTTGTATCTTTTTATCCCCTTCTAATGTATGCTCCCCTGTCAGTAGGGAGGGAGGCACAGTTTTGGCTAACACTAACTAGCTTACTATGATGTTGATGCCATGGAGAATGTCCTCTCCCAGGCCACCACAACCACCCCCACCCCCACCACCCCCGAGAGCTTCTGAGAGTGACAGAACTACCAATAGGGGCCCCTCTGTCAATTTTGGCACCTGAGAGGGTCTGTAGTGAAGGAGGCTGTCTTTCAGATATTTAGGACAAGAACTAGGAGTGAACCTCATAGCAACTGATCACTGAATTGCTATACATTTCTGTTGTGAGTCTGAAGTGCAGCTCTCCTTCCAAGTATGGTAGAACTATATGATGATACAAAAAGGTTTTTGGATTCAACTTCATAACGTATGCAGCCGGGAGGAATGAGGCAGACAAGAGCCCATCGGTGGTGTCAAGGGCCTTGTATTGCAGACATTTTATTGCTTTGGTGAAAGCTCCCAGTCATATCGCCAAAATCCATGTTTACACAGAAATGACTTAACCAGGACTCAATATTTACTCATTCAGATTATATCAGTGCAGCTTCTCTATGCCTGTGGCGGGGAAGGAAAGCTATTTGCCTGTATCTGATCAGATTCTCTGTAAAAACTGCACATTATTTAGAGCAAAATAGAGTTTTATTCTATAACTGTATAGAGTTTTATTGTATAACAACAAGGCAGAAACAGAATGTATACAAGATACAACTTTCACTTTTTATGCTAAGTGTCATAATAGTCCCCTACCTATTGTATCCTATCCAAATATATAGCTAAAATGACCCAGCATCCAAGACCAGTGCCCATATTTCAGATTTAAAACATGCAAACTAATGATAGACCTGGTTTACCAATAAACGGACTTGGGGCAATAGGAAGCCATGTTCTGCAAAGAAATTGCATATCTGGAGAAGATGGGAATCATGTGTTCTTTCGTCTATACCAGGAATGGAGACCCCCATGCCCCTCCAGCTATTGTTGGACTCCAGCAGCTAGCAGCCCCAGCCAACATGGCCAATGATCAGGAATGGTGGTGGTTGTAGTCTAGCAACATCTGGAGGCACACAGGCTCCCCCTCTTTGATCTACACATTGGTAAGTGCTGTCATTCCTGTTAGGATCTCTTACTCACAAGTAGGACCCTGGTAGAGACACATGCCCGACTGGCATGTTCTCTTCCTCCTGGTCGATCGTTCGCGAGCTTCAAAAGCTTTCTCCAGCCCAAACATCACAGCGACTAATGCCAACTGACATTAGCACACTTACAGATCCACAAAGTTTCTGCAATTGCATAACAGAACTCAGTAGCACAGCATTTGGCTAATCTATGTTTATTTACATATAAACACACACAGAGCACTGCAACATGGCTCCCTCTCTCTCTAGTATCAGACAGCAAAGAGAATGAACAAAGGACAATAGTCCCACTCCAGGAAACACAGTAACACAAACATCCTGCCTTTGTCACTTCCCACTCTGGAATGAAAACATATACCATCATGTGATAGACAACAATCCCATGAATGCAAACACGGGGAATGAATATTTAACAATTCCTTCTCTACCACTACCACCTGCAGCATGTATAGAAGGAAGAAGGGAAGGTCTGCTTAAGATGCAAACAGGGTTCCAAGTCTCTTAGACAAAGTGTTGCAAGCCTAAAGAGTTAGGGTTTGCAAAGTATGGAATGTTTCATGATGCTCCAGGTTTATGGCAGCTCTAGCTTCCTGTCCTTCCATGGGTATTATAAAGCTACAATACTTGCTGTCCAGGATACCTGAATTGCAGGAGAGAAAAAGGCTTATATCAAGGATGGGTAGATTGACCTATTTCCATTCTATGTCACAATTTCCACAATTTAATCTGCAATTTTTAAAAAAATCTGCACAATATTCCATGTTTAAATACGCAATTAAATATTCTGCCAAAATACACAGGATTGTACCTAAGTCATACTTAGAGTAAACCAACTGAAATTAATGGGCATGACTAACTTCAGTTGTATTGGTTTTAATGGGTCTACTCTGACAGTGTTTAGTTGGAAACAACTAAATAAGTTTCTTTTTTAAAAAAATAATCAGGTATGATTTTCTAATGGACGTGTTTGGGCCAGAGAAGTCATAAATATGCTAGCACAAAATATGTGCTGCAGCATATTTTGGAAGAATATTTGTAGATGGGATAAATAGCAAGTAGGATAAATAATGGCACATTGCTGCCCATTGGGGCCTGCCATTCTAGCGAATTCCCACTACAGACCAAATTCATTTTAGCAGGAGAGTTTTAATATATAACATTAGCCTCAAAACTCTTAGAGGAAACCTTTATGGTGTGAAAGTGTGTCATTAGTTTCTCACATCTACCACGCAGCTCTCCATGTGGCGTCTTGACGCCATCCTTAGAGCACCCGATGTTTCCAATTAGGAAGAATGTAACCCAGCTTTCATATCTGGGAGAAAAATCAGTGGCTTTTGGATTGCCTTTGCCTGCAAGCCTTTATTATGTACTTGTTGAGTCCCTACTGATAAATGCATCTCCAGCCAAGAGATGTTTCCTATGTGTGGGGAGAGAGCATAGATCCAGTGACTGGCAATGAAATAGCCCAAGGCCCAACTGCTTGAGGTGGTTTTTTTGCTACAGAAATGCACAATACAAAGTGTTTTTTTCTCATTAGTCTTATCAGCCCTAGTGAAGCACTCCTGCTAATCCCCACCTCCAGCTGTTCAATCTGGCCCTTCGAGCAGCCACTTCCAATGGTCACGGATTAATGATACACAGAACTTGAAAAGGGGTAAGAGAAAACAGGGATGTGAAACACTAGACTAAACGCAAGAAAACAGAAGCTTGAAAAGTTGGTCAGGAAAGCCTGGAAGGCTTCTCAGCAAAGCAGCATATCATAAGGCAGACTTCCCCAACCAGGTGCTCTTCAGAAGTTTTGGAGTACAAATCCCATCAGCCACACGGTGGTGGGTTGACAGGGGTTGTAGTCTTAAACTTCCAGAAGCACTGTGTAAAATAAGTCTTTCTTTTCCCTCTACAAACTATAATATGCAACGATAAAGCAAGTGAATGTGGTTAAGCAGAAGCCTAAATGTGTTTCAGATGAGATAAAACAGAGGACCTGGGTATCATAGTTAGTCACTAAAAGTTCCACAACACTTTAAAAAGAAGAGGCAGTGGGTTCTCATTTCCAACGTGTAAAGCCAAACCCATAGTTCCATAATTATTATTTCAGAATGAAGCAAAATTCCTGCATGACACTTTTTCCAGATTAGAATTCAGTGTTCTTTGATCACTTCCAAGCAACCCATTTCTTGAGCATTTACCTTGATTTGTTTATATGAAGTTTGTTTATAGGTTATATGACATCCCCTGTTAACTGAGCATTCGTTCTGATTAGTTTGCAGGGAGGTTGCACAAAGTCAAGTTAAGCGACTGTTACCCTGCACTTTTACCCTGCCATGGAAGATGTTGCTCTCATCCCATTAACACAAAGAAAATTATTCTGCTGGTGACTAGCTCAGATCTACCTCCTTTCAGTCTGAGCTCTTGCTTAGCGGTAATTCAGAAACAAAACATATTGTGACTATGGATCACTGCCAAATTACAGCAAGGTGATTTCTAACAAGGGGGAAAGCCTGTTAGTTGACAAGCAGCTACAAAGAATACGAGACTATCCCATCCCTTTCACATGCTGGCTCATTCCCACCCACTTTCCACCGAATTGGCAGCTAATTGAAAATTATGGTTTTAATTCAAAGCCACTTCATTGTTTCAAAGCACTTAGGGATCCTGTCTCTTATTGAATCCATTTTTAGCGAAGTCAGGAGAGGGTCTTGTCAACATTTTACTGGCAGGGCTTTCATCCAGACTTGGCTGAAAATTGGGAAGGGCCGATCCATGTGTTTTGTACACTTGCATTTGGTACAGCACTTTAGGGATTCAAACCACTTGCAAATGTAGGTTGGGCATCCTATCTTATATACCAATAACAAACTCATTTTCCAAGCACTTATCCATATGCAGAACGTAACAGGGACATGACTGGGGGGCTTCCCCGCCCTCCCCCCAAAAAACTAGTCCATTGAGGACTCAACATGCTCAGCAGGCATGGGAATATGACTAATTGTCTGGGGTGTGGTTGAAAACCAAGGAGATGGAATGGGGAATCCTTGAAAAGGGCATAATCTCAGAATTGTTTGATGAGTTCCTAAAACATGATTTTGTTCCTCTAGCAATGAATTTGTTCATGAACGTGTTGGGAAGGAGCCTGTGTGTAGAGATAGCAGTGTATCTAGAAGCAATAGCTGGGCTATTGGAGAAAGCATTTTCCTGGATTGCAAAATAGGTTCAGGAAATGGAAACAAGGTACTATGTTGGGCAAAAATATTCCTGCATTGCAGAGGGTTGGGGTAGGTGTCTTTCATGGTCCCTTCTACATGCTACAGTTCTATGATTCTATATATGCTTGTTGCCTTGCTTTTCAAGGAAAATAAAATAAATACTGTGGAAGTTTAGGCCAAAATCAGAAAATAAATCTGAGGCTGTGTGCCTCTTGCTGCTCTAGTTCACACATCCAGGGTTGAGTAGCAAAGGACAAGTGCCAGAAATGACTCTCTGGAGCCACCTCTGTCAACCACATTCAAGGAAAGCCATTAAGTTCAAACTAGTTCCAGATCCTTAAATTCCCCTGTCAGTTTCTGTGGTTTTTCAATCACATTTTCCTACTAATTGAATTTCTTTCCTCAGCTTTGCTCCTGTGCAAGTCCCCTTCAAAGAAGAAAGGATAAACCGACTGTAGACGGTAGAAAGTCAGCTTGTCAGAGATTAACAGGCACTCGAATGTACGTCAAAAACAAACCAAGCGGCTAAAGATTCACAGATAGCACGGATTCACCTGTGTAGCCCACTTCAGGTGACCCCCATCTGCTGAGATGTTCTCCATAATGCAGAAGAAAGGGACAAGTTCAGCAATATAATTTATTAATTTTGAGATCTGGCACCCAGCAGTCCATGCAGCTCCTTTGCTTACCCCAAAGCAAGAACAAAGTTGCAATGCCGAAATTTGTCAGCACAGGGTCAGAATACAAAGTTACCCAGCTCATAATGCTCTCATCTGGATCATGGCCACCATTCCACCCCCAGAAGTTCTCCTCTGACTTGGAATGCTAATTGAAATTATGGGGAAAGCAGGTGGAGAGGAGGGAGTGCTATTAGACTCAGGTTCTGCTTGTGTGGCAGGGACATCTGGTGGGCCACTGCGAAAGCAGAATGCAAGACTAGATGGATCCTTGGTCTGGTCCAGTAGGACTCTTCCTATGTTCTTCTTACCTGCACACATAGTCACACTGAACTGAATCCTCTTCCAGCTGCTGATTGTCCTGCTGTGTAAAGGTATTTTTCGCTGTGGGGCTAATGACAACTAGAGGAGGGCGATTTAGACGAAGAAAATGATGTGTATAAGGATGAAACATTGGTTCTCCCAGTGTTGCTCCTCTGATCAAATTTGGACCAGCATCCCAGCTGCCTATAATTTAAATTTTAAAAAATAGAGCCATTCACAGATCTCCCACATCATGTATGGTCCGGCCCTTTAGTAAAAAAATATAAAATGTGATTTCTAATTATGTTCGCAGGAGACTATGCGCATTCAGTCAGGAGGGAATCTCACAGAGTTTAGTGGGGCTTATTCCCAGAGAGTGATACATAGGATTGTAAATGTACAGCACAATCCTTTGTGGAGGTGGGCGTACCTAAGCTCACTGAAATATATCATAGGATCACTATCAAGTGCAATCATGATGTCAGGCTTAGGGTGCAATCCAAGTTCTGCCAGGAAGTCAGATGAGGAGGAGACAGGAAGTGGTGTAAGTGCTGCTCTTCTGTCAGAGACAGATGTATGCTGGCACAATAACACACTGCTGGAAGTCGCATCCCTGCCCCTCAACCACCTGCATGCTGGTGGAAAGCTGCACCATTGTAGACGGGTATGCAGGCAGTGTTCCACTTGCAGACTAGGAGAAAACAGGGCGCAGGAAGCCATGACAACGCCCACTTCTTACATCTTACAAAATGGCAGGGCAATGGATGTGGTAGTCTTGAGTCTTGAAACAAGCAGATTCCTTGTTACCCTACACCGCCATGAATGTATGCTAGGATTGTTCTGCATATGGACTCTCCGGGATAGAAATGTTAGAACCTCCCCCTCTGGAAATAGCCAGACACATTGAAGTCTGCAATCCACAAGTTGTAAAGTTGCAGAAAAGTCTCTTGATTCATAGAATATTTATTAATGTTCTGAATAAATTGTGGTGGTTCTGTCCTTTCTCCCCTCTGTTTTCAGTGTGAGCCTGCCTCCCATGCAAAGGGTCAAGATATTCTGTCACAGTCAGACTTCTTTACTGCATGTTGTTGTTCTCCGGGCAGTGTCAATGTCATCCCCAAAAGAACTCTGAAAGACTTTGCTTGCCACTATATTCCTAACAACTTTTTTTAAAAAAAAAGAAAAATCAGATTTTTAATCTCACAAATAACCATGCCTTTCACCGCCTCATTCATCTCTGTGAGGAAAGATCCATTGGCTCCTTGATTGGCCACTTAATTACAATTGCTAGAGGCAGCCACTACCTAGGAGGTTAATTGTCACAGAGGGACTTCAGTCAGCTTTGAGAAATAGGGGAGGGAGGAGGGAATAAGTCAAAACAGAAAATCAAGAGGCAGAGAACAGACACACCTCTAATGACATAAGAAAATTTTGGAAGGCCTTCAAGCAGAAAATATGTAGTGTAATGAGCAGAAGGGCAGGGTAGAGAACAGGGCAAGAAAGTGGTTTAGTAGGAGGATATAGGTGATTGTTGTGTGTCTTTGCTGCCTTTGTTTTAAAAAGAAGTGTGTCCTTTTTTCACCTTCATTTTCAGGTTCCCTTGTCTGATTTTGAGTGTGACGCTTTCCTACAATAAAGGAATGTAAGTTTTGAAACTGTCGTCCTCACTTATCTCTTGGAATAGAAATTAAGCAAATGTTGCTCTTACTATATTGCTATTGGTAAGTAATGGTTATTGTTACTGTACTGTTAGGTAATCTTAGATCAGGAAAGAAAGGAAAAAAGAAGCTTGTTCGTTCCAAGTCTGAACAATCTTTTCTCTAGGTTTGTATCATATTTCTTGGGAGATGTCTGTAGTAGGGATGGAGATGGAAATGTGTATATTGAGTGTCCCCTGCTGGGCAAATAAGCAAGAACAGAAAGGACCCAAATCTTACTCTGTGCCGCTTTCACAGCCCAGGTCAAGTTCAGAGCACCTGTTTATTGAACATTTGTCTTGTTGGATTTGCACAAAGTTTGTAGGAAGATCAGATGGCAGCAACTACTTTTTATGCATTCATTCTGATTTGCTTGCAGGGATGTTATACAACATTAGGTCAAGCGGTTATTATCCATGCTTTCCAGGGCAATTCACCATCAGTAGTTGTTGTTGTTGTTGTTGTTTGTTGGTAATTGAATTTGTTGGTCTCTTTGTCTTGTCCAGGGCAACCCAAAGCCACTTACAACCAAGCAGACAAAAAATACCATACCTCACCTAAATACCAGGAGGAAAAAGAAATACATTTAAAACATTCCACCCACTTCTAAAAGGCCACAGTTAGTTTAAAGCCACTGGGGACTGAACTTCCACACCAGGCAGCCTCTTGTACTCATGTAGGCACCCCATGTGATTTAAAACCCTAGACAGCTAAGATCAGGTATAAAGGAATACCTAAAAAGTCAGCATGACGTACTGCCAAGAACATGCATGCAGCGTCCTGTTTCCTGTGCACCAGGGGTTGGAAACCTATCCAAACACCATGGAGAGAGACAGATAATCAGAATATGATGGGGAAATTGCATTTTCTGCATTCCTCTTCAGTTGGAAGAGGAACATGGCTCTCACCGGCAGTTTGTCTGGAAGTCTGGCACTCACTTCCCCATGGAACTAGTTACAGGTAGGTAGCCGTATTGGTCTGAGTCGAAGCAAAATAAAAAAAATAGAGTATCTGAAGAATATCTTCAGTATCTGAAGAAGTGTGCATGCACACGAAAGCTCATACCAAAATAAAAACTTAGTTGGTCTTTAAGGTGCTACTGAAGGAATTTTCCCCATGGAACATGAGGGCAGGCAAAGGCACTGGGTGCAAGGAGCACTCTGGCTGCTGCAACACCCCACCCCACCCCCAATCCCATTCCTGGAAGCAGAGGTTATCCTGCTAATTGGGTTTTTTTAAAAAAAATTAGAGTAAATTAAAGGCGCGTGCTAGACATGATAAGATAAGAAACTGCGAAAATGAACCCAGCTACAAGGATTTAAAAGGTTTGGATTGAGAGGGGATTTCATTCGGTGAAAGAGATGATAGGGGGAGGGGAGCCCATGGTTTGCCTATATCAAAGTTTTTCTCTACATTTATGATATGGCAACCATCCCTGGAATGCAAGATTTTTTATTTAAAAAAATCTGTACAAGTGAAGGAAGAAATTGGAATACAGTGGTACCTCGGGTTGCGTACTCAATCCGTTTCGGGGTGCCGTTTGCACCCCGAAAAGTATGCAGCCCGGGCGGCGCTTCCGCGCATGCGCAAAGTGCTCAGACCACTTCTGCACATCTGCAAAGTGTGCAAACCGCTTTTGCACATGCACGCGCAGCGGAACCAGGAAGTAAACACTTCCGGGTCCGCGCGGTTCTTAACCCAAAAGTATGCAACCCACAGCGTACTCAACCCGAGGTATGACTGTATTAATATAGAATTTAACAAGGTATGACTGTATAAATATAGAATTTAACAAAACTGGAACTGAGAGGGAAGGGGAGGAAACCCCATGCTTTGAAAATATGGAACAAAGTCCTCCCTAATCTGCCTAATCTGGTTATCCACAAAGGAATGCTTTTGAGATAAGGACAATTGGCCATAAATCAAGCAGCAGGGAAGAAAGGAGTCTACCAGCTGTGGGAATAGAAGCTTTTGGATTAACTATTCCATAGAATCATAGAATCTTGGAAGAAAGTTGGAAGGGACCCCAAAGGTCATTTAGTCCAACCCCCTGCAATGCAGGAATCTCAGCTAAAGCATCCATGACAGATGGCCATCCAACCTCTGCGTAAACACCTCCAAGGAACGAGAGTCCATCACCTCCCGTGGGAGTCTGTTCCACTGCTGAACAGCTCTTACTGTCAGAAAGTTTTTCCGAATTTTTAGTCAGAATCTCCTTTCTTGCAACTTGAAGCCATTGGTTCGAGTCCTCCAGAGAAGGAGAAAACAAGCATGCTTCCTCCTCCATGTGACAGCCCTTTAGATATTAGAAGATGGCTATCGTATCTCCTCTCAGTCTCCTCTTTTCCAGGTTAAACGTACCCAGCTCCTTCAAGCGCTCCTTATAAGGCTTAGTTTCCAGGCCCTGAGTCATCTTGGTTGCCCTCCTCTGCACATGTTCCAGCTTGTCAACATCATTCTTAAATTGTGGTGCCCAGAATTGGACACAGGATTCCAAGTGTGACCTGACTAAGGCAGAATAAAGTGGTACTATTATTTCCCTTGATCTGCACGCAATACTTCTCTTTATGCAGCCTAGAATAGCATTAGTTATTTTGCTGCTGCATCACACTGTTGACTCATGTTAAGCTTGTGGTTCACCAAGACCCCAGATCCTTTTCACATGTACTGCTAGTAAGCCAGATGTCCCCCATCCTATATTTGTGCATCTGGTTCTTCCTGCTTAATTACAGAACCTATTTGCAGTCTGGATTCAGACCATTCTTCCTGGGCGGTAAAAATGGCGAAGACTGCTTGTTTAGGTAAAGGTAAAGGGACCCCTGACCATTAGGTCCAGTCGTGACCAACTCTGGGGTTGCGCACTCATCTCGCATTATTGGCCGAGGGAGCCGGCGTATAGCTTCCTGGTCATGTGGCCAGCATGACAAAGCCGCTACTGGCAAACCAGAGCAGCACATGGAAACGCCGTTTACCTTCCCGCTGTAGCGGTTCCTATTTATCTACTTGCATTTTGACGTGCTTTCGAACTGCTAGGTTGGCAGGAGCTGGGACCAAGCAACGGGAGCTCACCCCGTCACAGGGATTCGAACTGCCGACCTTCTGATCAGCAAGCCCTAGGCTCAGTGGTTTAACCACAGCACCACCTGGGTCCCTAGACTGCTTGTTTACTGGAAGCCAAATCACAGGCGAAGTGATGCAGAGACTTTTGGATACTGTGAGATAACCACTTCTCCCGAGGCATGATGGGAACTATCAACAGTTGTAGCAATGAATGATTTAACACCTTATATGGACGGGAAAACATTTGGGGGGGGGGGCTGACACACTCAGGAAAGAATAGGGATTACAGTTAGAGATCCTCACTTGAAACTTTATAAATTAACTAATATACCAACACAAGATTGTAGCTGTTATATAAGGGATTATTATATCGGAATGGAATGGAAACTATTAAGATTTTGGAATGCAGAAAAAATGTAGAAGAATGAAGTCATCAAATCTTGCACGCAGGGAGGCCAGTTTGATTAAATCGTATAATTTGACATTGGAATAATTTGCATTAATTGGATAAAATTGGTATTGTTATAATGAGGCTGCTATTGGAACGATACTGGAAAATCAATAAATACATATTTTATTTTTAAAGAAAGTATGCATGCAATCAGCTTCGTGTCTGGTAGCAGGCACATGGAATAGATTCATAAATAAATAGAAGCTGCCTTTCAGGAACAAAGACTGGAATATCCTTAGAGAAAAGTCAATGAAGGGATTCATTCAGTGGGCAAGCAACACAATAATTGGTTGTATTAAACAAGAAGTGAGGGAATAATAAGCAAAGTATCATAACACTCTACTGTGAGCATATGTTATGCCCTTGCTTTGAATAATTCATATAGTCTGGAACATTTCATCTTCAAGAGACATAATATGAATAGCAAATTTCCAGCGAATGGTAATAGCAATTATTGGAAGCACTAGAGGAAGAAGGAATAAAGTTACTGTTTACAAGTAAAGCAAGTTAGCACTCCTAGAGCATCTCTTAATATCTCCCTACGACCTCATGAATCTGATATCACACTCCAGAGCAGTAGCACAGAATTATCTGAGTGTTTTAAAACGTTTATTGGAAGTGAGTGTGCAAAAGCCTTTGCTTGGAAAGGCCTAATACTCCCTTAATGTCTTGCACTCACCCAGAAATACTGCTTTTAAAATTAAAATGAACAGTCATACATTCATAGCTGGCATAATCACCAATGATCATCTAGGAGTTGATAAGATGCTGTCTCATTTGGGAGAAATGTCCTAAGAAATGTGCTAGAAGCTTGCAGAAAATCAGGTTCATGATTTAATCTGGTCCTTATGCATCTAATGGTTATACCCTTTCTAATAAAACCCAGCAAATGTTATACAGTCGTACCTTGGTTATTGAATGGCTTAGGTGCCAAACAAATCGGCTCCTGAACACCACAAACCCAGAAGTAAGTGTTCTGGTTTGCGAATGTTTTTCGGAAGCTGAACTTCCAACGCGGCTTCCGCTTGACTGCAGGAAGCTCCTGCAGCCGATCAGAAGCCGCGCCTTGGAGTTGAATGGACTCTCGGAACGGATTAAGTTTGAGAACCAAGGTACGACTGTAAATGTATTGCATTGCTCTTGAACCTTAGAATCTTGCAGAGGCACCAACTTGCCCCCAAGATTGAGGTGATCCGGTGCACGGTGTGTGTGATGTCACACGGATTGCATGTGCAACGTCACGTAGTCTGGAAAAGGCCAAACACTCTGAAGGAGTCAGCCATTGAAGCTGTGCTTGGCTCCATGCTCGGCCTCCTCTTCCCCCTCGACATGGAGGGGGCTGAAGACACCTAGAGTTGACACACCTTGAATCTTGACTTCTGGGCCCTGTGCTTGTGCTGAGCCTGTACCACTATAAATCTGAACAAAGACATCCTCCTGACTTACAAGTAGGAGTTGCTGTTGTAGTGTTTGGGGGCAGGACCGTGGCATAAATTACTGTGGGGGAACGCAGACAACTGTGTTGGCGCAGAGGAAGAAAATCTAGAATGTACTATAGGGCAGTGACTTTATTTGGACCAAGCGTAATGGCACAGAACAGAGAACAAGCTTTCTGGAACCCTTTGTCAGGCTGGGTGTCCAGCAAAATGGTGGTGAGAGAGGAGAAAGATGGTATGATGTTAAAGCCATGAAGTCAGCCGTTGTAGATAGGATGCCAGATTTAAACCTGGGAACTTCTGCACTCAAAGCAGGTGCTCTACCAGGGAGCTGTGACCTTTCCATTGCTAACATGTTTTAGAGACAAAGAAATAGCCATTACATATTCTCCATTTTTTTTGGAAATGTGAAATCCAGCCAGTACTTGGACCCATCTCCAGCTCTAAGTGAAAGGAATACAGGTTCCTTGTGAAGCAGCAAACAGAAGTAAAAAAAGAAACGAAGTTCTATTTTATATTAGTAAAGCTGGAGATTAATTGCAGGTAGACATTGAACATTCACTTACTTATAGGGTTTTGTTGCATTACCCTGAAGAAAGCAGGAAAGGTGCTAATTGTTTAAAAGTCAAAACCTAGCATAAAAATGTATAATTAAACCTTATTAAATTATAAACCGTAACTGAATTTATCAAAGGTATCCTTTGATTAAGGTGGCACAGCACATGTATCTGTGCAGCTTTGAAATTTCCTTCTGAGGGTTTCCAACAATGCAGCTCAAAAGTGCCATGAGAACCCACCATTGCAAGTTTTTGTTTCTTTGTGATTTTTTAACCAGGCAAGGAATTTAAATGTTTTGCTCCCCACTAGTGCATTATTTCCACACAAGATAAATTGATACAGTGCCAATGCTTGGGTGGATGAAGACTGCCATGGGCTCTTACTGCCACCTAGGGACAATCAGTTACATTCGGCCTATTTCTGCTTATTCATGTCAAAATGCTACCAAATGCTACCAAAAAGTACAGGTTATACCAGCGTCTATGGCAAAAGCATTTTGAGATCATGCCATGGTCACTCACACTTCATTTGCACAATGGTAACAACATATTTTGCCTTCTAATTTTTTAAAAAAACAGTTTCTGCTTGTCCGTCCGATGAAGTTTATATATTTAAATAGGGTTGTAGTGGTTGTACGTATTACTTCTTGTAATACACTTAAAGGTTGTTATTCATGTGTTTTTTAATATTGGTGTTCCTTTGGATCCGATAATGTACTATCTGCTCACAATAGTGAGGTATCTACAGGCTTGAGGAAATCCTGAGATTTACAGCAGAAATCTTTAGGAAACCTTTAGGGGGGAAATCCAGAAGGACATCCCCAATGAGGACTGAGCATGCTCAGTGGTTATGGAACGCAGACAGTCTTTGGCGAATAAACTAAGGGTATGGGGAATTTGGTTGCAACTCTGAAAAGAAGCACTCTCATGCTGCAAGTTATTTTATTATTTAGTTATTTTAAAAATGTCTACAACACCCTTCATTGAAAGGCCACAGGGCAGTTTACAACATAGTAACATAATAGATACTTAACCTAAATACAAAACATAGGCTTGTATCCAAAATTAGTTACGCTCAGAGCAGACCCATTGAAACAAATGTGCATAAAGTAACTTGGGGTTAATTCCAGTTCCCACTACATATTTTATTTAAACGCACGCACACATACAAACAGATAGTGGTGGGTGGGTGTCCATGGGCGTACCCAGCGCGGGGCAGGGGGGCAGCTGCCCCCCAAAAGCAAATAATAATAATTAAAAAATTAAGTGAAGATTTGGCGGCCGCTGCAGCCACCGCCACGGTGTCGTCAGGCCCGCTGGCTCTGCTCAGCCCTCGCCCGCCACGCCACATGGCGGCGGCGAAGGCTGCGAGCGATCGCATCGCTCAGCCGATACTAATGGCAAGAATTGAAATGCAAAAAGGGGCGACGCGAGCTCGCGGCAGCAGCAGCCAGGCGAGGAGGAGGGAGCGAGCGGGGAGGGAGGGCGAGTGCGCCAGGGCTGCCTTTCCTTGCACAGGCGAGGCTGGGCTGGCTGACGTCAGCCGCGCCGCGCCGCCCAGCCGAGGCAAGGAGGAGGAGAGCGGGCCGAGCGAGAGAGAGATGCGGCTGCTGCTGCGGAGCCTCTCTCCCTCCCCTCCCTTCCAGTTCATGTCGCTGCAGTTGTGCAGCCGAAGTGGGGAGGGCTTGGCGGAGCTTACAGATAAGGAATGGGGAGGCTTGTTGCCTCTCCCAACCCTACGTGTCCAGGATTGAGTTGGCCCAAAGTGCATGGGCATCATGTGACCCTTTTTTTATGATCAGGGCTGGAGAGAGAAGCTATACCACATATTTAAGGGGGAACCCAGGAGGCTCTCTGGCCTGTTGGCTGTGTGTGTGTGTGTGTGTGTGTGTGTGTGTGTGTGTGTGAAAGGTTTCTCTTTTGAAGAAGGGTAGAGGAATCTAAAGCAGCTGGCAATACAGACTTGCTCCTGATACACCAGGGTCCCCAAACTAAGGCCTGGGGGCCGGATGCGGCCCAATCGTCTTCTAAATCCGGCCCGCGACAGTCCAGGAATCAGCATGTTTTTACATGAGTAGAATGTGTCCTTTTATTTAAAATGCATCTCTGGGTTATTTGTGGGGCATAGGAATTCGTTCACCCCCCCCCCAATATAGTCCGGGCCCCCCACAAGGTCTGAGGGACAGTGGACCGGCCCCCTGCTGAAAAAGTTTGCTGACCCCTGTGATACACCCTAATAGTTGGCATCGCTTCTGGAGCAGGATTGGAATCTGAGTAAACTTTTCCTCCATTGATCCCATCAACATCCCTGGGATGGAAAACCTTAGCTCTGTCCCAGAATGCCGATGTGGCGTGGCCACAGCCAAGTCTCACCATCTTCCTTAACTTCACTAAGCAGAAGGTTGAAGGCTCTGCCATCTCAAGTTTTGAAATCGCGGCACCTAGGTGAGACCGGAGCCAGTTTCACCTGGGCTCCGTAGCCCCGCCCATGTTCCCACTTTGTGGCCCCTCCCCTCCCATGCCTTGGCCCCGCCCCTTGCCCCCCTCTAGTTTTGATCCTGGGTATGCCCCTGTGGGTGTCTGTTACAACTCAAATGCCATTGCAACCCATGTACTTTGGGTCTTAAAGAATACACACACTCCACAGTTCCAGTGCCTTTATTTAACATTTTTATTAGCCCTGGGGCCTTTTCAAAGGACAACTGTGCAGTTTTGGTGCAGGATCTGGATGGCTTTCCTCACAATCATTCTCCTTTTGCTATTTTCCCAGCCCTCAAAGAGCAATGTTTTGCCTCTGAGAAAAAGATATCCCTGCTCCCAAGCTGTACTCTTCCTGTTTTGCCTATGCAGGATAAGTAGCCGATACCTTTTTTAAAATAATAATAAGGAAGAATGGTAGCACTGAACCTTATACGTAAGAAGGGACTGACGATGACGAATATCAGCATTCCTAGCGGGAAGGCAGCTCCTGATTCGACCGTATCAGAAGGGCGACCGGGAAAGAATGTGAGACTCCTGGCCTCACCCGCTCCGCTTCTGCGCTGGCTGCAATGACACCTCCGCGACGGCAGGGGCCGCTGTAGGAAGGACGGGGGCAGATGCGCCCTCTTTCCACCACCGCCGGAAGCCGCGCGCGGCCTGACTAGGCGGTTCCGCTCGCTTCCGTCCACGGGTTGGAGGTGGCGTGAAAGGGAAAGCGGTTGTTTTCGTCGCAGCTTCAGTCGGAGATTGAGAGAGAGAGAGGCCGGCCGTGAGAGGACCATCCGCGGCACGATGCCCACCGTGGAGGAGCTGTACCGTAATTACGGAATCCTAGCCGACGCCAAGGAGACCGCGGCCGAGGTGCGACCGGGCGGGCGGCTCTGACTGCGCGCGGGGCTCCTGGGCCTAGGCGGCGGCCGGGGAACGTCGGCGGCTTTATGCGGCGGAGGCGGCTATTGCGGGGGGGAGGACGGGCCAGGCTCCCCACCTCTCTGCCTCTGCTCACCTCCCTCTCCCCGTCATGAGTCTGGATTCGACCCCCCCCCTTTGGGGGCATCTCCTCCCCCTCCGCTAGAAATATTCCATTGAGAAGGTGCCCCTTCCTTACTTAGCTAAACAACCTGACGGTAGGAGCTTGAAATCACGGGTGGGCCGAAGGCTCGCAGCTTGGCAAAGGCATGCTTAAAAAATAAAATGAATAAAAATCCGGTTGTAAAAGGATAAAGAAAAGCTGTTTTGTGAGGGGGGGGGGGACGTGCAGCGTAATAATCCCGTGCTAGCTTCTCCCAGTGTGCGTTTAGTTCAACGGGGGTTCCCCCCCCTCAAAAGTAAGCCTGCTTAGAATTGCGGCCGCAGCATCATACCATGTGCTGCCTGCTGCGCTTGCTTATAGAGGCAGGGTTGTAGTCGTGTTTACGTGGGCGTTCATTCATAAATACATAGTCACAAGTGATGCGATATAACATCTCATTTTGTATAACATGTACCCTGACGTTATCGTATGCATCCCTACAGCTCAGCCCTGTGCATGTTTACTTACCAATCCTCCTGTGTGTGTTTTAGAATTGTGGCCTTAGAGACTTATGTGCCATGCATCCTCTTCTAACGCCATTGCCCCAAGGGATGCCCTTTCCCCAGTGGTGTATTGTACTCACAAACACAGGTTTTCCCCCTCAACTCTTCTTCTTGTAAGCATCTGTGTTTGCTGTGTTCTACCTTGATGTGTAAAAGACCGGGGGGGGGGGTCCTTCTTTTTTCCACTATACTGCCACCCGCAATGATCCATGGCACTGTCTCCTCCAACACTTTCTTGGGGACACCTAGCAGTAGGTTACGAAGAACATATAAAGCAGGCATCCCCAAACTTCAGGCCTCCAGGTGTTTTGGACTACAATTCCCATCTTCCCTGACCACTGGTCCTGTTAGCTAGGGATCATGGGAGTTGTAGGCCAAAACATCTGGAGGGCCGCAGTTTGGGGATGCCTGATATAAAGTATCCATCTAAAATTAAACGCTACAAACATAATGGTAAAAGTGTTCAGCTCTTTCCCAGACTAAGCATGTTCTCCAAAAGCTAGGACAAATAGGATGATATTGCAGTATTCGGAGAAGATGTTTGCAATGCAATCCTATACATGGCCTACTGAATTGAGTGAAACTTACTCCCATGTCCATGTGCATTGGTTTGTAACCTTAGACTTTTAGGAAAGGTGGTTTTATAGTTATCTAACAGACACCAAAAATAACTTTCTGGGTGTTGTTTGGCACAGGAGTAGTGGTGGTGAGATCTTCAGTGGATAACATTTGTTAACGGAGAGTTTTTATCTTCTGTCTTAGCACAAAGATGCTTACCAGGTGATTTTGGATGGTGTCAAGGGAGGTGCCAAGGAGAAGAGATTAGCAGCACAATTTATTCCAAAATTCTTCAAACATTTCCCTGAACTGGCAGATTCAGCTATCAATGCCCAACTGGACCTTTGTGAGGATGAAGATGTTTCTGTAAGTAATTTTTCTTTGGCATTTAGCACTTGCCTCTTCTTCCTTCTGATTTCATCCTTTCCCCTCTCCTCCCCACCCCACTATCAGATTGACCCTAAAAAAATGTGGGGGAACAGAACATTTTTCAATCATAAGGTCTAAACCAGGAGAAACAGCTACCGGTATTACATCTTTGGTTTGTTTAACCAGTATTGGCATGCTTGTCAATTGATTGGTAAATTATTTTAAGAAACAAAATTATGGCAAGTTGATAGTGTGTTTTTTTTAAAAAAAAATTGTACCATATAATCATCTGGGAGCAATCAGAGTGTGGGTGCCCTTTTTACCTGTTCATCAGGAGTTGGGGTTCATACAGACTTAATTTAGGCACAGACATCCCTTTTCAAAAAGTATTTTCATATAGTTTAGTTATGAATTTATAAGCTTCTCTTCAACATGTGCTCCCAACATATATGGTGTAAAATTTAAAATGAATTAACAAAATAATTTAAATACCAATTTCAAAAGAACAATGCAAACTAGCAAAACCAAAACAGGAGTGACTCCCCAAGGCAGGATGAAACTACATAATATTTGCCTGTTTACAAAACAATGACATAAAGTGAGAAAGTTCTACAGAAAAGGTTCATCCTTACATCCATATGAGTTGTAGCTTGAGCAGGGCTACATTAGCTCTTCATGTCTGTTTTAGTTGTTAAAATGTTTCACAACAGTGCGAGAGGAAATTTGTCATTTTAAACTTGTCTGTGTTGTAGTTTTATTTGGGTGTGAGTTAACCACAGTAGATATTGATGTTACTTTTAGACTGTTCATCTGTTGTACTGTGACGATCTAATGACGGATAAACATGTAATATTTACATATCTACCACAAAGTAAGTCCCATTTTCAGAGGAGCTTCCTCCCAGGTACATTGATTGATGTAGGATTTCAGGCTAAATCCCTTAGCGGAGCCTCATGATAGCCTTAGGCCTTTAGCAATTAAGTAACGCTGAACATAAAACACTGACATCAAAATCAGACAATATATTGTGTCTGACTTTCCCAACCTTTTGTTTGAAGCTGTATCATCTGTGTAAGAGAATTTTAATTCATTGGTTGGTGAATGTGTGTGTCTTTGTTTTGTTTATAGATCCGGCGCCAAGCAATCAAAGAATTACCTCAATTTGCTACCGGTGACAACCTCCCCAGAGTGGCAGACATACTCACCCAACTTCTTCAGTCAGGTAGAAGAGATTGGTGTTTGTATTTGTAACCTTCTTACAAGGTGTAATCAGAGCAAGGATATAGATTCGTTGCTATGGTTGTCTTCCTCAACCATCTTGTTTTTTTCCATGTCAATATTTGCAGTTCTATATTTTAGGAGTCTTCACCACCCCATAACTTTTGCTGTCTTACCTACTGTTCAAATTCCTAAACGCTCTGAACCTCCTTTGATTGAAAACTCAACATGTACAGGGAGCTGGCAATCTGTACATTCTAAAAGGTGCATGTCAATCTTGACTCGTGCTAAAAAGTGCATAGCCCATAGTGCAGGAAAGGGCTGTGCTAATGTACCATTGCAGGCAGAAAAGCACAGGCTGCGTGCCTCAGAACCAGATGGAGCCCAACCATTCCGTGTCTTTCACCAGGTGGTACTGCTACTCTGGCTGGTGCAGGAATTCTTCGTGCTAGCTTCTTGGGGAAGAAGTGACTATCCACAACCTCTAGGTCTTAAAAGCTGCATAGGTTTGTTGGAAACAATGCTGCTTCACACGTTGCAGTGAAACTTTTTGCTTGGCACAGTTAAGTGGGATAGATAGCTGTATATGGCTTCTAGACGTTGGGTGAAATCCAGTGGTGGTCATTCACTGGTGGAATGTACACTTTTGGCAGACAGAATTCCTTCTCCTGCCCCTAATCACCTAAAGCATTGGATTCCCTCTGGAGCAGAGGGGCCGGTGCAGGAGGGTGGAAATGAAGGGGGAGGTCTGCTTGTGTGGTGTTGTATGTTGCCCATTGATTAAACTTTCTTGTCTTTAATAAAAAAAATAAAAAAATTGTCCAGTAGCATCTTAGAGACCAACTAAGTTTGTTCTGGATATAAGCTTTCATGAGCATCCATACTTCTTCAGATATTCTTCAGTGTGCATGCACACGAAAGCTTATACCCAGAACAAACTTAGTTGGTCTCTAAGGTGCTACCGGACAGTTTTTTATTTTATTTTTATTTCGACTGTATCAGACCAACAGAGCTACCTACCTGAATCTAGAATTGTTGACTTTGTGCTTGTTTTTGTTGTGTTCTGCTTCTTTTGTTTGTTTTTGATGTAAAATAAGAAGTGTTATTTATAAATTATAAATTCTTTATGAATTTATAACTTATAAAGAATATTTAAAAAAACAGTGCCCTCAGGTTAAAACCTGGACATGCTTTGATTAATTGATTAATTTTCTTAAACCACAATATGGATTATAAGTATAGTATTCAGATAACAGGAGAAATGACTAAATGATTATAGAAGCAGTTTATTAAACAGATAATACAGACCCACTTTCAGGAAGACTGAAGTCTTGGGGAAGATAAGGAATTGGGAATTAAGAACATGGTGGCATAAGTTCTTCTGTAAGAACATAGGCTTTATGCATTGCTTTTATGTATGGTTTTTTGTTTTTTGTTATTATTTTATCATTTTTGTTAATTTCTTGTGTGTGTTTGTTAAGTAAGAAAACTAATTAAAAGCTTATTAAAAAATAAGCAGTGTTATTATGCTATCATTGTGCATGGTGTTTTACAGGGAATGCTTTATATGCTTCTTGTAAGGAAATAAACATAAGTCAGCCAGATGCAGCTTTGTATTTGTACTGTACTGCTATGTTATCTGCCTTCTGTTTTTATCTGCCTTCTGTTTTTCAGACAATGGTTTTGCCACTTTCATTCTTCACCTGGTTCTTTGAATAATTTCTTATCACATGAGATTCTAGTTTGTGTCGATTTCCAGTGCTTCACTTTATTTAGCTAGAATTAAAAATATTTTTCATCTTTAATTTTCTCTTTTCCCCAGATGATTCTGCAGAATTCAACTTGGTTAACAATGCTTTGCTAAGCATATTTAAGATGGATGCTAAAGGTAAAGCATGCATTATATCCTGACATTTATAAATTGTTTGTACACTCTTTTGGCTCTTTTGGGATGAGAATTGACTATCTTTTGAGAGATATGGAATAGTTACCAGTCTGAATACCTTTTTGACAATAATAGGACAATTTGCAAAGATACAAAGAATATAGTTTTGTGTATTACAATAGATAGCTATTCCAGAGGAGGGTGTAGCTCTTTTAGAATCAACAGGCTTTTTTCTACTAATGTGGTATATAACATTTGCCATATTTATGCCATTTCCATGTAGCTGACTCATGCTGTTCTTTGGCAATCACTTGTAGCTGAGTAAGATTGTCTTCCATAAACACGGTTTTAACAGTAAGTCTGTAAGTGACTGTGGAGGTCAGTTCTGGATCCCATGTCCTTCCACAGTGGCGTCATAGGTTTCCGGGCGGGAGGTGATCACAGTGAGGGTTTGCTAAGCGTGCCTTCCTCTTAGCACGTTTCTCCCTTGCGTCCTGAGTTCGAACGTCTTCAAAACCCATGACACCTTTGGTAAAGGCTGTTCTCCAATTGAAGCACTCGCAAGCCAGTGTTTCCCAGTTGTCAGTGTTTACAGTGTTTACTACATTTTTTATATTTGCCTTGAGAGAGTTTATATACCTCTTTTGTTGACCACCAGCATTACGCTTTCCATTTTTAAGTTCGGAATAGAGTAGTTGCTTTGGAAGACGATCATCAGGCATCTGCACAACATGACCAGTCCAACAAAGTTGATGTTGAAGAATCATTGCTTCAACACTGATGATCTTTGCTTCTTCCAGTACACTGGCGTTAGTTCGCCTGTCATCCCAAGTGATGTGTAAAAAAAATTTGGAGACACGGTTGACGAAATCTTTCGAGGAGTTGGAGGTGATGTTTATAACATATAACATAGGTTATATAACATATACTGTACTTGAAATACTCAAATATCTAACAAAATTATATTTCTTTCCATTGTAAAGGGATGCTTATGTGATATTTATTTCTATTTTAGGAACACTGGGTGGTTTATTTAGTCAGATTCTTCAAGGAGAGGATATTGTACGTGAAAGAGCCATCAAATTCCTCTCCACTAAACTCAAAACTCTGCCTGAAGAGGTGTTAACAAAAGACGTAGAAGAACTCGTACTAACAGAATCGAAGAAAGTGAGTACATAAGTTTAGTTCAATTACGGACTTCATAACAGAATTGCTTCCTATCAGAACACATTAAGTACCACCCACGGGTGTAAATGAAAAATGCAGCTAATAGTGTAGCTTCACCAATTCAAGATTCTGAAACATTTTAGTCTAACAAAGGTATGCTATTTTTACTGTGGGGTGGTTGCTTTCTCCCACCCTGGCCACCGCCAATGAACTATCAAGACTACAAACATTTTTGTCTGCTTTGGAGAATATCTAAGTTAGCTATCTAGGAGGATGATACTGGAATTGGAGGAATAACTTTTACTACCTGTCATACCATATGTGTAGGAAACACGTTGTCAAGCCTCTTGATAATGTTACCTATCTAACATCTATTGAATCTTACATATTACATTATCTAAAATTGAATATCGGCTTTGCTAATAAAAAGACGATAATCTTCATATTCACTTTTGTTCACAGCCACATAGGGGTCATTTTTCATTTAGTGCTGGAGACACATCCAAGTGACAGCTGGCATTTATTTTAAGATGGGGAGGAGCCATTGTTCCTTAATCCCATTTTATATTTGCTCAGACAAAAGTCCCATTGAGTAGAGTAGGGGCTTGGGCCCAGGTAAATTTACAAAGGTTTGCAACCTTAGACCTATTGTATTAAATAAAACAAGTTAATTTGCAACAGCAGTTAGGTTGGATTTAGAAGGTTCAACCAAGATTCAAATTCTGCTCAGATATGAAGCATTGGGGGAGATCGTTCCATCTGACTTAATGCATGGAAGCTTTAATACTAAAGGAAGAGGTTTTTTAAATGGTTTGTACTCTGAAATGTCCTGTAAAAAAATTAAGCGAGGAATGATAATTTGCAAGGAAAAAGAACACATGGGCACCTGTTCCCACCTGCATTGATATGATTCTTCATTCTTTTCTCTCTTTCTCTTGCTTTTCTTAAGGTGCTTGAGGATGTGACAGGAGAGGAGTTTGTCTTATTTATGAAGATACTATCAGGCTTGAAAAGCCTGCAGACTGTGAGTGGGCGGCAGCAGCTAGTTGAACTAGTGGCTGAACAAGCTGATCTTGAGCAGACCTTCAATCCATCTGACCCTGATTGTGTGGATAGACTCTTACAATGTACTCGTCAAGCAGTCCCACTTTTCTCAGTAAGTATTTGCAGTATGGTGTGTGGTTTATTTAAGTGTTGTGACTGTTGTGTCAACACAGCATGGCTGTATTGGCTGCGTCAGAATGACTATCCCATAATACAAGTCATGGGTGTGAAAAGCTGCAAGACGGTTGCATGTGTAAAGGAAAATGGACCCCTGACTGTTTGGTCCAGTCACGGACGACTGGGGTTGCGGCGCTCAGCTCACTTTATTGGCTGAGGGAGCCAGTGTACAGCTTCCGTGTCATGTGGCCAGCATGACTAAGCCGCTTCTGGCAAACCAGAGCAGCGCACGAAAACGCCATTTACCTTCCCGCCGGAGCGCTACCTATTTATCTACTTGCACTTTGATGTGCTTTTGAATTGCTAGGTGGGCAGGAGCTGGGACCGAGCAACGGGAGTTCACCCCTAGGCTCTGTGGTTTAGACCACAGTGCCACCCGTGTTGCATGTGTAGCTGATATATATTTATAAAATAGCTTGTATCCTACTTTTGACCCCTCAAGGACTCTCCCAAGGACTATCCCAATAAATAAAGCAAGACCATCAATTTCATTGGATCAACCAGCCAGAGTATGCTTAATGTTTGGTATCACTCAATAAAATCTAGTTAAGATAGATTAAAATCAAGTGCAGAATAAAATAAACCATAACAAATTAGGGAGGAGACAACAAAATTCAAATCAGATTAAAAACCAAGTGGAATTAAAAGACCTTAGAAGCTGAGTTCAAAGCTTTAAAGAAAGGAAACCAAGCAATTTAAGATACCTGTTTGCTTGAGTTGTAGCTTTCCTATCTCTCACTGCATGTAAATTGCACCACTGTTTTATCTGAGCATACTTGCTGTCTAAAATCTTTGAAGATGTTTCAGTCATGGAAAACAATGCCATGTTTACTTAGTAGTATGCTAACTTGTTGCTGTTACAACTGCTATTTTGTTTTTCTACAGAAAAATGTTCACTCCACAAGATTTGTTACTTACTTCTGTGAGCATGTGCTGCCAAACTTGAGTTCCCTGACCACCCCAGTTGAAGGCCTTGATATACAGTTAGAGGTAAGCTAATCTGGAAGTATCTCATGGAGCCTGAATTATAGTTATCCAAGGTTTGCCAAAAGAAGATAGGAAGAAATTTATTGCTAATTTGGACCACTGACAAGGCTGATTCCGGTTGACTTATCTTATACTCTCTCCTCATGAGAAGAGAAGAATCCTTGGAAAAGACCCTGATGTTGGGAAAGATTGAGGGCACTAGGAGAAGGGGACGACAGAGGACGAGATGGTTGGACAGTGTTCTCGAAGCTACAAACATGAGTTTGACCAAACTACGGGAGGCAGTGCAAGACAGGAGTGTCTGGCGTGCTATGGTCCATGGGGTCACGAAGAGTCGGACACGACTAAACGACTAAACAACAACAACAACAACATACTCTCTCCTAAAATAGATTTGCCTTTTTATCATCATGCATGCTGCTATGCAGAACAAAACAACTTATGCATATAGTCTGCAGCCTGAAAGAATGCTATTCAACTAAGATCCTACAGGCATAGCTGCCAAGTTATCCCTTTTTTACAGGGATTTTCTCTTATGCTGAATAGGCTTCCTCGTGAGAAAAGGGAAAACTTGGCAGCTATGCCTACAGGATCCTTCTGCCCTCTAGGCTCATTTTCTGATTTGCACTGTCATATCCAGGAATAATGGAGTTTTCTTGGCAGGGATACTGGAGTGGCTTGCCAGTTCCTTCTCCAGGTTATGCTTAAAATTCTACAAGGCAGGCTTAGGCAGTATGTGGACCGAGAACTCCCAGAAGTGCAAGCTGGATTTCGAAGGGGCAGAGGAACCAGAGACCAAATAGCAAACATGCGCTGGATTATGGAGAAAGCTAGAGAGTTCCAGAAAAACGTCTACTTCTGCTTCATTGACTATGCAAAAGCCTTTGACTGTGTCGACTACAGCAAACTATGGCAAGTTCTTAAAGAAATGGGAGTGCCTGATCACCTCATCTGTCTCCTGAGAAATCTCTATGTGGGACAAGAAGCTACAGTTAGAACTGGATATGGAACAACTGAGTGGTTCAAAATTGGGAAAGGAGTACGACAAGGTTGTATATTGTCTCCCTGCTTATTTAACTTATATGCAGAATTCATCATGCGAAAGGCTGGACTAGATGAATCCCAAGCCGGAATTAAGATTGCTGGAAGAAATATCAACAACCTCAGATATGCAGATGACACAACCTTGATGGCAGAAAGCGAGGAGGAATTAAAGAACCTTTTAATGAGGGTGAAAGAGGAGAGCGCAAAATATGGTCTGAAGCTCAACATCAAAAAAACCAAGATCATGGCCACTGGTCCCATCACCTCCTGGCAAATAGAAGGGGAAGAAATGGAGGCAGTGAGAGATTTTACTTTCTTGGGCTCCTTGATCACTGCAGATGGTGACAGCAGTCACGAAATTAAAAGACGCCTGCTTCTTGGGAGAAAAGCAATGACAAACCTAGACAGCATCTTAAAAAGCAGAGACATCACCTTGCCGACAAAGGTCCGTATAGTTAAAGCTATGGTTTTCCCAGTAGTGATGTATGGAAGTGAGAGTTGGACCATAAAGAAGGCTGATCGCCGAAGAATTGATGCTTTTGAATTATGGTGCTGGAGGAGACTCTTGAGAGTCCCATGGACTGCAAGAAGATCAAACCTATCCATTCTTAAGGAAATCAGCGCTGAGTGCTCCCTGGAAGGACAGATCGTGAAGCTGAGGCTCCAATACTTTGGCCACCTCATGAGAAGAGAAGAATCCTTGGAAAAGACCCTGATGTTGGGAAAGATTGAGGGCACTAGGAGAAGGGGACGACAGAGGACAAGATGGTTGGACAGTGTTCTCGAAGCTACGAACATGAGTTTGACCAAACTGCGGGAGGCAGTGGAAGACAGGAGTGCCTGGCGTGCTATGGTCCATGGGGTCACGAAGAGTCGGACACGACTAAACGACTAAACAACAACAACATCCAGGAATAAGCCCTTTCTTTCTGTCTTAAAATCTGTTTTTACTTAAAATTGTCATGGTATAAAGTTGCAACTGTTAATTTTCCAATGGCTCTTTTCCTCTCTCCTCACCCACTGTAGGTGTTGAAACTGCTTGCTGAGATGAGCTCCTTTTGTGGAGATATGGAAAAGCTAGAATCAAATTTGAAGAAGCTTTTTGATAAACTACTGGTAAGAGGATTATTAGTCTTAAGAGAGAGAGTGAAAGTTTGTAATTAGATTTCATTAGGCCTTTTATTTTATTTGAATTGAAAAGCACCTGGTGTAATGATAGTAATTCCAGAGGGATAACCGTGTTATAATAGCTAATTGCTTTAGCGGATTTGAACACCAGATGTTGACTAATTTTCATACACAACATGTTTACAAGTGTGAAGAAGTTCAATTCTCTGTGGATAGCACAGCCCTTGAAAGATGCTTGAACAGCAGCCGGGAAGAAATACATGCTTGGCTTCAGTAGTAAAGGGCAGGGGCTCACAAATTGTGTCCAGCTTTGGTAGTTAGAGCACCAAACCGTAGGTGAGGTACTGTTGTCATCCTCCAACGTTGCCCCCCCCCCCTTGGTGTAATCTGTAAGGGAGCCATAAATGTGTGGGGCTGGGTGTAGTCTTCCCATCTCTGTCTTCTAAGTGGGCAGCAAGAGGAGGATTTATTATTTATAAAATTTTGTATACTGACCTTCATCCAAAGATCACAGGGTGGTTAACAATATAAAAACACAAAAATATATAGCATAATAGCTAACAATAACCCCCACACAATTTTTTAAAATGTCTCTGTCCTGTGGTCTGAACTGATTGTCGGGAGTCCCCCCCCCTTTAATCATTCCCTTTCCCCATGTTTCCATCTGGGCTCCCTTCACTGACATGAAATTGGGGCAGAGTCTGCACACCCCTGTAGTAGGCAATGGGAATAGATTCCATCTGAATACATAACTATGTCTTTGTCTTGCTGCTGAGGAGAGTGTCAGGAGGAGAGCAGGGACATTGGAATGGATAAAGACTCTGCAGAGGTCAAGATGCAGTGGAAAACAGCAGACAAAAAGCAGACTAATCTTGACTGGGTGAAAAAAAGGGAACGTTTAAAATGTTGCTACCTACTCTCACTCAGTCAGAGGAATAGAAGGGAGGAGCAGGGTGGCGCTATGGATTAAACCACAGAGCCTAGGGCTTGCCGATCAGAAGGTTGGTGTTTCGAATCCCCGTGTTGGGGTGAGCTCCTGTTGTTCAGTCCCTGCTCCTGCCAACCTAGCAGTTCGAAAGCATGTCAAAGTGCAAGTAGATAAATAGGTACCTCTCCGGCGGGAAGGTAAACAGCGTTTCCGTGTGCTGCGCTGGTTCGCCAGAAGCGGCTAAGTCATGCTGGCCACATGACCTGGAATCTGTACGCCGGCTCCCTCGGCCACTAAAGCGAGATGAGTGCCACAACCCCATAGTCCACGACTGGACCTAATGGTCAGGGGACCTTTATCCTCACTCAGTCAGAGAAATGGAAGGGAGGAGCAGGAACAGAATTATAAGGAAAATGTTGGCAGTTTGTGTGTTCTGGTTTTTAAAAGGACAAATGTGGCTTGAGATTGCACCCTAATTCTGACAGCTGGGATTACATACTTGGCTGTGCAACCATGTTTGTGGACCTCTTTTGGAAGGAGATTTGGTAACGAGTACATAGTTGAGGCAATGACATCTTAAATACTAGATGAAGTAACGTGTCAATTCTTCTGGTTTCTGTTTCTCAGGAATACATGCCACTCCCTCCAGAAGAAGCAGAGAATGGGGAGAACGCTGGCAATGAAGAGCCAAAATTGCAGTTCAGCTATGTGGAGTGTTTGTTATATAGCTTTCATCAACTAGGTCGAAAACTTCCAGACTTCCTGACAGCCAAGCTGAACACAGAGAAAGTGAAAGACTTTAAAATCAGGTACGGTAGTATTAAAGTGTGTGCAGGTGTGCAGGCTTTGTTAGAATAGCAGTAATGGAGTCATGTAGAATTCTGCTGATCTTTCCTCTGCCAATTATAATTAACCATATGATTAATAAGCAAGCATTAGCCAATAATAGAAAAGGTTAACTAAAACTTCAGACTGAAAATATTGAAGATACTGTTCTAGTTTTCAGGCAATAGTGAAATGTCTATGTCAGAATAGCTGTATAGCCCCAAACTGATATTTCAAAATTGCTTCTGGCCCTCTAAAAATTAATGAGAGTATTCTTCTCAGTTTTCTTATTAAAATTTACTTGTTGGATATGTCATATTGTCTTTCTGTAACTCAAACTAGCCTATACTTGTATAGCAATGAAATGAATAGTTTACTAGGCAGTGAAACAAAATGCCTTTAGCTTATTAATATGCATCAAAGGCTTATCTTGTGTAAAAGCTGTAATGCTTCCAACAAAGAATTACCTTTACGTTCATGACCTGTAGCATATTAATACTGAACTGCAATTTAAGCTGCTCTTGAAGAACTCATAAAGGGCTCACATGTTCCGAATTCTCAGATCAAATGGCACTTTGACCAATAGTAACCCAAATGAGTCTAAGGATTATTTAGTGGATTTTAGTGGATCTCAACATTTGTGTCCTATGGTGACCCTAACTTAGGGCTTTGCTCTGAGGCTTTCTGCTAACCTCCATGTGAGATTTCCTCCATGCCTTTGTTCCATCATCAGTTTCTAAAGTTGATAAAGGAGTGGTTAGACGCCAAAGACTACATAATTATTTCAGACTTCTCTTCAGCATCAGAACAATCCTCTCCATGGCCAGTAACAGCATCTGGCATCCTGGGGATAGGATCCATCACTAACACCTAGCTTAGACACTTTGATTCCTATTCGCCCCCGGCCCAGTGATCCAAGCAGCACAGAGTCTACCCAGCATTTAAAGTGGGCATTATTGGAAGTTTATCATATATATTTGAATATTCTATTTTACATATACAAATGAAATAAAAACATAAACATATAAATCCCTTTATAAATCAGAGCTCTCCATCCACTGCCTTCCATGGTAACCTAGAATTCCATTATGGGAAATTTTTCATGAAAGCATGCCGGAAGGAGACATACAAGGCACTATCCAACTGTCAAAGGGACTCCACTCAGGGTTTCTGTAGGGTTTACACCTTAGCCTTTTCTCCTCCTGGAAATATCCTTCAAGGCAGTGAAGGTTTCGGATCAAAGTTCTGCTTCTCTCAGTAAAATGTTCTTGGTTTTGATTGATGGTTAAATTACATTTGATATTTAAAGAGTCTTGATTCATAAATCTACCCCAATGTTTATTTCTCTATGGAGACACCTTTATTTAGGTCATTCTACATATGGTCTATTACGCAAATTCAGTTTGCCAAATGTCTTTCTGTTGAGGCTTTTCTTTTTTTCAAGATACTAGCAGTTTTCCTTTTTATCCTCTAGATTTCACTGTGTGTTGCATAACTTACTGTTCAGCTGTTCTCTTTTGTTAAAGATTACAGTATTTTGCTAGAGGACTGCAGGTTTACATCCGACAACTTCGTTTGGCACTCCAGGGAAAAACAGGAGAAGCATTAAAGACAGAAGAGGTATGTAGTCCTCTGTGACGGCAGTACCTTAGCTGAATTTACCATAATGATTTTATCACAGTATAGTTGATGGATAAAGCTTGTGACAGTGGCTTCGATCAATAGTAACTGGGTGTGTTGCTCACAAAAAATAGTTTTTCCAAATTCTGTGCCTTCTGAAAATCTGCTCCCAAGGGTTGTGAGACTGTCAGGATGTGATATGGGAGCTGCACAAAAGGGGAATTGATGAAAATCGGAGATGTCTTTTTCCATGAGCAGAAGTATCTCTCCACTTAAGCAAGCACCCTTGGATTGAACTAATTGAAGAGTGCCACTGTATTGCTTCTATTTTTATGCATCCACTCTGTTTCATAGAGAACAGAAAAGCAGTGTGTTGCTAGAAGTGTAGCAAGAGTGGGGGGGGGGGGTGTTCTGTACCAATCCTCCACATAAGCCAAAAGGCCATAACTAAACTACACGTTCAGTGCTTGTGATTAAAGATATTAAGCATGAACGATTCCAGACTAGCAACTGGTAGTGTTTCAGATGGAAAATAGTTATCCGTGTTGGTGTTCATTTAAAGAAAAGAAAAGAAGGCACTGAGCTTCATTGGAAACATCTTAAATATAGACTTCAAAGCAATTTAACTTTAACATTTCTAAAATAGCCTTTCTCCTTTTTTGCAGAACAAAATTAAAGTGGTTGCACTGAAAATTACAAATAACATCAATGTTTTAATCAAGGTAAGCCCTTCTATATTTTATTACTGGATTTGTTTAAAAATGATGGTTAGGTGAAGATATTTGTCCTGAAGCTATTTCTGACCAATCAATTCTGTGGCCCTAACTCTGTTCTTTCTGGAAACAGTAATACTGTTCCAATAACTTTTGCTGGGTGCTGCTCAAAGCGGCTGGCACAGCCCAGTCAGATGGGTTGCAGCATTATTGTTGTTGTTGTTGTTTGTTTGTTTGTTTGTTGTTGTTAAATGTAGTAGATTCTTTCCTCACCCTGTTGTGTTTGAGCATTACACCAAACCTGTAGGGAAATTTAGTCTGTTTTCACAAACAGTGCAGAAAAAAATGGAATTCCATCAAATACTTTACAAGAACATAAAAGAGAAGAGTGAGAGAGAGGCCGAATTCATACTTTAATGCTGATCCTAATAATGGATTTCCCCAAATGTGGATTTTAGAGTGATTTAAAAAAAAACTGGGAAATCGTGTCATCATGCAAGAAATTTTAAATTTGGGGAACTTTAGTTTTTAACATCTATTCTTCATTTGTTTAAAGTACTATTCCCAGAAACATATAATTCCTATTTTGTCTCTAGGATCTCTTCCACATTCCTCCTTCATACAAGAGCACAGTTACACTGTCATGGAAACCAGTACAGAAATCTGAAGCTGGGTAAGTTAGCAGTGAATGACTTCCAACTATTTATGTATTTCTCTCTTGTCTTTCTGCGCTCCAGCAGATCTCTGTTAATGTAATATTGGAGTCTTCTTTTAAATCTATTTAAACATCTATAAAGCTATGCCAAAAATGTTATTCTGCACAAGTTATGATTTTGTATACATTCATTGGTTGAATCAGTGTGTTTGAACATCCAAAGGAGAGTTAAGTTAAAAGGAATAATAGAATTGTAGAGTTGGAAGGTACCTCGAGGGTCATCAGGTCCAATCCTGCAATGCAGGAATCTCAGCTAGATCCTACGTACTTGTCAGATGGCCATCTAACCTTTGCTTTAAAAAGGATATACTTTATTTAGCAAAACAAATAGTCGCTTCAGCAATTGTAATAACTTTACTCTGGAGAGAAAGAGAGAGATGGGTTGGAATCCAGAGAAGTTCAGCAACACCCAAAGGGTGCTCATCAATGGCTCCTCCTCATCCTGGAGAGTAGTGACTAGTGGGGTGCCACAGGGTTGTGTCTTGGGCCCAGTCTTATTCAACATCTTTATCAATGACTTGGATGATGGGCTTGAGGGCATCCTGAGCAAGTTTGCAGATGACACCAAATTGGGAGCGGTGGCTAATACCCCAGAGGACAGGATCACACTTCAAAATGACCTTAACAGATTAGACAACTGGGCCAAAGCAAACAAGATGAATTTTAACAAGGAGAAATGTAAGGTACTACACTTGGGCAGAAAAAATGAAAGGCACAAATACAGGATGGGTGACACCTGGCTTGAGAGCAGTACATGTGAAAAGGATCTAGGAGTCTTGGTAGACCACAAACTTGGCATGAGTCAGCAGTGTGATGCAGCAGCTAAAAAAGCCAATGCAATTCTGGGCTGCATCAATAGGAGTATAGCATCTAGATCAAGGGAAGTAATAGTACCACTGTATTCTGCTCTGGTCAGACCTCACCTGGAGTACTGTGTCCAGTTCTGGGCACCACAGTTCAAGAAGGATACTGACAAACTGGAATGTGTCCAGAGGAGGGCAACCAAAATGGTCAAAGGCCTGGAAATGATGCCTTATGAGGAACGGCTTAGGGAGCTGGGTATGTTTAGCCTGGAGAAGAGAAGGTTAAGGGGTGATATGATAGCCATGTTCAAATATATGAAAGGATGTCATATGGAGGAGGGAGAAAGATTGTTTTCTGCTGCTCCAGAGAAGCGGACACGGAGCAATGGATTCAAACTACAAGAAAGAAGATTCCACCTAAACATTAGGAAGAACTTCCTGACAGTAAGAGCTGTTCGGCAGTGGAATTTGCTACCAAGGAGTGTGGTGGAATTTCCCTCTTTGGAGGTCTTTAAGCAGAGGCGTGACAGGCATATGTCAAGAATGCTTTGATGGTGTTTCCTGCCTGGCAGGGGGTTGGACTGGATGGCCCTTGTGGTCTCTTCCAACTCTATGATTCTATGTTCCCATGCACACAGGAGAAGTATAGGAGGCTGATAATCTTTGAGTTCCTTCTAGAAGTACCCATTCCTGATGAGGAGCTGCTCCAAAGAGTCCTTAACCTTTCAAAGGCTACTGCTGCTGAGCAGAATACCATATACAGTGCCTGGGATCCTTGGCATCCTGGTCCTAAAAAAGATGCCTAATCTAGGAGTCACCTCTTCTCTAGGCAAAACATAAGGCTACCTAATATCTTCTTTACTTGAGAATAAGCAGGTGGTGGGCTTTTCTTAAAAAAAAAATAAGCAGCTGCTTTTACAATTTTCTGCTATTGGTGTCTGGAAATTGAGTAAAAGCCCACCTGTTCTTGCAGAGGAGCAAGCTTTTCCAAACTCCAAGATTGTGTCTTCCAGAGGTTACTTGATTTGTAACTCCCATCATCCCTGGCCCGTAGCTGTGCTGGCTGGGGCTATGCAGAGATGTAGCCCAGCAATATGTGGAGAGCACTTTGGTTACTTAGCCCTGCTCTAAGAAAAATAGAAGCTTTGATTATTAAAGTGATGTTCAATTTTACCAATTTTGTGATATCGTATTTGCTGAAATCTGCCCTGAGCGCTCTCATTTTATTTTGATTTTTAATTTTACAGACAAATGGGCTAGAGAGTAAAGTAATAGGAATCTTCTTGCTTTGAAATACTAGGAATTTCTGTTCTATGCTATTAATGTTTCAAGTCTGTAAATTAACTTTATACAAAATGCCTTCATTAAGGTTTCCATTGCTGTACATATTGGGTTCATTTTTTATAGCCTTACTTGTCTCTGCAATATTTTTTTATCCTATTTTCTTTGAAGGCAAAAACGAGCAAGTGATGATGCAGCTTCAGACTTGCCAACAAAGAAGGCTCCACCAGGACCAAAAAGGGATTCCAGGCAGATATACAATCCACCCAGTGGGAAATACAGTAGTAACCTGGGAAATTTTTCTTATGGTAAGCATTGCAATAGATTGTGTTATTCTGTGCAGGGGAGAAATAGGATTCTGTTTTGTGTTGTAAGATGAGCTGCTAGGCTCTGTTGCCTTTGGGGGGATGTTCACTGGTATTTCTATTCATGAATTTTGTGTGTGCTTTTTCGAGATACAATCTTGGCATGATTTTGCTTTACATATCATATTGAACAATGTCTGGACAGGTGTAGCAAGCCTGTGCCCCTCCAGATGCTCTTGCAGATGCTCTGCAGCTGTTAGTCGAGCAACATCTGGATAGCCTCAGGTCTCCTGTCTGTGGTCTAGAACAAGATCTTTATTAGTGCACCCATTGGCATTTACCTGTATAAAATTCCAACCTGTCGCATCCAATTCTTGAGTCAGGTTTTATTCACATTGAATGGGGGGGGGGGTTGTAACATGGTAGGAAACTCTACATTCAGATTTATGGGAAGGTATTCCATACTATCACTAAATTATTTCATGAAAGAGCAATCCAAACTCCTGTTCACCATGCCAGATACTGTGCAGACCCTGCAGCTCTCATATGACAGCAACGGGCCTGATCCAGGCTTCTTTGCTTTGCCAGCCTGAGCACTGGTGCAGCACAAAGGCTTTTTGTTCTGTCCTCCCACCTTCTTTCCCAGCCAGGGCTGTAGGAGTGGCAATGGCCGTGTTGTTCCATGAATCTCTGCCACTCTTGGTCAGTAAGGTAGGACTGCAGCCTAATATAATGCTGGAGAAAGGAAATAAGAATTGGAGAGATCAGTTATAAGCAGTTTCAATTAATGCCCTTCCCCCACAATGTTTTTTCTCTTTAAAAGGCATTTTTCAGCTTTCTCATTCAATTAAGGGCTGAAAAAATGGTATGTTTGATACTCATTCACAAACTTTGGCTTTCATATGCAATCAGTGTCATCTGTTTACTTAACAAAGACATTGTCTGGGTTCCAAAGAGTTTTATAAGTGTATATCTGCAATTAGTGCTTCATCGGAAGTTCCCCAGAGTTTTGCAAGTGGCTTGTCTAGTGTTGTAAATGGCTGCAGGCATAATGAGGAACACTGGAAACTATGACACGGACATAATAATAACAGGTAGTCACATGCTCCATAACCAGTTCTGCAAATAAGTCCACAAAGAAATGATTATCCTACCTCTACCTGTGTAGCATAATTGAGGAGTGAAGAGAGCCAGTTGACTTGCCATTTGCAAAACCTTTCTTGGAATGAGTTATTACCATAGGTAAACTGGAGAGCACCTATTTTCAAGTTTGTGTTCAGCTGAAGTAAATTGCTGACTATACCTTCCACTATCTCAGGTTTGTATGTTTTAATGTAACTCAGCCTGTGATCTTAAGAGTAAAGGGTGGTTAAGAAATAATGATAACAGCAGACATGCAGTATGTGTAAAATATGTGCATACATATGTATGCACATACAGAGTAATTATACGGATTACTGCTACTTTTTCTGTGTATCAGAGACTTTGATGTTACAATAGACAATTGATGTTACAATAGACCCCTGGATAAGGAGGGGTCACACATGAACATGCTAAATATTTCTTACTCAGCCTTGTTTCAGAGTTGGGAGGCACAGGCAAGCAGGTTTATGTTCTGACTTGAAATACATTTACCATAGGAAAAGCTATTCAAAGGCAGGTTCACACTGTCCTATCCCTTGAGTGGTTGTGTAACTGGGAGAATGACCTTGTGGATCAAGCCTTATGCGAATTGGGCAGTACGCGCTGGGAGCTGGTGTGGTTCTTACTAGTCTTGCTTCCACAGTTGGGTTCCTCATCTACATGATTAGAGAGTATGGTGCAATTCTTACTGTCATGTTTGTTTAACTGACACTTGTATTTAAAAGCTAGAATTATAACTAGGGGTAGTTGCTGTTTTCCTTCTAGTCAATCAGAGATCCATATGTTTTAAAACAGACTTTTATTTCTCTTTATTTTCAGAGCAGAGAGGTGGTTTCCGTGGTGGACGAGGGAGAGGATGGGGTGGCCGTGGTAATCGCACTCGTGGAAGAATCTACTGAAATCAATGGTGTTTTCATTGTCATGATCATCTTTCAAGTCTGATGGATTGCCTGGAGGGCTGCATTGTTTAAAGAACTCTCTTCTGCGAAAAACTGATTTAAATGTTCTTATACCTTTGTATGTATGATCTACTTTTCTAATGGACTGCAGACTCGCCCACAGTGAAGCTACAACTGTATTTTGGGATGTTTAGCAGCTGGCAGTTTGAGTTTGTGTCTGGGTTTGTTTTTTAAGCATCTTCAAGACTTATTCAGGAAGAAAGCATGGGTTTTCCTGCTGACGTTACATTCATCTATAAATATGGCTTTACAAAGTAGGCTCCTTAGTGTACAATAATTTTCATATGCTAGATAAGAGGTGGAAATGTTATAACTGAAGTTGAAATCAGCGGTAACCCTTCTCCAGACAAAATTGTTTTGTTTTTGTTTTTTTGCAGTAAGTGGGAAAGTATGATATTGCAGAAAAAGTAGTATAGGCTACCAGTGGTAGCATTGATTGTTGATAGGAATCCTTGATTTTTAAAGTGTGCAACATGGATGCAGAAGAATATGTGCTCTTTATCATAAGTCAGTCCATTTACTTGTTGGGAAGGGTGGGAGGGAGCAGGGAAGCCCAGGTGTTAACGTGAACACATTTTGCTCTTCTCCATATATTGTAACATAATGTGTGTTTTGCAAATGGCTTTTTAAATGTTCTCTATAAATGTGTGTGTGCATATATATATTTATATATGTGCCATAAAATTATAGTGAAAAAGAATAAAACTGCTAGAAATGCTACCCCAAGAATGGCAAATTTGTGATGCTGTAATAACGCCTGTTAAAGAGCTTGGATCAGTTAGCCCTTAGAAGAAGCTCTTTTGTTTTTTGTTTTAATTAGTTAGATACCTATGTTTACAAATATTAAGCATGGCATTAGGCACTTGAAATTACTGCTATTCAGTTGCACTTGGGTAAAAAGTTAAAACATCTTGGTAAATCTTACATAATAATGGAATCATTATAGTGATAAGGATTCTAGATATTTTATTTAAAATAATATGATGTAGCAAACTTGATTCTCACCTCCCCCCAAAAATATTTCCCATTAAAAATGTATGTTGGATCCTTGGGCATGGGAAGAGGAAGAGTGAGCAGCATAAAATGTCAATATCAGTAACAGATCATAGGAAAATTTATAACACTGCCAGAATGTTTAAGTTACCCAATATCAGGCTTTATTTTAAAAATTGCATATTCATTCTTCGCATCACCCCCAATTCCCCTCTAGCGTTTGATACCTGTACTGAAAACCAACATTTTGTACAAAGCATATTTCCAGCAAGCCTCATGTATATCAGAGAGAAACAATTTATAAACTGGACAAATAAATCATTTTAATCATTCTTTGGGCTCCATCTGTGCTATGCATTTAAAGCAGTACCATACCACTTTGAACAGTCATGGCCTCCCCCTGCCAAATAATCCTGGGCACTGTAATTTGTAAAGCAGGATGAGAGTTCCCTAGGGAAAGCAACTGATTGTTAAACCACTGAGAATTGCAGCTCTGTGAGTGGAATAGATGTTTCCTAACAACCCTCAGACCCTTTAACAAACTACAGTTCCCAGGATTCTTTGGGGCAAACCATGGTTGTTTAAACTAGTATGGAACTGCAGGTGAAGCCTTGATGCGTACAAACAATTTTTTCTTTCAGTGGCCACAAACATTCTAATTAAGGGGAAACATCTACATCTGTTCAGATTTTTGTTTTAGAAACTGGCCAGGTCAAAGTAAAAATAATTGATCAAAATGGATTTTGAACTATTTTTGGTTAATTCAGTATGTTTGCTTACAATGGCAATTTGAGATCCTTTAATAATGTGAAAGCCTAATTTTTAAGGATGGGCATTCAGTGATTACTACTGTGCCGAAGTAACTTTGGACAGGAGGTGGGGAGGGTCTCCTAGGTAACAAATTTGACTTAAAACTATTTCTATTCATAAATGATGTGCAGATTGTCCTTAGAAACAGCTAGCTTTTTCACTTTTTGTTGTGGCTGCAGTGACTTCTTTTTGGAGACACCCATTAATCACATTCTCTTTGTAAAATTTCCTTTATGCCTTTGCAATAAATCCATTTTGTAATTTTGTTAGTGACTTCTTGTTGCTTGGTCTTTTTTAAATGATAGCTTCCTGAAAACACACTGGACTTTTAACAAAATATGTCATCTCTAGGTTTTAGGGATAATCTAAATGTAAACCATTTTTGTGTGCTCTTACGAGTTGGGTGTGATGCAAAAGAGAGTTAAATATAATTAATTCACTTAAAAGAGCTTGGTTGGGTGTTGGTGTTTCTCTACTTAGCTCAGACATCAAGGGATAATGCACTTGCAGCATGTTGCTTTTGCATAGAAAAAGCAATGCTCATCCAAAGAAGGTAGAGTGCAATAGAGAATTTCCTACAGCAGCAACATCCTTTCTCTTCCTAATCATTCACAGCAAATTTACAGTGCTCTTGGATAGGCAGATTGTGAATAGGATGGCCAGGTGAGGGAGGGGGTTCCTGCACTTTGTTGAGGTGAAGAGGGGATTTCAGCAGGTGTAGCTTGCATGACAAGCCACTCTCCCTTCTACACAACTACAGGTATTAAAGGTGCGGGAAGGTTCTCTCTCTCTCTTTTCCTTACTAGTTAGGAATGAACATGCCTGAAGAACATGTTGGTAGACATTATTGGGACGCTGCCTTAAACTGAATTAAGTCATTGGAGCTTCTAACTCTCTACTGATTGCCAGCAATCCTCTGAAGCCATTTGGGGGGTTGCAAGAAGGCTGCATGAGGAGGAGAAGGGAAGCCCCATCATGGAAGACACGTACCCTTGCTTTTGACACCTGCAGTGTACATTTTTAGGATCCACCTTATATTTTTGAGATGGTACATTGTTTTAAATTGTTTTTAATACAGTGGTGCCTCGCTAGACGAATTTAATTCGTTCCACGGGTCTATTCTTATAACGAAAAATTCGTCTAGCGAATCCCATAGGAATGCATTGAATTTTTTTGAATTTTTCCCCCCATTAATTGAATTTCAATGCATTCCTATGGGAAACCGTGATTCGCTAGACGAATTTTTCGTAAAACGAATTTGTCTAGCGAGGCAACCTCCGCTAGAAAAATCCTTTAAGCGAAAATTTACAGGGCGTTCGTTAAGCCACTGTACTGTGTTTTAATGTAATTGCCCCAGGGATTGGAGGGTAAAGGGCATGTAATAATGTCCACTGACTCAATCACCCATTCTATGTATTTCTAAGGGTATTTTATAATCCATAGCTATATTCCTGGTACTGCAATTTATTCTTCAGCGATTGACAAATTATTCTTTTTTCCCCCCCAGTGATGCAATGTCTTACATAAATCTCTGGATGGTTAGGAATATTGCTGAATTCTGGTTTGAAAATCCCTAAATTCTTGTATCTTTAATTAGTCCTATTTGTTAATGGGGTGTGCATGTGCAAGTGTTCATCCTGTCAAGTGATAGACCCCATCTTCCCCACTGTATTCAAGCTATTGAAGTTTATGCCTTAGATAACTTGATGTGTTGTGCACATGGGACACATTAAACAGCCACATTTAACAATAGATGCATACAGTACTGGAAAGGTGGTCCATTCCTTCTTACTAAAGTCATAATTACAAATTCAAATATATAGTACAAAAATGCCAGTTTAAAATTGATTAGGTGCAGAATGGGGGAGTAGTATAACTCACTTTGTACGTTGAGGAAGAACCTTGTTTTGGATTAACAGCTTTTAAAATTAGTTGCAGTATCTAGCAAGACTGAAATGTTTCCCTGCTGCTTTTTGAATATTGTCATTTCTAAGGGCATTTATTCTTTGGAATCTGGCCCCTTTTCCCTGTGCAGAATGCAGGTGAGCCCGATTCTGTTTGGTCCTGTAAAAGTGGACACAGGGGACAGGGTAGGCATCTATGTCTGCCACGGGTTCTAGCCCCTGTGTCAGTATATCTGTTGTTGCTGGGGCGTTTGTTTCAGATGCGGGGGCAGCCTGAAATGTTCTTCCATCCGGACGGGCAGGTGCAGCAGCCTCCAAACGGGCACATGGTCCCATGTCAGAAGCAGTCTGTCTACTCTGGCCCTCCGTTAAAAAGGGCTTCCTCTCGGGAAAACGGGCACAGGATTGCAGCCTGAGGCACACGCGCTCCTCTTTGCAACCGAACGAAGGACTTTAACGCGGTCAGCCAGCTGGCGGTTGCTCCCTTTGCGGAACAAAAAGAGCGCGGCTCGTATTCACCTTCCGATGACAGCGGCTGCGAGCCCGCGATTGGCTGCTGCCTCTGAGCAGCACGTGGGAGGGCGTGGCGGAGGATGCGTGGGAGGGCGTGGCCTCCTCTCCACTCCCGGCGCCCTCCTTTCGTAGGCCACGCCCCCTTTCGCCACATTCTTCCTCCGCCTCCTCCCGTTCTCAGGGGCGCAGCCACGCGAGACGTCCTCATCTGTTTGACCTATCGCTCTCCTCCCCTTCCTCCGGCCTCTCCCGGTCACATAGAGATAGAAAGAGGGAAATGTTAGAGTGACACGCGCACGCAGGACTTGTGGTCTTAACAGGGAGCTGGCTTCCCTCACTTCATTTGCAAGGCGAGTTGAACGAGGGAAGAAAAAGCTGCTTTGCTGCTGCCGCAGAAAATCCCTCCGCGCACGGCGGCGGCTTGAAACATCTAAGCAAACAAAATCGGATTTCGTGCGAGTCTACACCTTTTCGTACTTCTAAGCGCGCACACACACTTCCTTCTCCAAAATGGCGATGGAGGCCAATCCGCTTCCGGGTGGCGCGGGTAGGCCGGGCTTGAGGAAGATGGCGGTAGCAGCGGCGGCAGCAGCAGGAGCAGGAGTGTCCGGGCGGGATGGTCGAGGGCTGGCGTGCACCTCTCCGGGATGGGCGCTGCTGGGCCTTTTCCTGCTGCTGGGCTCTGCGGCCCAGCCTGGCGCCGCCACCACCCACTGGGTGGTCACCGAGGATGGCAAGATCCAGCAGCAGGTGAGGGAGGGGCTCTTCTGGCCGCTGTGGGAACCGTCGCCATAGAAACGCTTCCTCCCCCCCCCCTTCCCTCTGCATTCTTCTCCCGGTGCCGAGGAGGGTCCGTCCCCTGTGTTGGGAAGGAGAGAGAGACACTCTGAGTTCGCGGTGCAGCCTCTTCCCATCCCTCCCCTCCTCAGGGCACTTTCCAGCGCTGCTTCCCTTCCTGGCTCGAGTTTCCTTCCCTCCCTCTCATGTCTCCAAGTGCACGTGGCCGCGAGGTTCTTTCTAGAGAGCTGCGTGAGCAGATCCTGCAGGATCAGGCCAGTGGCCCATCTAGCCCAGCGTCCTGTTATCGCAGGGGCTGGCTGAGCCCTTGCCTGTGGGAAACCAGCAAGCGGGGTTGGAGCACAAAAGCAGCTTCCCTCCTGTCGTTTCCAGCAACCTCGTTGCTGCCCTCCTCGAAGCTCTTCCTTTGATCAGCGTTTGTGTGAAGAGCCCAGCAAGGATCCCTTTAGGGCAGCAAAGTGCCTCTGAGGAAAGAGAGTGGTGTAGGAATAGAGTCAGCAGGCCTTCCTTGTTGCTTTTCTGCCCACACACTTTCTGGGTGGCCCACGATTTGGTCTTCAGTGGTATACTGCCTCTGCTTATGGACATTCTCATTTAGTTATGGTAAAGGTTGACCTCTGTGAATTTATCTAAGCTATCACTGTGAGGTGATATTTATCTAAGCTATTATGTAGCGGTGAATTCCATAAGTAACCGTGTGTTTCATGTAATAGAGAGATTAATGTACTATCAGCTGCCTGTCAGTTTCATTGGGTGAACCTTCGTTCTGGAATAATGAGAGAGGTGAACTGAAGACTCCTCAGTTTCTCCACATGATTTTATTAACATGTCATGTGTCTTCATAGTCATCTTTCTCTAAAGAAGAAGAGTTTGGATTTGATATCCCGCTTTATCACTACCCGAAGGAGTCTCAAAGTGGCTAACATTCTCATTTCCCTTCCTCTCCCACAACAAACACTCTGTGAGGTGGGTGGGGCTGAGAGACTTCAGAGAAGTGTGACTAGCCCAAGGTCACCAACAGCTGCATGTGGAGAAGTGTAATCACCAGATTACAAGACTACCTCTCTTAACCACTATACCACAGTGGCTGCCAAATGTCCTAGCTAGCCTTTCCTTGTTTGGAAGTCCAGCTCCCTGATCACTTTAGTTGCTCTTGTCTGTAGTGTTTTAAGTATTTCCTAATAATTCCCAGTATTTCCTAGGGACCCAGGTGGCGCTGTGGGTTAAACCACAAAGCCTAGGGCTTGCTGATCAGAAGGTCAGCGGTTCGAATCCCTGTGATGGGGTGAGCTCCCGTTGCTCGGTCCCAGCTCCTGCCAACCTTAGCAGTTCGAAAGTACGTCCAAATGCAAGTAGATAAATAGGAACCGCTACAGCGGGAAGGTAAACGGCGTTTCCGTGTGCTGCTCTGGTTCGCCAGAAGTGGCTTTGTCATGCTGGCCACATGACCTGGAAGCTATACGCTGGCTCCCTCGGCCAATAATGCGAGATGAGCGCGCAACCCCAGAGTCGGTCACGACTGGACGTAATGGTCAGGGGTACCTTTACCTTTAATAATTCCCACCATTTAGTTTTTTCTCCCCCACCCTACAATGCTGCACCTTCTGTTGAAGCTTTCATTTAAGGTTTTCTGTGGCACACAGTCATCTTCCATCCGAAATGCCCTTTTTGAGTCCTACAAAATCTCTTTCAAATTTCATCTGCAAACATGGCTCTCTCACGGCTCACCCTAACTCCATATCATATAGGAATGTTAAATGGCAATGGACCCAGTACAGAACATGTGTTCAGAACATTTTCAGAATGTTCTGCTTATTCCTTCGGTGTGGTGTAGTGGTTAAGAGCAGTAGACTCGTAATCTGGTGAACTGGGTTCATGTCCCCGCTCCTCCACATGCAGCTGCTGGGTGACCTTGGGCTAGTCACACTTCTTTGAAGTCTCTCAGCCCCACTCACCTCACAGAGTGTTTGTTGTGGAGGAGGAAGGGAAAGGAGATTGTTAGCTGCTTTGAGACTCCTTCGGGTAGTGATAAAGTGGGGTATCAAATCCTCCTCTTCTTCTTCTTCTTCTTCTTCTTCTTCTTCTTCTTCTTCTTCTTCTTCTCTTCTGCGTGATCTTTAACCAATTACCATTTCACAGGACAACCATGACTACTGTTTACTTAGGAGCCTTTTTGGAAGTCCAAGTATGACTACTGAATCTCCCCTTCCTTACATGCTTGTTGACACTCGAAGAATGAAAAACAAAACATCCTTTGCAGAATCCATTCTAATTAATTAATGTTGTTTAACCATCTAGTTTCAGTAATGCTTTCTACTAGTTTACTTAGGACAGTAATTAGGATATGTGGTTCTGTGATTTATCAGAGCCCCTCTGGCTCCCTTTATAACAGGCTTGATTTCAAAGGCAGCCCTGTCAGTTTCACCTTTGTCCTCATTCAATTTGTTCTGTTTCTTTCTTTCTTGATGGAGAGACTTGGGCAGAGGCTGATAAGGACAAAGTTCCATGTCGCTCTGTATTTCACACATCACTGCTTTTGAGTGAGTTTTATAAGTTACCACAGAGCCATCAAACCCTAGCTTTAAGTCAGGCATAGACAACCTTGGCTCTCCAGATGTTTTGGAACTACAACTCCCATGATCCCTGACCACTGGCCCTGTTAGCTAGGGATCATGGGAGTTGTAGTTCCAAAACATCTGGAGAGCCAAGGTTGCCTATGTCTGCTTTAAGTATTATCTGGGCTATAGCTCATTTATCAATAGGAAGATTTTCTGTTTGAATGGCAAGGGAAGACATCAGTCCACTAGACAGCAATGACTAAGCAAGGTATAGAAGGTGGTGCACATGTATAAATCTATTCAGGTACAGTTCACCAGAAATGTAGTTTAGAAAAAAGTATATCATTGCAGCTTGATTCCCCTGTTTTATAAGTTAAATTTTTGCCAGCAGCTTGGAGCATTCCTACCAAATTAAAAGGACTTATCTAATTTGAATTGTTTTTTTGTTCTAAGCTGATGGGCTTTGATATAAAAGGTATTCCATTTTATAGATTGAATTCAATGGTTATCTACATACAGTATAATAATCTGTTTTTATAGGGCTTCCTGGTTTTCCCATATTTTGTTGTTACCTAGATTTGTTGGTTCTCTTCTGTGCTTTATAATGTATGTCATATGCTGGGGGGGGGGGCGTGAATCTGTAGGTAAGTTTAAAATGGTGAAAGTTTGGCTATGCTTAAACTTCATTGTATGAGGTCTGCAACTGAATTTGTTTTCTAATCATAACTCTCTTACTTGTTACAAACTGTTCTTAATATAGAGCCTCTGCTGATCACTTCCCAGTTTTGCTAGCTTTCTGATTTTCCTATAATAATTAATATCCATACCATTTACCATACGAGATATTGAAAGTGACTCTAGTATTTATTTTGCTTCTAATCCAATCTCCTTAAAGGGTACAAAGTCTGAGAGTTAGACTTGCTTCCCTGCTATGCAAAGTTGCCTGAGGTTTTGGTTGGTCCTAGGAAAGCTATTGCCTGACCATGAATTTTAGATATAAAACACTATAGATGGTAAGCAACAAGTGTTTGTCTGCTGCTGGACAGAATTAGCCAGCAGTATGGGGAGGGGGGGCACTTGGTGTTCTCTTCCTGCTGCCCCTCCTTAATCTGCTCTGGAGGGGACCCTTCGGAGCAGATTTCTGGGGAGCTTCAGGGGGTGAGGGGACAATTGAAATTGACTCCCTACCCAATCTTGCTGACAGTTTATCTTCTAACTTATCAAATACCAATGGATATCATACTGTATTCGCTATTCAGGTGTGGTGATGCCTATTAATTGAAAAATTAATATTTACTTATTTATTAAAATGTGTATACCGTCTTTCATTTAAAAGAAATATTGAGGTGATTATAAATCAATAAAACAAACAGCATATAACAAAATATGATAAAACAATATTAATGAAGCAGAAATAAAACATCAGGATCAGCTGCAGTAGCCAGAAATGCCAATAATGAGTATTAACTCTTGGGCTGGGGTTTTTTGTTGCGGGGGGGGGGGGGATGTTGCTGTTCATTTTTTGTATCTTTATTTTAGATCTTGTGTCTTATGTGAAAATATTGTTAAGTTTGGTTCTGTCTTTTTAATGTTGTATTTGTTTATAACTACTTTTGCTATGTATTTTTTCACGTTGTAAGCCATCTTGAGCATGGTTTGAACTGTGGAAAGGCAGCATACAAATAAAATTATGTATGTGTGTATGTCAGTCGGGAAAACTTTGGGTAAAGAACTATGTTTTAAATTGTTAGAGGAAGCTTCCAGGAGTTGCTGTGCACCTGATCTCCATAAGGAGATCATTCCACAAGTTAGGGGCCACTGGAGAAAGCCCTTATCTGTACATAGACATCTTCAGGCTATGGTAAAGTTAACCAGGTCTGTTCAGCAGATCACAGTGCCCGGGCTGGGCTGTGGTGTTAAAATCACCTAAAATGAGTAGACAGTCTTTTTCTTTTCTTTTTTAGATCATGTGTAGAAAGGAAGTTGGCGGTGAATGGTGTCAGCAGCAAAGGTGGACTGGGGCCCCGTTTCTAACATCTCCTTTTCTCCCTCTCCACTCAGCAGGTTGCTGAAGGAGAGACAGATTGTAGCCTTAGGACTACATGGGGCCCACTCCTGACTGCAAATATTACTGATTGGTAGATCAGCTTAGTGAATATTGCATTTGGGGGGGGGGGAGATTCCAAAAGAATCGGAATAATATAATTGTCAAATTATGCTAATTAGATGCTGCAAAATCTTCAGCTGTAACTATTCAAATGTCTTGCAATATTCATACCACAGCTGATGTTGTCTACTACGTACAGTGTTTCCAGTGTTGACAGAATTTCCTAATCAATCTCAGACCTCTGCATTAAGCAAGCTCTGATGTTTTTGCTTAAGGGACACAGTGATTTTGCAACTTTGTGCTGGTTTTAATTGCTCGTTCTCCTTTTGCCCAAGTCCTAGTGATCCTTTTTGATTTCCAAAGGAACTTGCATATGAGAAAATGTTTATAGGCTTAAATCCTACATTCTCTTAGTTGAAAGTTGGATCCATGAAGATCAAGAGTGCACATTTGCACAGATGTAATTAGGATCAGAGATGCTCTCCACCCACAGTCACATAGGGATTGTTTCTTCATCATGTAATTTTACACAGTTGGGGACTGATGTGAATAATGCAATTACATGGGTGGGGCAGATTGTGTGGGTCTTTCTATTCATATAACCAAGCATGTTTAATATTTCTATCCTGTCTTATCTCTATTCTGAACGGAGTGTTCGACAACTATCCAGCTTTTTCATCACAACATAAAACTTACTCTTTCCCCGTAATTCATGGATTCTATAAATGTTGCTGTATTCACTGAAATGACCTCCTTTACTTGTGTAAGTAAAGAATAGTTGTAGAAATTCACAGTCCAGTTCGTATTTACTTAGTGTAAGACCCAGTGGGGCCTAATCTCAAGTAAGTGCACTTGGGGTTATAGCCTTAAAGATCTGTCAAATAGTTCCTTTAAAATACTGTTCCACCATGCTCATTTTGATATTATTAAAGAGAGTATGGAGAACATTTTGCAGTTTTATGTTGTGATGAAAAAGCTGGATAGTTGTCGAACACTCCGTTCAGAATAGAGATAAGACAGGATAGAAATATTAAACATGCTTGGTTATATGAATAGTTAACAATAAGGTGACTGATAAAAAGGCACGGGGTGCAATGCCTCTCTGCAATTAAAGTCTTCTGGATTTCATGGCATGTTATGGCTGCCTATGCTTCTTCATAGATGTGTAGCATAAGAAAACTTGGCACTTAAGGCTCCACCTGTGTTTAGTCATCCTGAGATCCTTGACTAATTCAAAACTAACATTTTTAAGCATGCGACTGGCCTTTCAAAAAGCACCTCTGACTATAAACTAATTTACCAAAAAAGATTCAGCAAAACAAGTAACAGAAAATAATAATCTAAAAACAAGCAGCATATCCCAGTAGACCAGGCATTCCCAAACTTCGGCCCTCCCAATGTTTTGGACTATGATTCCCATCATCCCTGACCACTGGTCCTGTTAGCTAGGGATCCATGGAAGTTGTAGGCCAAAACATCTGGAGGGCCGCAGTTTGGGGATGCCTGCAGTAGACTGTATTATATAAACAGATAACTCCCCTCACATTATAAAACCTTTTGGTTAACATAAACTGTTAATAGTAGTCTGACATGAGAACCTACTGTGCTATTTGGTTGTTATTTTTCATGTATTGCCTAAACACTATCTTCTGATTTAGGCTGGGATATTTTATTTTTTATCTTTATGATCTTGTTAATACTCAAAAGAAAACTGCTAAGCCACCCAGGAGCTTCAACATGGTCCTACCCCCACCTCTTGGCAGCATCCAGCCAACATCAGTCCCAACTGCATCCAAAAATCTAATTGAAATTGGTTTAGAATGATCTGTTTCAAGCAGGAGTATCTTGAACTGCTTAACAATTGCCTTCCCTGCTCATTTGTGAGGAAAGGGAAGCTTATATATATTTATAATTCTTCAAAACCAGAGGATCTGTGAAGACCTTTAGATAGATAGATAGATAGATAGATAGATAGATAGATAGATAGATAGATAGATGTGTGCATTTGTGCACAAGATTAATCAGCTATCTTCTGAAAATAGATGTTCTATTTCTGCCCTAAGGTACAAAGGTGGACTCGTGCTAAAAGGCATTATTCCATGTCCATTGAACCCTGCTGCCTACTGTGAAGTAGAATCCTTTCCCTATTTCTGTTATTATTTGCAAGGGTCCATTTAGGTGTGTGCCATCTGCTTTCATTGAAAATGTGATAATAGCCTAGCCTACATGATATTTCCTCCAGGGTAGGAACATAAGAAGAGCCTACTAGATCAGGCCAGTGGCCCTCATCCAGCATCCTCACAGTGCCCAGTCAGATGCCTATGGGAATGTGCTAACAGGACCTGAACGCAACAGCACTCTCACTTCCTTCACTTTCTAGCTCTGGGCCCCTTCCCCCTTAGCTGATAAAAAACTAGCAGGGATGTGGCAGCTGGCTGGGCCAGGGAAGTGATTAATAGCTCAGCAGCTTTTGATACCATCAACCATGGTATCCTTCTGGGGTGGCTGTCCGAGGTAGGAGTGTGTGGCACCACTTTGCAGTAGTTCTAGTTAATTAAGTTATGGTCTGGGGATTTTGCTTTGGCCCTGTGGAGCCTTCAGTGTGGGGTTCCTCAGGGTTCAGTTTTATTCCATATACTGTTCAACATCAACATGAAATTGCTGTGTAGGGATATTTGGAGTATGTTGTCAGCAATATGCTGATGACACACAGCTCTGCTTCTCCTTCACATGTGCAGATGTGGCAGTGGGTGTGTTGGACCTTTGTCTTTCCTCAATAATGGACTGGATGAGAGCCAGCAAGCTGAGATAAGGCTGACACACAGTAAGTGGGTGGTTCTCTAGAATGGGAGGTTGCCTGCTCTTGATGGGGGTTGCACTCCCTCTGAAGGAGCAAGTATGCAGCTTGGGGGGTACTCCTGGACCCATTGCTGTCACTTGAGGTTCAGGTGGCCTTGGTGGCACAGAGTGCTTTCCATCAGCTTTGGCTGGTGGCCCAGCTATGCCCCTACCTGGACAGGGATAGCCTAATTTCTGTCGTCTATGCTCTGGTAACCTTTGGTTACATTATAGCAATATGTTACACATGGAACTGCCTCTGAAGGTGGTTCAGAAACTTCAGCTGATGCAGAATTTGGCGAACAAAATTCTTGCTCACCAGGGCATGGTGGTTTAAGCATATAAGGCTAATCCTGGCCTGATTGCTTTGGCTGCCAATTAGTTTCCAGGCCCAATTCAGTGTGCTGGTTTTGACCCATAAATCCCTAAATGGCTTAGGGTCACAATACCTCAAGGACCACCTCTCCCCATATGAACGAACCAGGACCCTGTGATCATCATCTGGCACCCTTCATGTGCCCCCTCCACAAGATGTCTTGTGGAGGATGGCAATGCAAGAATCGGCCTTTTCTGCAGTGGCTCCCAATTTCTCGAATGCTCTCTCCAGAGAAGCTGGCATGGCAAATTTGGGGGCTAGGCTAAAACATTTCTCCATAACCAGGCCTTTGGCTGATTAACATTCTATGTCCTTTTAGATGTGTTTGTGGAAGGGTGTGTGTGTTTCGTTAAGTATTTTGTGTTCTCATTTTGTATTTTTATGTTGTGAACCACCCTGTGATCTTCAGAAGAAAGTCAATATACAAATTTAATAAATAATAACAATAAGTGGTGATTTCCCCCTTCATAAATAGCCCTCAGAAAATGATGGGAGTCAAACTTCTACTTTCCTGTACAGCAGCACTAGCAAACTCAATGTGCATATCGGGGAAAGCAATTCACTGGCATGTTAACAATGTGGATCTAACTTGTCTTTTATAGCTAGATAACTATATTAACAATTAACCTACTATACTAAGTGTGAGATTTTACTCTTAACAGACCTACGTCCTTACTAAGTATAAAATTTTAATCTTACATTCAGTAGTGCAAAAAGTCTGAGAAAGAGATTTGACAAACTAGTTGGGGTGACCCTATCTCCCAACAAATATTGTCAAAATGTAAATGTTCAGGTGCTATACAATTGTTGGCACACACTTTAGATTATAACACAGAGTATGTTTTTAACTAATCAACCCTCATACCAAATTGACCAACGTTATGTAATTTGTGTAATTACTGAAGCTTAGCATGTTTGGATCTTGTCAGTACGCTGGTTCCATGAGGAAAGAAAAGTAGAATATAAATGTAAGAAATCAAAGAAATAAAAACAACATTCTGTTTCAATTCCCTATATCCTAAGCTTCTGAAAGTTGCCTGTAGCCATTTGGCAATTTATAATGTTCAGAAATTCCTCAGGGCTATAGCCTGTTACTAGCAAATGCCTGAATATTCAGTTGTCTTAACATTAAGGATGTTTAATAATGCAGCTATTTTGCACTGTCTTCTAGGTCGACTCGCCAATGAACCTGAAACATCCTCACGATTTAGTAATACTAATGAGACAAGAAACAACTGTTAACTACCTCAAAGAGTTGGAGGTGAGGCTGTGTAACGAAATGGTCTTGGAAACCTGCTTTGTAGGTACTGAAAAGTATGAAATGCTAATTTCCTGATAAAGGAAGTGCATTTGGAGAATGATAAATACGGATGCTGGAAGCTTTAGCATCAATAGTTTTTTTCTTCATATTTATTATTTCAGTCTCTATGCATAAAACCTGCAATGTAAAAAAAGAAGTGTTGAAGCTTTTTGGCTTTCCTTTGCTATTGGAGCTGTAAAGCGTGGTCAGGTTCCAATGAACCATGGAATTTGTTCTCTGAGTCCAAAGGGCTCCAAGCTCCCCCCCCCCCCCCCCCCGAAGAACAGTTTCTTTGAAACTGAGTGGCATTTCAGAAACCATATCTGACATGCTTTTCATTTTGATATTCCAGACACCAAACATGGTATCTTGGTATCTGAACCAAAGCACAGGCTCAGGAAAGCTCGTGCTTTACTACAGTAGCACCAGCTTCTACGTATCTCCCATCTAAAAAGAGGTACCAGTCTGAAGCTTGAGCAGTGCCAGAAAAAACACACTAGTTCTTTCTTAAAGAGCATCCCGTGTCAGAAGCCAGCTAGCAAGTTTATAATGTAGCTAGGATTGGGGGTTCTGCTGGTTAAAAGAAACAAAAACAAATTCCCAGCCCCTGCAGCAGACATAAAGAAATTTATTTGCATCCTAGTCAAATACATCAAAGTCACTACCGTATGTACAGCTAAGAGCACTCTTGGCCCTGTTTTGTGCAGATGATCCTACGTACGTACATATCTCTGTATTTTGGACCTTAATCACTAAAAGAATGAGTAGCAACCTTGATCCTTTATGAAGACTTGTTCACATGGCAGTGATTAATTGTGGCTCTCAATATTAGAAGTGTCCAATATTTACACTGGGATGGGGGGAAATTAAAGTCTTAAGAGTTGTATCCTGAAAAGCATGAGCAACAGAGCTCACCCACCTTCCCACTTTCACTGTAGCCCCCTGCAACCCTCCCCAAGAAGCCTTTTGAAATGCTTTGGTATGCAATTCAGGTGGCTACAGTTAAAGGAGGGAAGGAATTGCATGGTTAAAGGTAAAGGACCCCTGGACAGTTAAGTCCAGTCAAAGGCGACTATGGGGGGGGTTGCGGCACTCATCTCGCTTTCAGGCTGAGGGAGCCGGCGTTTGTCCACAGACAGTTTTCCGGGTCATGTGGCCAGCATGACTAAACCGCTTCTGGCGCAACGGGACACTGATGGAAACCAAAGCACACGGAAATGCCGTCTACCTTCCCTTTCTGCTTGCACAAGGGGCCTTCTGGATACTAGCCGTTAAATTCTGCATGTCTGTACAATGAATTGAGTTATTCATGTTGGATAAGGATCGAATCAACATTTGTCACTACCTCATTGCCCAATTATTTCTGAGAACAAAACTTATAATTGGACTTCTCGGTGTAAATTTCTAGACCACTGAGTTCTTCATACAGAGTGGCATGATGAGTTCATGAATATTTGTTAGTAATTTTCTGTTTTGAACAATATTTTGTTTTTTTGTATCTCTCCTAGAAACAATTGGTTGCTCAGAAGATCCATATAGAGGAGAATGAAGACAGAGACACAGGGCTGGAACAAAGACATAATAAGGAAGATCCGGATTGCATTAAAGCAAAGGTGCCTTTGGGGGACTTGGATCTCTATGATGGCACTTACATCACCTTGGAGAGCAAAGAGATCAGGTAGCGAGATGATTAATTGTACGGAATTTTTGCAACACCTGTAATTTCGGATGGTGGGATTATGATTGTGGCATGGGGAATCAGGTTGAAATAATAAGTGAATGCTAAGGTAGCTCTCCTGAATATTCTCAAAAAAGATATTTATAGTCATCTCAACAATATTTGCTTATGTGTCTTTTCTAGGCATTCCTAAACTTTGTTGCATTCGTTCTTGGTGAAGTAGGCTTTCTCCAGAGCATGATTTCAAATGTACAGGTGGCACTCAACTTAGGCAGGGGTAACGTTGTGGGATAGCACATAAAGGCAAAAATGCATATAGTCAAAACCCATTGGGTTCAATGAATTGCCAAAGTATTTTCCTGGATGTCTGCCCCCTTAATTTTTTTATGTCAGTGGCATAAAGCTTTATGCGCACAAGTTAAATTTGTGTAAGTTGTGTGTTACTTGTATTTCAGAACTTGATTCCTAACCTTCTTTATTCAGTGTCAGTATGGCAGAATCCAAAAGAGTTCCTTAATTCTGAATATTGTTCATTTTATTTATTTGAGCAAGGATATGCACTTCAGAAAGTACCCACTATAGGATCCTAACTGAATTATTTTGTGCCTGCTTTGGGGGGGAAAGAGATTAGTACCGTACTAGTTTATAGTCTTAAGCTGAAGACTCAGCAGATACCATTTTAATGCAGGTTGATCTGATGTAGATATAAAAATATATAATTTGTTAGTTGACTTAAAACAGGTAATGTTAATCAGCATTCCTACATGACTTAGTTCCCGTTGCTAGTATTTTGTGATCTTTTCGACTGCAAACATATATTCTAATAAAAAAATTCCTGATACCTGAAGAAGTGTGCATGCACACGAAAGCTCATACCAAAATAAAAACTTAGTTGGTCTTTAAGGTGCTACTGAAGGAATTTTTTTATTTTGTTTCGACTCAGACCAACACGGCTACCTACCTGTAAATATTCTAATGTTTGCATTGCTATTTGGTTTTAGCCCTGAGGACTACATAGACACAAAGTCTCCTTTACCTCCAGACTTAGAAGAGCCAGAATGCACAAAAATTCTAGATCTTCCATATAGCATTCATGCATTCCAGCACTTACGGGTAAGTAATTAATGGTGTAGTCTTTTGTTACTTTACCTCTAATCTGCCTTTCTTCCTGAGATGCCCAAGTAGATTCAGGTAGTCAGGACTGCTTTGTCTTACGGTCGCTTTAAAGTATGTTATCTGTTAATTGAAGTAAATCTGAATAACTTTCTTCTTAAGGCAGCCTAGTAATATTTGTAGCCACATTACTGAACATTTTGGACAAGACTTAGGAATCATTGCAAAGCTTCTAGTGGTGATGCTTGCAATTCCCTCTCCAGCTTTCTTGCCTACAATGACTACTGTCTCATATTGCCTCCTCCACATGCATCCTAACTTCAGTTTCTATCACTTAATACATTTTTCTTCCCCATGCCTCATTTTGTAGAAAATGTTCAGATTTTTTTCCTAAAAGAAAAATATTGGAAAGTTTTGCTGGTGTAGAATTTGGATTTTTCTAAAAAGGTAGCAAGTAACACAGTAGGCTTGGTTATCTTATGCATTGATTGTAACAAGCATGGTTATTCTGCTACAGCACTTGAAGCAGCTGAAGTTCTTCAAAATTCCCCACTAACTGCAGCCTAAATTGTATGTGGGTGTTTTAGGATAAAAATAACTGAAGGTATTGATGGAACACTACTTAAACATGATTTTATATGGAATACTAGAACAATACATTTTCTAAATAACAGATGCAGCAATTTTGTGCGCTTATCTGAAAGTAAGTCCTATTAAATGTTGTGGGGCTTACCTCTGAGTAGACTGCTATAGGATTCAGTAAACTTGATATTGCCTTTTCAGAAGTGATGCCTTATGTGTTGGAATTTTTGGGCAGTATTTGCTAAATTGGGGAGCTGTGGGTAAATTTGACATGAGGAATTACTGGCTACCTTCTACCACCTTATCATAAGTGATTCCTGCTGATTCCTGGGTATTTTTGTAAAGAATGCTGAAATAGATGGACCTACGTATCAAAGAGTTACTTATTTTCTTAAGCGGAAGTTCATACTCAATATTCACACATTAGCTAACTGTTTAGAAATTCTGAATGCACACTCCTGCTATGAAAATGTGAAAACATTACTGGACCACAGAAGTTTTTGTAAAATGAAAAAAAGCAGGCAACAAAAGACTGAAGTCTGTCCACCTTGATAGTAGAGAATCCCATTTTATTTATCAGTCACTGACTCTTTTCTTTTTCTATCCTCTCTGTCCCCCACTTAGGGTATTCAAGAAAGAGTTAATCTTTCTGCACCCTTGTTACCAAAAGAAGATCCTATATTGACCTACTTATCAAGACGGTTAGGAAGAAGCATAGACGAGATAGGCCATCGCATTTATGAAGGTCTCATGAAGGTAACCACCTTGTGTGTGTCCCCAAAATGAGTGTATAGAAGCTTTGATGCAACATGAATATGGTTTACATTTAGCAGGCACTTAAATCTTCACATGCCTTCTGTCTGCTAGTTAAGTAAAAACATCCCAATGGATGCTTACTTACCCTAAGTGCTCATCTGATTTTTATGTGGCTTTTCTCCCTGTGAACCAAGACAATCTGGTGACAGTAATGTCTGCAAATTTCTACCAGTGGCCATTTAAATGAGGACCACTATAGTGCTTTGAATATCTTGATTTGCATAATTTTTAATTTGGGATTTTATGTGTTCTGTTACATTTTATGTGTGATGTACTCTTTGTATGAATTGCAGTGAGTAGTGGCTGATGCAGACACATTTATACCTATCTGTAGGAGATATATAGCCAACTCATTTTTGTTTGAATCAGTGGGCAGGACTCAGTTAACGAGTTCCATTAGTGGAAGTTTGTACAATGACTTCCACTACCGTAGCACAGCAGGACTCCCCACCCCCACCCCTGAAATTGGCCCGGGGAGGGGGAATCCCTAAGCAGTGCACAAGGGGCAGTTGTTGTATCTCACGAGCTTCTACTGACAGAACAATTGCCACAGCACCATGTTAAATTTCTTCTAGAGTTTTTATTTCATTAGCCCTCCCAGTTTTCATATACTATGAAGACTAGAATAAAATGGATTACATGCAGGTCCCAGCTTCTGGATGCAATGCATCCCCATAAAATCGTTCATTAGGCGTTCACATAATGAGCTGGCAATTTCCTCTTTTTCCTATGGGAACATTTCTAATCCAGTCTCTCTCCCTACTTCATCCATGGTTTCTTCCTGAAATGGCTGCAGCCAACCAGCAAAAGGAAAAACTGATTTGTCTGATCTCTCCTGCTCCCTGATTTGTCCAATCTCTTTCCATCCCTCCCTCCTCCCCACATGGCTTCTGCCCGAAAAAGACTCCTGCTGACCGGCGGAGCACAAACAAGTAAGGAAGTGAGCAAACTCTGGCTGTTCATATCTGAATCAGCCATCCATGCAGCAAGGTTCAGGCATAATTCTTTATGTTCACGTAACTGAATTTGGGGGCCACAGGCATTCTGATAGTGTGTGTATGTTCAGAATCCAGTTTCAGCCACCAACAGCTAAAAAGTTTAGTAACTTTAAAAAAAAAAGTAAACATTTCTTGTGCCTCCTGTTCTTCACAGAATTCTTCTTCTTGGGTATTATATAATATGGCTTCCTTCTACTGGCGAATAAAGAATGAGCCATACCAAGTAGTGGAGTGTGCCATGCGGGCTCTCCATTTTTCTACAAGGTGAGGCAAATGGATTTTTATTGCCAGCATAATACAGTCTGTTGTATAACTTGAAAATTCAGCTAATCAAGGGTGGCAGTTGCTTCCTATTAGGATTGACAGGCCAATGCAGTTATATGATGGAGTTGTAGAGGCATATCTGGAGACTCCGCCATCTCTTGTTTGACTTGCACTAGCCTCTTTGGATGGGTGGCTCTTGCTTTGTGCTGTTGGCTTATCTGAACTATATAACAGTGAATGCTAAATAGTATGTATGTGTATGTTGTACTGCTTATACAAAGATGTGTGGGAATAACTTAGGCTAGCTTTGGCATGTTCCCTGCTCCATAACCAAAGCTACTTAGTCATAACTCACTTCAGAATATTATTCTTTATCAGCAAATGGTGTTGAAATTATTATTACTATTTATAACTTACCAAACTACAATAGTTAATTCTGGTTTTTGGACCAAATAAGGAAGAAGACTATTTATACACAATTGTGCGTCATCTGATGGAAGTACTGGCTGAATTGCTCTTCATTATTAAAAAAAAACAGCAGCCTTTGTGCTTAGTCAACCCATGCGCTTTTAGACTACTGACATGCCTAGCAATAGATAAAAGTATAAGGCAGCAGGATAGATGTATACGCTTTTGGATATAAAAATACACTTCATATTAGACCAGTAGCTTAGGAAGCTCTGGGCTATCGTTATGTTGGAATTGCATTTTTGCACAGATTTTGGCTAGTAGCTTCTCAATACTTACCACTTTCCTAAACGCAAGTAACCAGACATCAAACCTGGGGCCTGGGGCTTGCCAGTTGCTTAGAAATGCCTTAGGATATCATCTTAATGACTGCTTTGTTTTTCCTCTCTCTTTCAGGCACAATAAAGATGTTGCACTGATAAACCTGGCAAATGTGCTACACAGGGCACACTTCTCGGCTGATGCAGCCATTGTGGTCCATGCAGCTCTGGATTACAGTGACGTCTTCACCAGCTATTATACTTTAGGAAACATATATGCAGTAAATAATATCTTATTTTTTTCAATTATCTAGAAAGATTATACCACATTGGTTAGCTCTCTTACAAATTGAGCAGTGAGACTCATGCATCTTCAGGACAAGAATGTTTTGAATTTGGCTATCTTTGAAGAACAGTTGATCTTTAAACCGACAGATAACATTTATTTGCATTTTTGCTCTTGTTGTTGTTTTGGAGGGCCTCACTAAAGCACCCATAATGTATCAAACTTGATTCTATTTCCAGAGCAGTCACATGCTGAAGCTCGTAATCAATATGAAATTCAGAAGTTATATTAAATGTTCATATTACGTTTGAATCCTGCTAACATGTCCTTTTTTTCCCTCAATCCCTTTTTTCAGATGCTTGGGGAATACAACCACTCAGTACTATGTTATGATCATGCTTTACAGGCAAAACCAGGGTTTGAACAAGCAATTAAAAGGAAGCATGCTGTCCTATGTCAGCAAAAGCTTGAGCAGAAACTGGAGGCTCAGCACAGGTAGTGAATTTATCCTCAAAATTCATACACAGGCTTGTTCAGATTTACTTTCTTGTTTCCTACTTCCTTAAAATAAAATATAAAACTGCATAATTTTAAATCTAAGGAAAATTAAAGCACGCACTGCAGCATTAAAAATCAGCTGCATGGTAGCATGCTGTAACTTAACTGTATCTCTTAATAAAACCTAAGAAACAAGTATACAGAAAAAACCAACCTTGAAAGTAAGTACTGACATAAGTGTATAAGCAAAAGCTATTTTAAGCAACTGAAATGTCCTTTTCTTTGGTGTTAAATTTTTCAAGATCACTTCAGCGAACATTAAATGAACTGAAGGAATATCAGAAGCAGCATGACCATTACTTAAGGCAGCAAGAGATCTTAGAGAAGCACAAGCTGATTCAGGAAGAGCAGATCCTGAGGAACATTATCCATGAAACACAGATGGCGAAAGAGGCACAACTAGGTATCTGATGTGTAACAAGATGTTCAATGGCAAATGTAAAAGCCGAAATGAAATTTGTATGTTTGTCCAAGGAATTAACCAGGGCTTTTGAATAAACCAACACACTGACTAGAACACTAGTTGGCGCCATATTAAAAATGCCAAAACGTTGCATTTTAGTGTGTTCTGCTCTGTTTTAACAAACAGACTCTCATTTCAGCATGCAGCCCCTTGTCTCCACTACAAAAAGCCACTTTTGAAGGTCACGGGACCTTTTGGAGTAACATTCTGTTAAACATGAGAGTCTTCCGCCTGCGAGGACAACCAGCAACCTTCCTTGTTCAAAAGAAATGTGTCACATGCATGGGCCTCTGAATTCTGCCTGTAAATTCATTGTGCTCCAAAGTACTAAAAATGCATGATTCTTAGAGCCCTGTAGTCTGGAGCCAAGGTTAGCAAATGCATTTCTTTCTGGCAAAAACTGAAGTGCTGGCCAAGATAGCCAATATGCACAAGCTCTGTGTGGACCAAGATAGATAGTAATTGATTATCTAAAATGCTCTTCCTCCATGCAGAATCAAGAAACATAATAAAAAAGGGAAATTTAGAATCATTTGTTTTCAGATGCTTGGAAGAGATCTGTTAAGGTATATCTTATTGATCCTAAATGCTGTCAACCATAATTTTGTTAGCCTTTAACTCGAATTCTATGTTTATATACTGCAGGAAACCATCAGATTTGTCGCCTGGGCAACCAGCAGCACAGTTTGCATTGCCAGTGGGACCAACCTGTCCGTTATCACCGTGGTGACATGTTTGAAAATGTTGAATATGTTGAGGTTTGTCTGTAGAGCATTGCTCTCCCTGCTTCATGATCTGAGGCAGGCATCCCCAAACTCGGCCCTCCAGCTGTTTTGGGACTACAACTCCCATCATCCCTAGCTAACAGGACCAGTGGTCAGGGATGATGGGAATTGTAGTCCCCAAACAGCTGGAGGGCCAAGTTTGGGGGTGCCTGATCTGAGGTGTCTAAAGATGAGGCTATTCCGTTTATACCTATTTCTATTTACTCTAGCACAGGATTTTAAAACAAAACTGGGGTGCACTGAGTTCCAGTCAATCCAATATGTAGGTTCCCTTTGGAGCCCCATCTTCCATCTTGGAGGGCACAAACTGCCTGGCTCCTAAACACAACAGACATGCATTCATTCCAGGTTGCTGATTACTGTATCTTGTCCTGAGCATCAGATGGAAAAAAGCACCCAAATATTGAAACAAACTTGCTTTGTGGCTCTCTGCCTCATCTTTGGATTCTGATCATCAAAAACTCCTTCATGGTATGCTAAGACACCAGATACGTGATGAATAGGTTTCAGGGGAAAGAAAACTAACTTTCACACTGTTCATTAAGAGAAGGAAATTGAAAGTATTGTCTGGCAAAAGGGGTTTTTTTTAATGCTTTGAAGAGAGATTGTGCCTGCCTACCACCTGTAGTTCTGAAGTCTGGGGAGGTGATTTGCACTGCTGCTTAAAATTATTAATATCAGGGCTGTTGGTTTTCTCAGCATCTCGTGAGTGGACTTCCCACATTTTCCAACATGCTCAGAATTGCTTTCCGAGCAGCACTGCATGCAACCCAATGTTGTTTGTAAGGAAGTAGCTTTTTTTCTTAAAGAAGTCTTGAGGTGTCAATTTCATGCTCCAAACCTTTTTTCTGCATTTTCTGTTTCTAGTTTGGCAGTGATTCTTCCACTTCCAGTATGACATCCATGAATTCTGAACTTCATGCCAACCACACTGACTTTGGCCATTCCTTGGAGTCTTCCCCTTTGGTCCATTCTGTCTTCTCATTATGGGGCCTGGAATCTGATGCTTACAGGGTAAGTGGATAGGGTAGCTATGACATTTCTTCCCTATGCAAGCCCTCCTAGCAGTTTCATTGTTTGCTAGTGGTGTTCTGCTAAACACAAGTACATAACTAACAAGATGCATTAAATAAAGCTAATCACTTTTTGGCCTCTTGTTGGCAGTGGTGTCTGTACACAAGCAGAATGGACTTCCACTCATCCAATAGGACTTCTCATTCCTCTCCTCCCCCTGCATCCCCGACCCCATTTGCTTCTCAAGGTGAAGTCCCATTGTGTGAGCGAAAGTCCACTCTCAAAACGTTAGATTCCTCCCAGGGTACCTTCTGGGTCGCTCTGGTTTTGTCTCTCCTTCCAACTCTGGTTTTGTCTCTCCATTCACAACTCTGTCTGCCACACAAACCACAAAGATGTTATGATAGTAAACCACGGTGAACAGAGTTCAAAACTGCAGGGCAGCCACCTGAGATTTGTCATGGATTTTGCTTGATAAACTGGGAATAACTGACCAAAGAAAGTGGAATCATTTAGAAGTTCTGGTTCCTTGTGTTCTGGCGAGATTTCTCTAGCAAGTAGAAAATCAGAGAGTCATAACTGGTAAACCCACTTTGTGATACCTTAAGAAATATTTTCTCTGTGATCAGGAGAAGCAGAATATTTTGTGGCCTAAAAGATCAGAGTGTGTAAAAACCTACCCAGCTATCCCCTCCCCAGGAGAACTACCAACTTATTTCCTGCATCCAGAAAGCAGGGGGCAAAGGTGAGTACTGTTAATAAATTAATTCATATGTCATTTGTATGCAAATGTAGCCAGAGCAGCTCACAGCAGCAGCAGCATAATAATAGTATAATACAAAAATACAGTTTTTGAAACATGTAATATGCCTAGCACTGAAAAACCAACAGCAATGAGACTAAAAGTTGTTGCATGTGATGTTCAGTTAGAAAACTGGAAAATAGGCTGCAGTCCTTTGCATGCTACCTTTAGAGTAAATCAGAATGAGTTCAGTGGGATTTTCTTTTTAAGGTTTACCTTTAGTGCTGTGGCATAGTAAAGAGTGCCAAACCAAAGCTACTTTTGTCTGACAGTAATGAACATTTGTTCTGCCTCTCTAATTTATAAAGCAATTTAATTCTACTAGGATTGTTTCTATTCATTTGGTAGTCCTGTAGTCTGAAACATATTTTTATACCTGTGTGGTGTTTGTTTAAATTTCTTAGAATCCATTCAATACTTAGCAGTCCAGGGGATGACGATGCACAAACAGAGATCTATGAGCCAGATTGTTCTTCCATTACTGATGCCCATAACAGCGACTCTTTGCACTTTTTGATCAAAGAACTAGACAGTCATCTGGATCTGAGAGTAAAGATGCCAGATGATCATGCCAAACAAGTAAGAGATTTTATGATTATATTTGAAGATTGTTAGTATACTTATGGTCTTCTCTGTCCTATAAATTGCCACTTTCAGACTTGACAACTTCTTGAAAGCAAGAGGTCTTCCCACATAAAATTCAGTTTGGAAATGGCCAAGTCACCACGGAAGGGAAGCCTGTAGCCATTACAACATGTTTGTTTCAATTGACCTACCTGCAAAATGTTCAAGGCAGCACCCTGCTTTTGCATTACAATCAGATTCTGTGAACTTGGTTTATTCGGTTAGTTGACATGATACAGGTGCAAGGAAGCATTTATGCACTTCCAATTAGTGGTGCTTTACATTGTGTTATAGCTGGTGGCTACGAGTTTGAGCTGTGAATTGGGAAATCCGTAACTGGCATCTTACCACTGCTGTGAACTTGCTAGTTGGCCTAAGGCAAGCCACTTTCTCTCAATCTTAGCACTGAACCACCCCAGCAATATGGGCAAAATTATCACCTCCTTTCCCTCTGTAAAGGACCAGAAGTAGCTAAATCAAGCCAGCTTAGGCTATATTACTGGACTATTTAGACTTGCGGTTTCTGTTTGTTTTCTGTTGGATTTTGACTATGTTGTTTTCTCCAAACTCTCTACCAACAGTAAGCCTTCATGCAGATAGCGTAAGACTCATCTGGTTTTAGCCAAAGTTCAGGTTGCTTGTTTTCAGTTCTATGATCATCATTGTCTCTACAAGCATAATACATTATTTGTTTAATTTATGAAGTTAACATGGAGCTGATGATTTTTCCAGTTGAATTGCAATGATTTTTCCAGTCTTTGCAATTTAGCCATAACCATCCAAATAGAAAAGTAGGCTCTCTTGGGTTTTCATTTTGTGGTAAAACCTGTTGATCCTTTAGATCATTAAATTTGAATTACCAAACTAACTTTTCTGCATTAAAGTCTTGCATTCGATAGGTTCAAATGTATGGTTTTAAACACTTCTCTGTCTTGCACAGATATTATACTCTCGTGTCAACAATCAATCAGTTACGCAGCAGCAAATAGGATCATTCATCTATCATGCCATTGTAAAGGTAATTGCAATGACTGCAATGTATGCTTTTTATTTTCCTCTTAGAGTATATGGATTTTTTTCCAGAATCCCAAAGGGCCCTCATCTACAAAAGCAATTATCTCTTTAATTGATTCAGAGTGTTCCACTTAAGTCAACTGTAAATCATTCCACTTCTTTATTTTTGTTAGAAATGTTTCTGATTTTTATGCATGAAAAGTGCTGATTTGGTCAGATTTTACAGCCTCCGTGACTGATTGACATAGAGTGAAATAAGGACAAACAAAGAATATAATACCACGAGTACCAATGATGACTAGAAATTGAATTTGTTTCAAGCTATTCTTGGTATGGTCGAAAACATACAGGGTCCTTTTGTCAAGAAATATATTGATAGCTGTGAAGCCTTGGATTGACAAATACTGAAGGAGATTTACAGGCCAATATTCCTGCTGTACACTATATCTATGATTTCAAGAAATATAGCAATCTAGGAAATTGTAGGAAAGAAATTCTGCTGCAGTACTGCTGCCTTCCGGAAAGAAAATGTACAGTGCTAGCTCTGGTAAATGTTGGAAATGTAATAGTATATTCTGAATTATAGCATTTTAACCATACAGGAATGCTAGAAGGATAGGGTAGGTATCCCAGAGACTATAGAATTGTGTATTTGCTTTATCTATAGTGGCTTCCTAATGGCATATGTTCTATGGGCAGCTCACGATAGAAAAGAGTAAAATATAACAACAGCAGAATTAAAATAGCAGCATAAAAGCTTTTGAACCCACAGAAAGGAGACATAACTTGTCAGAAAATACATGCACATAGATACTCATGTTGTAATGTGAATTGTTTGATTCACAGAATACTAGCACTCTTAGTCAATTTAATTACATATTTTATTCTAAGCAAGACTCTCATGTAGCTTTTGTTTATGTGTGTGTGTGTGTGTGTGTGTGTGTGTGTGTATTCCCTGCTGATTCACAATTCCACTTAACTGATGAGATATTAAACAGATCTTAGACCTTAGACATGGGCCTTAGAAACACCTCAGTAACACCTTCCACATTATATAGGAGCATAATCTCGTAAAGCTGCAGGTATGCAAATCTGTTCTTTTATTGTTACTGCTGCTTTTAATGCAAGCCATAAATACTGCAGAAAGCATTTAGATAGCTGTGAGATGGGGGCTAAACATGCTCCCTGCCCTTGATAATCAAGCTTGTTATCACTTGCGTCAGCACATCCTGTGTTCGTTATTTCACTAGGGTGTGATAGAATATTGGGACGTAGTTAGATCAATGTTTTGCTGTGTGCAGCTGATTGGTATATGCATGACCCTCCGGCAGTGATCTCAGCAAACATCTGTTGCTGTAACATCTAGGGGGGCAGTGGTAGTCTAACATGGTAAAGCATAGAATGAGATTAATGAGGGTAGCCTTTCTTTTTTGTGGTTAATTTCAGGCAAGGGATCCCTTATGGTTGGTTCTCAATGAGGCTGGCCTTTACTGGCGTGCATTTGGAAATGGCACCTTTGCCTTCACTTGCTTACAAAAGGCCTTTAACTTGACCCCACATGAATTCCAGGATATTCCTTTAGTCAATCTAGCCAACCTTCTAATTCATTATGGTCTTCATCTGGATGCCAGCAAACTTCTCCGAAAAGCTTTAGCCATCAATGGCTCTGAGGTGAGTCTTCATTTTTCCCCTGTTCTCTTCTGTTCTGTTTGCTTAAGTAGGATTGAAGCAGAAGTATTTCTTTCATACCCCATCTCAGTGTCCAGAAGTGAATTAGTAGAAGTGGTTTGTTACATTTGAATCTTGGGAAGTTGCTTGAATGTATTGATGTAAAAATATATTTACTCAAAGGGGCCTAGCACTTGTTTGCTAACTTCACACAAATTAATTCTTTAAACCCTGTCTTCATTTTGTTCAGCTGCTGTTAATTGACATGGTTGCCCAGGACTCCTAACTAGTCAGAAATATTTATACAAGGGTTTCAGAACACTTCAATAATGTTCATAAACCATTGAGTGGAAGGAAGTTCACACGGGGGGGGGGCGGGCGGGTCCCATCCAACACCCTGTTCCCCTTCCTAAGAAAATCTAGAGGATCAAATGACCTCTTGAACAATTGGGAGAAGTGGGAATCTTGAATCCACCCCTAACTGTTCGGAGGATCCTTATTATACCACCTAGAGAAGCTTTTGTAGAACAGTGGGAACTAGATGGGGCAGGGCATGAAAAGGTCCCCTTCAATTAGTTTCCTTCTACTTTAGCTGCTTAAGAGCCAAACCAATAAGTCTATACTGTATCTTATAGGTTTGAATACTGTATTATCAGTCTTAATGTAAAAAGATACTGATATCTTAAAGGGCGGCTTTAAGTACATATGCGTACATACACACACATATTTGAAACAGAACTCCCAAGATCTGAGCATGCTTGTTGTAAATTTCCAGTTCTTTTGACAACTGAACTGAAATCTGGGTTTTGCCTATGCCTGTGCTGATGGAAGTTTGCCTTTCGCCTTTTTAGCCTCTGACCTTCTTGAGCTTAGGAAATGCCTGCTTGGCTCTGAAGAACGTCAGTGGGGCATTGCAGGCTTTCAGGCATGCCCTGGATATTGCGACAAAGTGTCTGGAGTGTGAGAGGAGCCTGAAGCTGATCCGCTGTTTGCAGTTCTATCCGTTTCTGTACAACATCACCTCTTCTGCCTGCAGTGGTAAGCAGCTGCTGAAACAGTCCCCAAATTAGTAACTTTATCCCTTCATCACTACCTGCAGAAACTGGACTACTTCTCTTTCTCTCCCTCATTGATAATCTGTTTTTCATCTGCTCACGCTCTCTCTCTCTCTCTGTCCAACTAGAAAAGGGAACAGTGGGTTTTTTCAGTTAGATCTAATTGAGAGTAATTTTTGGAAAGCTATCTTCCCAGAATTCCCTATCTAATTCTCCTTACAAATTGGGTGCAGTGTTTACTAAATAGAGAATGCTAGGATAGTTTCAAGCCCTTCAAGAGCATTGCTCTGCTGTAGGGCTGCTGCAATAGTCCCATGTTTACACCTCATCTGTTTTCTTAGCAAATACCAAGAACCAGGGAGACGGGGAGAGAATGGCCCTAAACATGGAATAACATGTCACTTTAAACCCATCTGCACCACTATATAAAAGCAGGCTCCCTGTTGTTCAGAACTTGCTGTAAATATTTGAAGAGATTTAGCTTCCTGTTCAAGTAAAGCTGTGAAAAGATTAAACAAATTCTGTCTTCACCTATAGCTGCTAAATCTCCGGTGCGTTTTTGCTCCTTAATAGCACTTAAATTTTATTTGAATATATGATTGGAACTGAACTAGTATAATCCCTATCCAATTATCCGTATGAGCTAACACATTAGGATTATTTAAGGCAGTGGTTCCCAAACTTTTTGATATGGCGACCTATAAGTCCAAATTTACTTAGGATGGTGACCCATCATTTTACTGTCACATGACTTTTGGACTTTGGTCTTCAGCAGCTGTCTGTTTTGTACATTTCAATTGCAAGTCTGCCTACTTTTAAACCATCACTTGAGGCATCGAAGCAAAATTCAACAATACCCCTATTAATATGGAGTTTAATTTATTGAAATATTTATAGTACTTACTAAATTATTACTGGTTTGTTTGTGAGAATGTAAGAACACCAACCATCAGATTGCAGGGTATTTCCTCATAAACTGTAAAACTTTATTCTAAAAGCATAGTTACACAATCAGTGATAGATATAATGAACTACGAGCATCTTAAAGTTTTATTTACGATAAGCCCATTTTATCAAGTATCAGCGGGATGGCTTGAGCTTGCATTTTATTACCAAGTAGGTCAATGGAGGCTTTGATGGTTGTCAGACATAGCCTCACATCAGTTAATACATAGGATAAAGGTATTTCTTATTTCAACTAAGCACATTTCAAATCACCCTTGGCTCAACTATTTACTCATCCTCTGATTTGTGGGTGCTTACAAGCACATTGTGCCAAGTTGTCACCAGATCTGCTGCAAGCCACCAGAGAGCAGTTCACTAGCATTACAATGTGAAACTTGACCCTTTCTGGCATTTGGTTACAAGTATCAACACAGCATTATAATATGCCAAAAAATGCAAAATGTTATCTGAGGTACTATACCAGTTAAGAATTAAAAGCAATAATCCTTTTGGGTTTACTTATACAACCGATGACACATTTGCACAAGCATCACAACCCACAGGTTGAGAAACGCTGAATTAAGGGATGGAATTGCATGGCATTCCCCTACTTAAGTATCTTCTCTATGCCAATATTTTATTTTCCCATGTTTCATAAAGAGATTAGGGATTAGAAACAGGACTGCATATGTGCATCCAGATTCTTAGCATAAGTGCAGAACCTAGAATCAGACTTCTCAGAATCTCAGCTTTCAAAAAGGAAGTTTTTTGTTTCAGTTGAAGGGAGAAATTTAAAGCTATGCTTTTGTACAAGGCTTAACCCACAGTGGTGCTGAGCAAGACTTCTTGCAGTCTGAGCCCATAGCGAGGGGGGTAGGCAGAGTTTCCTGTAGTATACAAGTGCGCTTTTTTTCTCCTCTCTGGTTGGTGTCTATTAAGACTGTTGGCTTCCACTTCATTGTCCTCCAATACCCAGCCTCCATTCTTCTCTTCTCTTCTTTTTGTCATACCTGACATTGTCAAAACAGATTCTTAGGGTGCAAGTAGAACCCAAAGATTCAGAAAATGTTTGTGAGCTTCCGTAACCAAGTGAAGAAACTTTCCTTTACATTCAGTGCTGGTTACAGATTTTCACTACTGACTGTGATTCAACCCTTGGTTATACAAAGTGTTAAAAATCACACATAAATGCACTTCTGAGTAGTTTAGGATTGCTAAATTCAAGGCCATCTACTGTGAAAGCGCAGGATCAGAATATTGACCAAAATCTCTGCCTTTGTAAATTAAGATTCTCATGACTGCTAGAATATGTGAATTTTTTCATGTTCATCTATCTTTTGAAGTAAAATCCCAATCTTCTGTTACATTTTCAACAAGTATGGCAACAATATTATGCACAGAGTATGGGTTTTATTGAAATACGGGTTCTAAGGACTGATTCATTCTTCTATGTTAGTTATTTTGCTTGCATGACTGTTTGTAGGAAGGAAGTAAAGAGCTTTCTTCTCTCTGTTCATAAGAATGATGGTCCCAATGTGGTCGTTCCCAATTTGGCACTAATCTGGGTTCATAAGGATGATATTTCTTCCCTCTGTTCATAACTATTAATAAGTCTCAGGGGAAAAAATCAAGATCTACCAGTGGGAAAGTGGACAAAACATGGATTCAATATTGGAAGCTTCCATATTGACATTGTTCTCTCTCTTGCTCTTCATATGCTGTGTTCCTTTCTTTTATAGACTACAAAGGTGGGAAACACTTCAGGTCATCTTGTCTATCCCCTGCTAATGTGAGAACATTAGACATTTGAACATGAGAAATGGTGTGGACATTTCTTTTGTTGCTGTTATTTTTAGAATGTGAAATAAACATTCTAATGACTCCAGCTTCTGACACTTGATTTTATTTTATTTTTTGCGGGATTGAAAAAAATGGAAAGTGAAAAGAAGAAACCAGGAATTTGCCAGGATGTCTGATGATCATTGTTCTGTGTTATCTTTTCTTTTTCCTTTTTCCTTAATAGGCTCAAAGGGGGGGGGGCTCTTTATGGGAATCAAACCTTTGAAACATATTTGAGCATATCTCAAGCACAGGGACACCCAGAACTGACTGAGTCCATCTAGCTTGTTATTGTGTATTGTGTCCCCAGATGTTTTGGGCTACAACTCCTGTTGGTCCCAGCCTGCGTGAACATGGGGCAGGGATGATGGTGGATGAAGTTCAAAACATCTGAAGGGCACCAGTTGAGGAATGCCAGTCTACCTTGACTGCCAATAGCTCTCCAGGGATTGAATCAGGGATTTTTCCCAGTCCTATCTAGAAATGCCAGGGATTGAAACTGGGATATCAGCATGTAACGCATATGCTCCTCCACCGATACACAAAAAGTAGATAGTGCAACATTGGCGTAGTGTTGTGCTACATAATCAAATAAATAAAAGCTACATGTAGGTTTGTTTGCATTCCACATGTTACTGGTGCTAACTCCTATTTAATGGAAAGTCATGACTTTGTGGAACACACGTCCGGTAATCTTGAACACATCCAGATTAAGGTTCAGTAATAATACACAACTAAATACCCAGAGTAGTTGAGTATCACTACTATTGTACTTGTTGCTGCCCCAGTTAGGTATGGGGTGGCAGTTAATTGCATTGATGATTGCCATCTCTCTGAGCACAACTCTTCAGCATACTACTAATTGAACTGACCATACTGCAGAAAAGGGATGACATGTTATGCAGGCATACCTCGCTTTATTGCATTCAACAGATGATTGCTTCTTACGAAGATGCGGATGCAGCTGCAAGCAGTCCGGCCGCTTCCAGAGGAAGGAAGCCCTGCCCTGCCCTTGCCATCCACCTTCTGGCCACAGGAGTAGAACTGACTAGGGCTGGAGCTGGAACTAGTTTTTTTTTCCCCACCCCACCCCTGCAGCTGCAAGGTGTGTGGCTTAATAGACTACAGTATCATGTAAACGTAACTTGTACATGCACTAGGAAACAAAACAAAAAGTCTGACTTGCTTTATTGCGGTGGTCTGGAACCAAATCCGCAATATCTCCAAGGTATGCCTGTACACTCCCATTACTTTTGGTTTCTTACTATAAAGGTGGAAGAATGAAAGGGCTTCAGTAGCAATAGATCCTATTCCTCCCTTGACATGCTGGTTTAGCAGTGTGATAATAGGTGGTTTTTATCTGAGGTAAATAAATAATTTTATTTATCAAATAACATAAGAATGGCAATTAGGCACAGGGCTGTGCTTTGTCCCTTAGACACTCCCTGTCCCAGGTACAGAATTACATGGCAAAAATTAATGGTCACCAGAACTGCTCCAAATATGTCAATATACATACAGTATTTACTTACAAGTAACTCCATGTTCTGTGGGACTTACTCCCTTGCAAGTGGATTTAGGATACCGTATTTTTTGCTCCTTAAGACGCACTTTTTTCCTCCTAAAAAGTAAGAGGAAATTCTTTGCGTCTTATGGAGCAAATGTGTGGTCCCTGGAGCCGAATTGCCCAGGGGCGAAAGGCAGGTCGTGCTTTCTTTTTTAGAAAGAGCTAAAGGCTAACAAGAGGGAAAGAGAGTGTTGAAAGGAACCCGCTCAACAGCTGATAGCAAGAGATCGGGGAGGGAGATAAGGGAGCTAGCTCCCTTTCCGGCCCGCCCAGGCCTCAATTGTTGTCTGCAGTGGGAGGCTGTTTGCTTCCCCAGCGACGTGACTGGCTGATTAGATTATCTGTCTGGAAACTGTAGAAATGGGTCCCTTTCCTAGAGAAGCTGCAGAATGAGCTGATCCTAAAAATGGAGCTTTCCCCCTTTGCAAAAAAAAGCACAACTGTGAGCTGACCCCCCCCCCAAAAAAGGGGCTTTCCCCATTTGCAAAAAAAGCAGCACAACTTTGAGCTGATCCTCAAAAAAATGGAGCTCTCCCCCTTTGCAAAAGAAGCTTCCTCAAATATTTAATTTGGGAGGGGGGGGCAAAGGCACCTAGGCCTCTAGGAGTTGGCTGCTATGCATAGGACAATTCAAGAAAGCAAAAAAAAAAAATCTTGTTTTCCTCCTCTAAAAACTAGGTGCGTCCTATGGAGCGAAAAATGCTGTATATCCTAGGTGTCACAGTGTTTGCCAAATTTTCCTTTTCACTTAAGTGTTTTGCAGAAAGGTTGTTGAAAGTTTATAATGCAATTATGTGCATGCTTATTCAAAAATAAGTTCTGTTCCCAGTAAAGCAACTGTAGGGTTAGAGCCTTAAATATGCTTGAGCTAGACAATTCTCATGCCCTCCAGGTGTTTTGGACAACAGCCGCCATGGCCAAAAAATGGTCAGGGTTTATAGAAGTGTTCTCCAAAACATCTAGAGGACAACAGGTTGGAGAAAGGTTTGGTAGGCCAAAATAAATGTTCAACCACAGTAACTGTTTCTGACTTCCAGTCCTTGAGGTACCTACTTTCCTTTGTTAACATGAATATCAAGCACTATTGTTCGGGGGATTACCTTGGATGGTCCCAGATGGACTTTTAAAAATTAACTTTGGTGGCATGCTCACACCTCCCTCTTTCATCTGCCACGATGGTGGCTTCCTCTACATTCTTTAGGACAGCTTTCTCCAACTTGGTCGCCTCCAGTTGTTTTGGATTGCAACTCCCATCAGTCCCAGCCAGCATTGCTAACGGTCAGGAACGGAGGAAGTTGCAGTCCAAAACATCTGGAGGGAACCAGGTTGAAGAAGGTTGGCTTAGACTTTGTGTATATGCACCCATACATGGTGATTCTCATTCTGTAGCATTCTAGTTATGGTTTCTCTTAGGTTTTTTCTTATTATGAAGCTCCTGTTCATTCCCTATCTTTTCTTTAAAAGCATCTATACTGTGCTTTCTTAAAGTGCTGTGTTTTCTGGTGCCCTCTTGTGGCATAAGGTATCGCATTTCCATTCAGCAGTATGTATATCTTTGAGCTTTTTGGAATAAGCTCCTTAGGTGGTTTCCTTTTGGTGTTGTTTTCTCCAGAGCTATACTGGGAGAATTTATACAGTATCGACCAGCTTTTAGAATAGGGTAGACTAGGATCTTACATGGGAGGAAGCTACTTTTAGACTAGTATCTTATCAATTTTACATCACCCACACCACACATGAGGCTTTGAAGAACCTTCAAACATTCTTTTAGAAAAGCAAGATTTCCCAAAGTTCTGGCGAGAAATTGTAATTTATAATCCTGTTTTTTTCCAGTTTGGACAAGAAGAACAGGATCATATTGTGATCTACAGTTAGCAACACAATAATGTCTAAAAAAAAGTTAGGTGCTGGCTCCCAAACGCCACAAACCCAGAAGTGAGTGTTTCGGTTTGCAAATGTTCTTTGGAACCCGAACATCCAATGGGGCTTCTGAATGGCTACAGGAGCTTTCTGCAGCCAATTGGAAGCCACACCTTGGTTTCAAAATGTTTTGGAAGTCGAACGGACGTTCAGAACGGATTCCATTCAACTTCCTTTTTTTAAAAAAAAATATTTTTATTAATTTTCCAATTAAAACCAATTATATCACATTCAATATTTCAAATTATACACATATATATATCAATCAAACCGAATGTTATGCCAAATCATCTAAAGAATTTTTTATTTGGGTTCCCATGCTTCAAGAAATTGGGAATTCCTCGCAACCGTCCACTGCCGTCTTTTTTCTAAAGTTCAAATCGTCCTCCAAGTTCATAATAATCCAGATCTTCCCCTTACAGTCACATAGATGTTTTCCACTTTCAACCGATTGTTTCCCAGCTGCTGAGATAAATATCAAACAAAGTTTCACAGATGTTCTTTCTCCTGTGTGAGTTAATCAGTCCAGCCTCCCCATAAATCTTCTTAGTGGAGCTCCCTGTTGCGTCGAAGCAGCTCGAAGCAGCGCCATCTTAAAAAGCTCAAATCACTTTCGTTTTCTCTCATAGCCATGAAGATTTACGATCTTTATAGAATTTACAGCTTTTCCAGGCAGGAGACCCAAACATCAAACCATAAACTCTTGGTAAATTAATGGATCTCCTTGCCCTATACCTGAACTTAACTTCAGGTCGCTGCTCCAATTTAAAGTGCGTCACAGCTCATAAATCCTCCGAACGCGTCCAGAACTCCTTCCGTCCGACTAGGGGGGGGCTTTTCTCATCGGCAACTCCACATCTTTAAAAAATATGCTCAGTAACAACAGTTATAAAGTTCAACTCACACAGTCTTTTGCTTCTCTTTCACTCCAAACAAGCCAGGACATCGCGTCCGGGAAGGTACGAGGCAACATATATGAAGAAAAAATAAAAACTCACTTCCCTTATCGCTCCGTCCCCATCAATCCTTCTTCCAGATGCAGTACAGCCTTTGACTCCTCTCCCTCAGCAGCATAAATTTCTCAGCAGTAAACAGCGCTTCTTCCCCTCCTTCTGAAGTATGTCCATAGATTTAAGCCTAATTATCTTCTTTAACCATGGAAATCCCCGCCATGCAGATTAGCGTCCGGGAGTCCTGGCCCTCGTAAGTGCTCAGCCCAAGCTCCCCCCACTCCAAAAACAGTCGGAGTGGGTCTGGGGGCATCGCGGGCCAGCGGCCCCTCTCCGTAACCCCCGGAGAGGGTAGGGGGTTGCCATTTACTCCCCTAGCAACCGCCAAATTCCTTACGAAGGTCAGAGAGATGGAAAACAGGTCCGCCATTCCTGCCGGCGGAAACCGGAATCCGGATTCCATTCAACTTCCAAGGTACCACTGTATATAGAGTAAGAGTTCTCAGAATAGAAGTTCTGTTACTCAGAAAAATATAATAATCTATACCTTACTAGATATTACTTAAAGCTTGTATCGAGTGCGGTACACAGTATAATAACATAAGTGTAAGGTGGCGCTGTGGTTAAACCACTGAGCCTAGGGCTTGCTGATCAAAAGGTCGGCGGTTCGAATCCCTGTGACGGGGTGAGCTCCCATTGCTTGGTCCCAGCTCCTGCCAACCTAGCAGTTCGAAAGCACATCAAAAATGCAAGTAGATAAATAGGAACCGCTATAGCGGGAAGGTAAACGGCGTTTCCATGTGCTGCTCTGGTTTTCCAGAAGCGGCTTTGTCATGCTGGCCACATGACCTGGAAGCTATACGCCGGCTCCCTCGGCCAATAATGCGAGATGAGCGCGCAACCCCAGAGTCGGTCACGACTGGACCTAATGGTCAGGGGTCCCTTTACCTTTACTAATAACATCATAAATAGTAAACCATTTCTTTAAGGGAAAATGGTGAAAGGACAAGATAATAGGTAGAAGCCAAGTGGGGCATCCCTAAAAGCATCTTCATGAGAGAGTTTTCAGTTGCTTTCTTAGAGTAAGAAGGTAGGAAAAACACAACCAGCATGTGGAAGCAATCTGCTATCATAGGCATTCTTTTGGAAAACGACCTGATCACCTACCAGCTCAAATTGTGCTTCTGGGATTCCCATGCAGCAGGTGCTATCCAGCCACAGTCAGCCACAAGGGAACTTGCCAAGAGCAGGACTCTTGTTAGAAATATGTAACAAACCCAAATCTGACAAACAAAAGTGTCTGTGGTTGCTACATTACCGACATTTAGGAATAAGTTCCAGTGAATTTTGTGAAACTTTGGAGTATATTTTGCTTTTGTGCATCAGATTTGCTATTAAAGTTTCTCTCGGAGCCACTATGAAATGTGGCTCTCCTGGCCACGTAGATGAATTTGAAGATACAAGAAGTGCTGCTGAATCACAAAGAAGGCAAGTAGAAAGAAGATCAAATTTACTTTGCTTTCAACTCTTCAGTCTATTTAGCAATACTTTTCAAGATTTGAAGTTTTACACTTCTAAGTGTTACAATCCTAAAATAATGCTGCAGGCCAGATCGATTACATTTATGAAAATGAGAGGCAAATCTATTGCTTTAAAAATATAAATATAATGCACATTAGTGGCAGTCTTCCATCACATGAGACATTCCTAGAGGTGGGTCTGTATTGTTGAACAGGTTGCCCACCTGCCTTAACACTAAGAGATCCATTAATGCAGCTTCCAAGAAGTTGTCTTTTTCTCTCTCAGATGAGGTTTTTCTGGTCCTGTGGCCACGGCTCAGGAACATTTTCAGGTGTGCTGCTTGGGTGTTTTAAGAGAAATAGTACTGAGCAGATATTTTACCCTAAAAATAAGCAATGTTGGGTTGGACTCAGGCCAAGTCATGGTTTACAGCCATTGTCGTTCTGGCTTGCTGTAAACAGGAGTAGGTAGATAGAATTGGTTTACATAAATAGGCCAATATTGAGACATAGAGCCCCACCTCATTTTATTGCACTTTGCCTTATTGCAGTTCACAAATATTGTTCCTTATGACGTCACGGGTGCAGCTGCAGGCAGCCCGGCCGCTTCCAGGGGAAGGAAGCCCCTCCACCATTGCTGCCCCTCTTCTGGCCACAGAAGTAGAGCTGGCTACTGGTTTTCCCTTCCTGCCCCTGCAGCCAGGGGCTTGGCTTAATAGGCTACTGCAGCATAGGGTAAACATAACTTTAATCACCGGGGAACAAAAAATATTGTGTTACAGTACTTGCTTTCTTGCGATAGTCGCTTTCTTGCAGTGTTCTACAATATCTCCAAGGTATGCCTGTATTTAGGAAGATAATGGCTGAAGATGGGGGTTCTCCATACAAGAAAGGTTGTGGACATAGATAATATTTTATTCTGGAAAGAGAAAAAACAGAAATGCATACGAGAAGCTGTAATACAAAAACCAAAGAAGTTTTCCGAGAACATGCCATTGCCATTCTAACGGTCTGTGCATTTCACCCTCCCCTGTCTTCTAAAGGACGTCAAGTTATATTTGAGGCACTAATTGAAATTCAGGCCACACCACTGCTTAGCCTGCTGCTCTATATGTAGCATCAGAGTACCCTGAGAGGCATTGCAAATAGCATTTCCTAGTCTTTCTTATCTGCTGACGATGTTGGAGAGTTAAATTTAGAAGCCGTCTTCCATGTTGGGCCTCGTTCCCAGACAGGGCTGAGAACACGCTGTGGTCTCCATCCACGTCACAGGGAGAAAATTCACGTTGTAACCATTGGAGAGGGAGGACAATGATTAGGGTATGGTGGCTTTTATGGTAGCTGCCCCCCCTGGCCCATTATTCATAGATCAATTGTGCATTTTTAAAGGGGCTATAGGATTGCCAGCCATTCTCTGGGGAGGTGGGTTTGTGTACGTGTGTCCCTTTTGTGCCACATTGTGTTCAAATTTAGCAGACAGACGTTCGCCCTGCTTTTTTCTTTTCATGATTTATTTAGTGATGGTTTATATTTCATAAGGGTAATTTTTAGCACTATCGTTGCTGGGAACAGAGCCCATTATGCAATTGGTCAGACATTGGGTTGTGTGCCTTGCTGCTGCTGCTTTTCTAATGCAAAAAAAGAAATGTCACAACTGTAACATTTAAAAGTAAGTTATATTGGAGTAATAGATGTTTTATTACAGTTTGTCCTATACGTTAATAGGATCAACCTGTTTCTACATTTACGTACAATGTTAGGGGTGAGAACACCCTAGTTAAAAAACAAATGTGCACTGGTTTGTTATATAACAAGTTTGTTATCAATATATATGAGGACATCCGCTTGTTGAAATTTATATTGATAATGAACCACATATTACAGCATCAACTAAATTAGTTTTGTTTGCATAATAATATATTGGATCAAAGTATGTAGTATCAATCAAACTGCCCTGCATTCCATTATTGCATTCACAGTAGTGTAGCCAAACAGCCATGGTCAAGTAAATTAGAAAACAATGTTGGCTAAACTGATTGTATGATTCTGCTTCCAAGATTTAGGTTACTGATGTCTTGTTTGGGATTGAATGGGAGAGTGGAAGAAAGGTACACAAGGACTAGAAATACCAACGGGATGGGGAATGGCTAGAGTCTCTTGAGCTCCCCTATGGGCAGGTTTAACAGAAGGGCAGGACCACTCAACTGTCAGTCACCAGATGTCATCATGACATCAGGTGATCTGTTTTTCCATTGTAGCATGGCATGAATTAGGACCCCTGCCAGGCCTAATTGGAATCACAAGCTAGAGATCCCCTATTGCAGGAATAGCAGAATAGTAGGGGGACTGGTGCATATTACAGGGAGCTGGGTTCCTACTCCATGGACATTTGACATCCTGATTAGGACTCTTCTTTTTGAGCTTTCATAAAGTCGCAGGAGGATATACTTTGGTTGAACATTAAGAGAAACTTCTTCATAGTCAAAATAGTTTGACACTTATACATGTGAGGGGGAGATCCCTCTCTGGGGGATCTTCAAGTAGACACTGGACAGCCATCTCTTGGAGATAGTCTAGTTCTGGATTTCCTGCACTGAACAGGGGATTGATGGCCTACAGGGCCCTTTCCAACTCTGTTTTTTACAGTATGCAGTTTCTTCGGTTGGTATTGGAAAAAAGGTGAATAAGAGGATGCATGATAGAGGTATATAAAATTATGCTGGGTGTTGGAAAAAGTGGCTAGAGATATGTTTCTCCCCCTCTCACATAACACTAGAACTGGGGGACATCCAATGTAGTTGAATTCAGGACAGATGAAAGAAAGCACTTCTTCCACATAGTGTATAGTTCTAAACTATGACACTAGGAGAAGGGGACGACAGAGGACGAGATGGTTGGACAGTGTTCTCGAAGCTACGAACATGAGTTTGACCAAACTGCGGGAGGCAGTGGAAGACAGGAGTGCCTGGCGTGCTATGGTCCATGGGGTCACGAAGAGTCGGACACAACTAAACGACTAAACAACAACAACAACTGGTTTTCAATACTCCAACTGCTTTTTTTGTAAAAGTAAAACCGCTTTACTTCTGTAAAGTAGGTTCTTTGGCTTTCTTAGTATAGCAGGGCTTCATCTTCCAAAAATGGTGCATGCCATCATCTAGTCCAGGCATGTCCAACAGGTAGACTTTGACCTGAACCCCAAAAAAGGGGGTAGATCACTGCCAGTTTTTAACTATGTGCATAGATTGCAGTCTCTTGGGAGTTGTTCACCCCTAATCTATTTAAAATGAATAATAAATATGGTGCTAACTTAACAAGCACATTATTCTAGAATTTCATTATTTTCCCATTTTGTCCTTCCCTCATCTCTTCTCCACAGTGTTCTTTTTAGTGGGTGTGGGTGTAAATAAACACATGCATGCACCATAAGGCTTTTCCATAGCATCCACTTAATTAATTTTTTTTGGAATGCTAAAGTATCCAAGGTTCATTCTGCTGAAGGGCATCTCACAATGTAGTCTGGATCAGATGTCACCAAAAAGGCCGCATTTCCGTGTTGTGGTCCTGTGCTCACTATCTCTGATGAATTATACATGAGGCTGCGTAAAGCAGATTTAAAAAGATGAAACCAATTAAATTTTAATGGGGAGGGTGAGATGAGTTGGGGGAGGGGAGGGAGGCACAGTGCTGAGACCAGGGAGAGATGACAAAGACAAATGTAATTGTATAGCAGATGCTTTAAAAGTGTGTGAAGTTTAGCTGCTTATGCTACTCTGTCATTAGCCTACATTGTAAAATAATTTTGGTTACCCTCTTCATTCTGTTACTGAATACAATACCACTCACCAGCAGATTAAAGAGGGAGATTTTTACTGAGACTGCATGTTCTTTAGATCTTACTCTGTTTCGTTTTGGCCTCTTCCTAAGTAACAAAAGTCTGGCCTTATTTAAGTGAGATCCTGAGCCTTCATACTTTCTCCTATTTCACTTGGAGCAATGGATACCCAAACCTAAAATTGCATTTTAGCAGCTGAGCATGTTCCCAGTATGACTAGTTCACAAATGTTTTCACTGATCTAGTTGCCCATGCATATGCACACACACACACACACACACACACACATTTTAAAAAATCACCTCATTTCTTAACATTATTAAATTTTAAACCATTTGAAGTTCACTTGACTTGTTCCAAAATCGTTAACTATGGTTTTGCTGAAACAGGAAACTGGTTTAATCTTGACTCGTGCAAAACGAGGAGCAAAAGTCTGGGGATGAAAGTCTCAGTTTTTTATTAGATTTGTGAATTTTATTCAACATTGCCATGGATTATGTGGCTTGAGGAGATATTTACAGTGGTACCTTGGTACTCGAACAGCTTGGCTCCCGAACACTGCAAACCCGGAAGTAAGTGTTCCGGTTTGCAAATGTTTGTCAGAAACCGAACGTCCGACGCGGCTTCTGCTTGAGTACAGGAAGCTCCTGGAGCCAATCGGAAGCTGCACCTCGGTTTTCGAATGGTTTTAGGAGTCGAACGGACTCCCGGAATGGATCAAGTTCGAGAACCAAGGTATCACTGTATTTCACAACTCTTACCTATCATTGTAAGCCTATCAACTTGCATTGTAAGGCTTTCCTGAGCAGATTTGTATCAGTTAAAGAGAAAGAGAGACAGTGCAGTATTTGAACCTAGCAATCAAAATCAACCCAGTAGAAACCAAGTGAGAGTCAAATGACAGGATTTTCAAGAATAGGACCCAGCCTTCATACTGCAGCAGAAAGAAAGAGCAGGAAAATCTTCGTGCTCTCTGTGTAGTCCAACATATGAATTCTGTGTATGTTCAGAGTCTCATTCAGGAAGCTTTCAGATCTTGGCTAGAGTTTGGGGTGGGTGTCCTGTCCTGCCTTCCGTGTGTGCACATCAAGGGACATGGTTTCTGTCCCCCTCTCAATTCTGTTTCAACTACCATGTTGTAGGACTTAGGGCACTGTCTGTAGGGTTGGTTTCTAAATAAAAATGCATTCCATATTTTTATTCTTGCCATCGTTCTCCCTTTTCCTTTTGCACTTTTTGATTTTCTGTTCCGTAGCCCATCCAAGTGCTCCTCTTCCCACTTGTGATTGACAAGGTGAGAGAGATACTTCGGAAAGTGTGTCACTTAATGGCTGCCATTAATTTCCAAAGCATTGTACATGATCATCCTTGTTTGCAGACCATTTGTGTGTATGTGTCAATAATTCAGATGATTATAGCAGCTTGGCCTAAGGGAGTCATGTCTGTGTGTTTCACAGGCCACTGTCACGGGAAGAGCCAAGGCAACAGCCATACCAAGCAGAAGTACCTTGACAAGCCCGATTCTGAGATCATATCCATGGAAGAAAATCTTGCGGCAGTGACTGAAGATGATTCTACAGATCTTCTTCACAGTTCCACAACAGAGTCATCCTCTTTGACTTTAGAAAGTAAGTGAATATTGGAATAGTGAGCACAGTAAAGGGCGGTTGAGCCTTTTCTTCTTTTTCAGAGCAGTTACTTTCTACGTTTCTAAGTTTGGAAAGCCCCTCTTTTTCACTGTTGGCATTAATAAGTGTATGAGAGAAGGAATTTCACTGTGTGCAACTTCTCTGCAGCAATTTGAAACTTCCCACGTTGATACAACCATTAAGGATACAAGGACCTTAATGTTGAAGTTGGCCACCTCTGCTGTACCTACACTCTTGACCAGGCATCCCCAAACTTTGGCCCTCCAGATGTTTTGGACTACAATTCCCATCATCCCTGACACTGGTCCTGTTAACTAGGGATCATTGGAGTTGTAGGCCAAAACATCTGGAGGGCTGCAGTTTGGGGGTGCCTGCTCTTGACCATCTTAGCAGAGCAGGCTACAGATAAATCCCTTGCATGGAAATGCATACGTTTAAATGTGCTTGCCATATCTGCTGGTTCATTTGTCCATGGCATACCTGCCTGGACCACAAAATAAGTCACCGCACCTGTTGAGTGCTTAAAAAAATAGTAGAGCACCAAAAGAACACATCCTTGTCATCTATAAATCAGGCTTCACTGAGCTGCATACAATTTGATTGCAAAACGATTAGGGAAAGGAGAGACATATTGCTTGATTGCATGGGATTGTAGCTTAATTCCATTGTTAAAGTACTTTCCCATCTGTCAGACATGCTAATGGTGTCACATTGCTCTGATTAGATTAGACGAAGATCCATCCTCAGTCAGAACAGAGGTCTGTCTGGTCCTGCACCCACTTTCTAATAGTAGCCCACCATACCACATGCTTCTGGGAGATCAACAAGTGCCCTACTCCTCTTGTTAAGCTCTCAGCAATCGCAGTTTAGAGACATACTGCAAGTAAACTCTGGGGACTCCCATTTAGTGATCATGCCTTGGTAGGTACATAGGATGCTTGCCTGATGCCCTCTACCCAAATTCATCCTCTTGCCTTTACATGAGTCTTTCTAATAGGAAACCGCACTCGCTAATTATTTCTGAGTCAATATCCCAGCATAAAAATAGTAAAAGGGAATTGATTCCAATCAGGGCACAAAAGGTGCAAACCATATCTCAGTCAAGTGAACAGAGCCAAGCAACTGCCTGTTCCCCTCCCCAGTTGTACAAATGAGCAATTTGCACTTTCTGTAGTTGCCACATCATATACTGAAGCAGTGTGCAATGTCCTTACCATTCTCTGCTCGGTGGAAGAGCAAGTCCACCAAATTTCCTTCTTGTCATGCCAGCAGGAGCCTTTCTGTGATCAGTCCCTGTGTGTAAACCCCCCACTTACATGACTTAGTGAAATGCTTCAGTTTCTGGAACTGCTGCTCCCTTCAACTAATGGGAACTTCTTGCAGATTTCATTAAGAGAACCATGCAGCTGCTTTTGATGTATTTTGCCTCTTGAATGATAGCTTCACCGGAGACTTTTTTTTAGAGGAACTTAATGGAATCCCCTGCATGGTGGCTTGAGAGCTTGAAATATGAGGTGAATACATTTTTAATACCTTTTAGGTTCTGAGCTCTTCAGGTTGGATAGTTCCCCACCCCCAAATGGGAAAGGGTATTTTCCAGATACCAGAATATTATCTGGTTTTGAAAAAATTGCAATTTTGATTGCCTAAAAGTGCTCATTCCTGGAAAATACAGTGGAAAGAAATGATGCTTGTGCCAATCAAGCATTTTAGATCTGTCCTTACAATGTAAACTTTCCAAGCAAGATCGCTGCCGAGAGCTTTTCAAATTATTGCTTTCCAACCAACAAACAATTTAATGAGAGGGCTTTGAAAGATCAGTGCTTTTCAATCCAAAGTGACAAGTTGTAAGAAATAGATCTTTCAGCGTAGCAACACCTATACTTTGGAATCTATCACTTTCTGACATCAGGCAGGCTCTTTCACTTTACTCTTTTCAGCACCTGCTAAAACATCTTTCTTTAAGCAAGTCTATCCAGACACAAAGATGCTGCTGTGTTTTAATCTCTCTTTAGTTTACTGTTGGTTTCAATGAACTTTTAAGTGTTTTTAATTACTTAAATCAAACTTTTATTAATATTTTAAAACACTTATTATAAACCACTTAGAGGTTTTATTAGAAACAGCCTGCATTTATATCATGTAAAAATATATATACCGGTATGTAAAATTGATTCCCATAGTCTTGGTTTCAGACAAAAACAGCATATGGGTGGTTTGAGAATATCATAGTGCTGAAAGTTCTAATCAGTTCTTAAGCATTGGATCCTTATGCAAAAGAACTCTTATGTGTTCTTGTTTTACAGGGGGGGGGGGTTCACACAGTCATGCCTTTCACACCATTATTGTAATTAAAATTTAATCTTCCATAATGTATCGGATATTGTGACTTGACTTTTCAACATACAGTGGTGCCTCGCTAGACGAATTTAATTCGTTCCATGGGTCTTTTCTTATAACGAAAAATTCATCTAGCGAATAGGAATGCATTGAATTTTTTTTGAATTTTTTTTTGCCCTTAGGAACGCATTAATTGAATTTCAATGCATTCCTATGGGAAACCGCGATTCGCTAGACGAATTTTTCATAAAACGAATTCATCTAGCGAGGCAACCTCCACTAGAAAAACCTTTCGTTAAGCGGGGCATTCATTAAGCGAGGCACCACTGTATATAGACTGTTATGTATGGCAAGGAAAGGTTATGGATTAGTTTAGTCATAAGAAAAAGCAGAAGTGTGGTGCCAACCTGTCTGGCATCTAAGCCTAACTATAATACAGCTTTTGATTTCGAGTGATTTATTTTGTCGCTCCTCCTTTGCAGGCACCGTCATTGCCGAAAGCAATGGTTCAGAAGAAGTGGAGAGTTTGGGAGATGCTCAGATGTCCGAAGAAATGTTGGCATTGGTTGACGAGTTTGAAAATTCGTGGCCTCTTGAAGCTTTTGAGGGGGCACTGGAAGTAAAAGGCCATCGGATGGACTTACAAGGGATCCGTGTCCTCAAGAAAGGTTCTCAGGACGGACTTCCCAGCTCTTGTTTTGGAGATTGTGGAGATGATGACGATGATGAAACTGAATGGGTAAGAACTCCCATCAAGATGCTCAAGCTGCATATTTCTTGTACAGTGTCTCTGGGTTATCTATAGCCTTGCTCAGGCACCCTGATAATCACATGAGGGAACATTCACACAAGGTATGTCCCATGGGACATAGGTTTCTGGGTGGTAGTTGATCACGGTGAGGATTTGCCAGACATTGCTTCCTCTTAGCTCATTTCTTCCTTTCATCCCGAGTTCGTGCTTCTTCAAAGTCCATGACAAGGGGGCCAAACCTTCAGAACACATTACTCAAATTCTATATTAGTTACATTGTCTGCCCATTGGTTCCTGTAGTTTACATCAAGTGGCTAGAAAAGGCTTAACATAGGCCATTATACAGTCCCTCCCTGTTTGCTCCTCTGAGTCTGCAATGATCATTTTGCTTCAGCATTCCAATGTCAGTCACAGAGCAAGTTGTATTTTGAATATAGCATTCCTTATTAGACCTCTTATTATTGCCTGATGTATATAATATATAGTATATTAATTCTGTGTTTCTCAGCTGTACTAATGTGTGTTTTCATTGATGTTCATCAGTTGTAATTGTCAATTGTTATAAAATGTTATAAACATGACTGTGTTAGTTTTCTATTAGTTTCAGTAGGTCTTCTGTGAGTAAAATTTAAGTGACCCTATGGTTCTCTTTACCCTCGCCATGTTAGTCCTATGACAGAGGTGACGAACCACAGACCCAGTGGCCCCCCAAACTTCTCTATCTCCCCCGGGAGACTCTCTCCATGCAGTGTTGATTGTCTGTTGCAAGTGTGGTCCTCAGTGCTGAATTGTTGCCCAACCTTGTGTTAAGTGAATTATTTTTATATACTTTTGATGAATGAAATGCAATCAGAAGGAGGAGGGCCAGGAGTTCCAGGGAAAAGAGAAACTGTCTGGAAATTGTCCTTGAAATCAACTCAGACCACCGAAAGCCAGCTATCTCTTTATTCTCAACAGCACGCCTGATATATTTGGTTGCTAACCCTCATGATGTTTTTTTTTCTTTGACAGATAACATTCCAAGTGAAACGTGTAAAGAAACCCAAAACAGAAAACCTAGATCCGCAAGAGCCAGCAGGAAGAAATGGAGAGGAGGGAGTAAATGGAGAAAATGATAACCTTTACCAAATGGCATTGGAGATCAGTGGGCCAAAAATACCCTCCCCAGGACCACCAGGTATATATTTTTAAAGGATTGTGTTGTTGTTTTTAGAGCTTCAGGTTGTGTTTTATTCATGATTGATTCAAGTGAAGCATAAGAAATGATTACATAGGTGAGGAGTGGGGAACCTTTTTACAAAAGAATGTAAGTCTGTTAACACTTCTGTCCTGGAACAACAGTGTAGCCTTTTGCTGTAGTCAGTGAGATTGTGTTAGATGTATAATGATACAATATTCCCCAATAGCCAAAGTCACAGTCATGCGAGCGGAATGAACACAAAGAAAAGTGTGACTTAAGACCTGAGGACTCCACAGGTTATATTCATCATACATGAATTAGGGACAAACAAACAACAAAACTGTGAGGTTCTATGGGTTAAAATGTGGCATAGGGCTTAATTAACCTTTTGTCTAAATTACTTCAGAGTAAAGCTCAGAGTCAAATTTGGTTTTCTGAGTGTATCTCTGTGTAGAAGAATTGTTATCTTACTCCTTTTACTTACCTCATAATAAGGCGTGGGGGCTGTATTCATGTTGGTGAGGGCATTTAAAATGCTTCTTGATCTGAGCCACCTAAGCTACCCTCGTCTCTTTCATTCTCTCTTTAGTAGCGTGATTTTGTTGGAGAAGCATTCATGTTACCATCCTGGGACTAAGAGAAGACCAAGCAACCATGCCAAATGCCATGGCTGAATGCAGCTTGGGAGCAAGGCACCACCTGAGCCAAACTTAACAAACATAGCAAGGCCAAGAGAGCATAAAAATAGATGGTCCTAAAACCCCAGAGTAGGGATGGGATGTACAGAATTATGGCGAAGCAGGGATAGGACTGTTGTTTCCTAAGGGACGTCTGCCAGCTTCTTCCACCTGTGTTGTCTATTTGCTGCCTTTTTTGTAATACTACTACACTTGCAGCAGAGACTTCCAGGGCTTTTGGTCTTATGAACTAAGACTGGGCTGAGTGGCGCCTTGTGTGATGCCAAAATTCAGTGCCCAAACCCTGCCTTTTGCCTTCCACTTTACATAATAGTTGGGGCACCCCCAAGGCTCTACCCAGTGCAGCTGAACCGGTCATGCTCCCCTAAATCCACCTGTGCTGGACAGTAAAAAAAAACATTCACACCAAGCCACACCTCTATACTGGGGCACCAACTTGAAGAAAATATTGGGGAGGAGGCAAGCCCCACCCCACATAATCGACCGCATGGTGCAGTGCACACACACCATTTGAATGGCAATGCCCATCCACTTTGCGGAGGCCGAGCCCCCTCACATATTGTATTGGGGGGGGGGGGGCTGAAGATCCCCTCGCCCTCTAGGAGTTGGCTCCTATGTCTCCATACATGGATCTGAGCAGCAGAAGTCTATTCACAATTAGCTGTTCAAAAAATTAGCTGTTCAAAAAGTTGCAAAATATATTCAACCATTGTGTAAAGAAAATATTGAAGCTTTTCATATTGTGTGTATGGTTGCAGAATTTCTGGATATAGATCCCAAAGTTCTTTTAGCTTGGAGTTTCCTTTGACCTCTTACCTTAGGACTAGTATTGATAATTATGTTGATACTTGTATTTTAATTATCCATTTCTTTTCCCCTGTATAAATTATTGACTGAAGTAGGGGATGCAACAGAAAATTGCAGTGTCTAATAAATAGGAAAATGCATCTTGCGATTTTTTTTCAGACACAAATGTATCCATCACAATCTTCTATATGTCTCCCACTTTAGATGTTGACCTGTTCACATGATTAGAACACTCACATGAGCAGTTATCTATAACAGTTAGCAAGCTGCAATATCCCTTATTTTGATTTGTACACTGCATTTTTGGCTGTGTTCAGACTTAATACTAAAAACTTGTTTGCTTCTTTCCAGGGAAAAGGCGAGACTACCGCAGCTTGGGTTGGCCAAGTCCTGATGAGTGCATAAAACTTCGCAGAGTAGAACTTACCACAGTAGCCAGCACATGGCTTGCTGTTTCTGCTAAAAATATCGAGTGAGTGTTTTTTCTTGAAAACAAACCGGGTTAGTGCACAAACCAGTACAGGTAATCTGTGGTGCCCTTCACGAGCTTGGCGCCCTCCCTGCGTGCTGATTGGAGCTGATGGGAATTGGAATCCAAAACAGCTAAAGGTCACCAGGCTGGTGAAGACTGATCAGTGTTCTAAAATATTATGGGCTGGTGCACTGAACTCTGCCTACTCCAGCCACACTGTTATACGGAGGCTAATCGTGTCATAAAAGGGACGCGGGTGGCACTGTGGTCTAAACCACCGAGCCTCTTGGGCTTGCCGATCAGAAGGTTGGCAATTCAAATCCGCGCAACAGGATGAGCTCCCATGGCTATGTCCCAGCTTCTGCCAACCTAGCAGTTTGAAAGCACACCAGTGCAAGTAGACAAAATAGGTACTGCTGCTACAGGAAGGTAAACAGCGTTTCCGTGCACTCCGGCTTATGTCATGGTGTTCCGTTGTGCCAGAAGCGGTTTAGTCATGCTGGCCACATGACCCGGAAAGCTGTCTGTGGACAAACACCAGCTCTCTCGGCCTGAAGCAAGATGAGCACCACAACCCCAGTCGCCTTTGACTGGACCTAACTGTCCAGGGGTCCTTTACCTTTACCTTTTTACCTAATCAAGTCATCCATAGTATCCCAGGATAATCACCTTTGTCTCCTTTAACGCACAATATGTCACCATCTGTTAACAGTGCCCTCTAGCAGTTTCTCCTGCCCTGCAGAACTTAAAAGACTTAACAGTTCGTAAATGATGTGGAGTTAGGAATGAGCAGCGAGGTAAAGTTATTAGATAAATGTTCAAGATGGTGACATCCAAAAGTAAATTCAGTGTTATGACAGCCACATTCTGCCCTAGTATCAATCTGTCAACCATCTTCAAAAGCAGCCCCACATAGAGCACATTGCCATAGTGCAGGTGGCATGTCACTAAAGCAGCAATGTCCCTTGAGTATTTTTATATGTACCTCTCAACTTTTAAATCATCTTTGGAGCTCTCTTACGGAAGCACATAACCTGAAAGCTGTGTGAGTTGCTGCCCAGTGTGGAATGCCACTTTTTAAATAATATATTCTCAGGTAGCCGGCTTGAAAATTTTGTTGCTAAAGCCAGGACCTAAGCCCGGTTGATATAATACAATGCTGAGTGAACAGGAATCATGTCATCTTCTAACACAATCTGTTGACTCTGGAACTTACTGTCTAGCTTATTAACAAATTTCTTAACTCCCGTGAAGTTTCACTGGCAGTTTCAGCATTTATACCATCTCACTGTGGGAAAGTGAAACCTGATGCTAAAGGAATGCATGATGAAAGATTTGGAAGCTTGCTGTTACATATCCACATACTAGGATTGGGAAAGCTGCCAGTTGTCTTCTTGCTCCATAAGTAATTTCTGGATTTTGCAATGAATGGTAGTAACAGTTTTGAGTACCCTGCTTCTCCCTTAAGCATTATTATAAGAGGTTTTTTTTTTTTGCAATAAAAGCTCTTTGTTTAAAATGAAGATCAAATCTATTCCCCTTTTTTTAAAGGAAGCTCCTTTTTTTTCTTTACTATCTTAAGATGAATCTCATTGAAAATTGAGAAGACTTGTGCAAGCATTCAAAGCTGATTAGCTGAACTTGTTTCATTTGGAGGATCAGGGCAATGAAATAGAAGCACATATCAATCTATTATTAAGTGACAGACAGACTACTCAAAGTATAGCTGTACTTGGAGGAGACAGTGGGCTGAGATGTTCCAAGTTTTGACACAAGCATACAAATAATAATTTGGTATGCTGACCACTTTGTCAGTACAAATGGTTGTTCCAGAATGCAGAGGCAAACGGTAGAAGCAAAAGGAACATGCCAGTCCTCAGTCCCGATATAAGGCTGGTACAGGAGCAACTAGCCAGCCCTGGAGTGTGCCTCTTAAGATGTCTGTATTAAGATACAATTAACATCCAGACTAAAGAATGGGTTTTAGTGCTACTTATTTACTTATGTTGCTACTTATTCACTTATGTTTTAAATTTTATTTATAAGCTATTGGGAGGAGTTCAGTTATAAGTCACTGTAGATTTTTTTTAAAAAAAACACTAAATAAATAACTTGAAACCAGCTGGTAGGGTGCAGACATACAATGTGTTGTGGAGAAGCTATTGCTGCCCTGGAACTGTTGCTCCTTCAACCTCTTTCTCTGAATACTTCATTTGTGATGAGATTTGGCCTTCCCTTCATTTCTAGTATTACGGAACACATAGATTTTGCAACCCAGCTGCAAGAACCTGCCGTGGAACCTCTCTGCAGTGCCAACTTACCTGCCAGCATGCATACTTTGGATCACCTTCAAGGTGTTGCCAATCGGGCTAGTCTTCATTACATGGGAGAGAGTCAGCTGAAAGAGGTAGGCTAACCTGTGGGCTTCACACACACACGCGCATGCTGGAAAGAAGCTTCTTTGCACATTGCAGGTAACATTTCCTATTGCTGTCTACCCAGTGCTAGTGGTAGTTTAGCAGCATGTGTGAAACAGATGTTGACAGTTGGCAGTGCCAACGCAGAAGGTTTCTTGTACTTCCAGCTTGTACTTTAGCATTAAAACAGATGTGCAGGACACCTGTGGGGAAAGGATGTGCAGTATGAAAAGTGTGCTCATATTGCTTCCATGCCAATGGTGTGCTAATGCACAAAATTGTGGTGGGAGACGGTGTGCCTGTACAGAACGAACCTTTGTTGCGCTATCCTGCCATGTGACTCAAGTGAATCAGAAGTTCAAATTCCATAAACCTGACTTCCCCAACAACCCAAATAAAATTGTGCAAAAGTTCTATTATTATTATTATTATTATTATTATTATTATTATTATTATTTACTTAAACCCCGCCCATCTGGCAAGGCCTCCCCAGCCACTCTGGGTGGCTCCCAACAAAATATTAAAACACGATGAAACATTAAACATTAAAAACTTCCCTAAACAGGGCTGCCTTCAGATGTCTTTTAAAAGTCAGATAGTTGTTTATTTCCTTGACATCTGATGGGAGGGTGTTCCACAGGGCGGGTGCCACTACCAAGAAGGCCCTCTGCCTGGTTCCCTGTAATCTCACTTCTCGCAGGGAGGGAACCGCCAGAAGGCCCTTGGAGCTGGACCTCAGTGTCTGGGCTGAATGATGGGGGTGGAGGTGCTCCTTCAGGTATACTGGGCCGAGGCCATTTAGGGCTTTAAAGGTCAGCACCAACGCTTTGAATTGTGCTCAGAAACATACTGGGAGCCAATGAAGATCTTTCAGGACCGGTGTTATATGGTCTCGGCAGCCACCCCCAGTCACCAGTCTAGCTGCCACATATAGACTATCTACCGGTAGCAGAAGTACCAGTAACTGAATGGTCTTAGGTCAGGGATAAGAAACATGGTGTTCGTCAGCTGTTGGATTCCAGTTCCCATCAGCCCCAGCCAATGTGGCCAATGGCCAGGAATGATGGGAGTTGTAGTCCAGCAAAATCTGGAAGGCACCACACCCTGGTTTAGACACTGACCTGGCTTCTCATCACTTTCAGAATAGAAGTTACTATTTTCTTCTGGTTCATGTAGCTGCATTTGTAGGATGCCAGAAAGCTTATACAGTGGTACCTCTAGTTATGAACTTAATTCATTCTGGAGGTCCGTTCTTAACCTGAAACTGTTCTTAACTAGAGGCGTGCTTTCACTTTTAACTAGAGGCATGCTTTCACTCTTGCTGCCGCTGTGCCGCTGTCATACACAATTTCCGTTCTCATCCTGGGCCAAAGTTCTCAACTCGAGGTAACTCTTCCAGGTTAGCGGAGTTTGTAACCTGAAGCGTTTGTAACCTGAGGAGTTTGTAACTTGAGGTAACACTGTACACAGATACAAGAGCACGCTGCCTGTCGGAATGGAACAGATTATATCTTCAAAAGGGAATATCCAGATTTCAAGATGGCATTGATTGTATTACCCTAAGGTGTTGTCTTCTCTTGTTCCTCAGGTGTTGCAGAATCTTGGGAAAGACCATTATCCACCACAGTCTTTAGAACAAGTTGGGACTCGAATAGCCAAAGTTCTAGAAAAGGTAGGTGTGCACAACTAAGAGCTTACAAGTTCACATTGTCTTAAATTTACCTGGTTAATAGCAATCTCTGTAACCAGTAGTATTGCCTCAATACCTGTGATACATATCAGGACTTCTGCTTCTGCTCCCCGCCCCTTACTAATCCTGCATACACCCCAAAACTGGCTCTGGGTTGGTCGGGAGAACAGGGCGTACACAGAGAACAGGGTGTACACAGAGGAGGTATCATTCTGTCTGGCAAGCTGGGATACTTGGACAGACAGAACAGTTGTGAGTGCTACATTGAATTCCACTACAAGGAAGGCTATATTCTCTTGGAAATATTCTTATAAAGTGGCTCCCAATACCATTTTAAAGGCACATTTTTAAAAATCAACAACAAATATAAAAGTAAAGCCATCATTGGGAACGTTATTTATCAACTGAACACCTTCCTGCAACTTCTCTAATGTGATTTACTCTGGCAGACTTCTGGGGAGTGGTAACACAATTTGGGGTCAGTGACTGAGAAGGCTTGGCTTCTTGTGGAGGTCATCCTTACTTCCCAAAATGATTCCATGCCAGCAGAGGACCTGTTGAAAACCTTAACTGGTGGGAAAGGGGCACATATGTGGAGAGATATCTCTGAAGGCGTGTGAGGCTTCAAAAGTTAAAGCCGGTAACTTGAACTGAGCCCAGAAGCTGGTTAAAATGCTCCAACTTCCTCACATTCTCAGGGAGGCAGGCTATAGCATTCTACACCACTTGAAGCTTTTGAGTCATCTTCAAGGGCAGTTCCAAATAAAGCCCACTGCAGTAGTCATTCTAAGGGGTGACATAAGAGTAGTCTGGTCCTTCCTCTCTAAGAAGTGGCCTAGCCTCCGAATCAAACTGATATTCCCTTATGAGTCTTTGAGATAAAGGCAGGACGTCTGAGAGGAGGTTCCGCAGTATGTTGAGGAAAGGCAGTGATAAAACAATTGAAAGCAGAAGCCAACATACATTAGTAAATCATTATTATTCTCTTTCTTATTTGTGGGTATTATATTCTGGATTGTAATAGCAATCATAGTTGTTTAAAATTTGCTTATAAAGTGGTACATTATTGTAAATGGTGTAAATTGGATGTTTCTTTGTGTCCATCTCAGTATTATATTATTTTATTTTTTAAACGCAAAACACACCAGATTAGACCAGAAACCGCTTACACTGCCAAAGGGCACCTATTTACTGTTTCCTTTTGGCAGTGTACCAGAGTCTCAGGTCTCCCTAAATGTACCTTTTCAGAGATTATAGGGTCTTTGTTGGTCCTTTTGAAAAACAGGCATGCTGGCATTCATCCCAGACTTATTCTCCCCACCACCCCATCTCTGACCATCCAACTCCTTCGAGACACCTCATGGGAAACGGAACTCTTAACCAGTAGTTAAAATAGTTACTGAAAATCACCAAAGAGTGGCAGCATTTCTGCACTAAGCAAAATACGAGGTCCTGCTCTTGTAAGAAAGCACATAGCCATTGTACCCATTGCAGACATCCATGAGCACCCTTCGATATGCTGTCTGCATAGACAAGATCTGCATTACTAAGTTGTTAAGTGTCTTAATTTTTGAATAAGCTTAGGATGGAGGAAGGTCCTTGTGCAAATGTGAATATATGATAATGTCCCCACCCCCACCCCATCTTGTGTTTTTTATGCCACACCAGAATCAAACCTCTTGGGTCCTCTCCAGCATGGCAGCCCTTTACTGGAGGGTAAAAGGTCAAGGGAAAAAAGCAATTGACTGCCTCCGGCAAGCTCTGCATCATACGCCCTATCATATGAAGGTATGTGTTGTACTACCTGTGTGCCTGTCTGTGATTTCCAGCTTTCAGTTTGTGTCTCTAAGTTTATGTGCTTTCACTGTTACTAACGCCTCCAGAACATCTTCCACATAAATAAATAACTGAATACAGAAGTTTCAAGACAGCCTTAAAGTATTTTAGGGCAATCATCTACAGTTGCCTTCCAGTTGCCTTTAAAATAGATATAAAGTGTGGCAGAAACACTTCCGCTCACAATAATTAGATTGGCTTGCTGGTTTTAGCTCTTGGCTGCAGCCTCTTTCCCCCACTGGAAATCTGTTCTGGATAGAGGACACTACAGGGCAGTGTGCAGTGTAGAGGATTATAGCTGGGAAAACTTCCACCTCCCAAAACAAAAACAAAAATGCAAGAGAGCAGTTGGATCCAACCTGTGTTTTGTATGCTTGCAGTAGGCACAACAGAGGCTAGCTAATATTGTGCTCCCATGATGGAACACAAAGCAAGCTGCATGCCTGCACATTAATGAAAAGATGACCTGGACTTTTCAGGATATCAGGCTACCAAACACTTTCTCCCAACAACAACAAAAAGGCACTGCCTTTTGGACAGTTCATAATCTCAGCATGATTTATTTGTTTAGGAAATTCTGTTGGCACACTGTCAGTTAAACAGTTGTCATTTCATTTTGCCATTATACATTAAAATCTGCCTTGGCAGTGCAAGAAAAGAAAAGAAAAGCCCCCAAAATAGAAGCTGACCCTAATAAGCAAAGCCGGTTCTTTCAGCAGCTGTCATTTCCAATGACCTGATTCAGCCTAAAGCAACATACTCTTCTCACTAGATTTGTTCCACTTTTCTTCTCTTTCAGGATGTGCCACTCATAAGCCTAGCAAACATCTTTCACAATGCAAAGCTTTGGAATGATGCCATCATTGTGGCTACAATGGCAGTAGAAATTGCCCCACACTTTGTTGTCAATCATTTCACGTTGGCTAATGTCTATGTAGCAATGGTAAGTGAATAATCATTAGATTCAGTTCCCTTTCCTTTCGTAGCACCCTGATTCTCCTGTGTTACAGATAAGTAGAGTTTAGGAACAAGGAGAGAAACCACAGTTGTGTGTGGAGACAGCAATTAGTCATGTAGCTGGTAGGTAGAGTCTCGTCCCTTTTGATTTTGTTGGTTTCTGGCGGTTGATATCATCTGGCTAATTCTCAAAAGGCCATGTGGGTGTCTCCAACTTCCCAATTCAGATCAAGTTGCCCTCTGGTTTGGTGCCCGTGGTGCTTGCCTGCCCCAGTCCCTAGCATTAGGGTGGGGGCAGCGTCCTGCACTGTGCTTTGCCATGCTACTCTTCCTTTTTCTTCCTGTAGTAGTTTTAGGCACCCTCATAGCACGTGACCTGTTCCCCCTTGGCATGAAGCCTGGCTAGCATTTGATAGGACACTGTAGGCTGCAGAAGCATCTCAGTTGATGGGGGAGGCAATCAAAGAGAGCATTGCATCACTGGCAACCTGGAAACAGCACCATGGTCTTCTTCTTCCCATGTCACTCTCTGTTGCCCTGGCAACCACCATCTCTCCAGCAGCCACCAGAGGCAGTGGCTGGCTTTGTTAAAAAATATAAATAAAAAGCTCCTTCTGTCTGGGATGATCTGCTGGGAGGGTCATTCTTACTATGAACAAGGATAAGGGATATATCTTAGAATGCCTTTACACATATTTGTATGCACACAGTTGTGAATAGATGGGAAAACATCTATCCATGAAGTTTTGCTGGCAGCAAGTTCACATAATGCAAAAGCGATGTGTTACCAACATTGACAGAAGTTTTTGTGTGAAGACAGGTCAACATAGGAGCAATTGCAGAAATGGCAGCAATTCTGCATTTTGATAAATGTAAAGGTGTTATCAATGTCAAAATTCTGGCCTTAATTGTAGGAAGGTGCATTCAAATAAGGCATAGATTAGGGGCAAAATTCAGTGGAGTGTGGGATTAGCCAATGACCTGCCCATGCCCTTCTGCCAGTCTAATGTTTGAGTCTGGAGTATTTGGGTCACCAGGGAGTACAATAACCTCATGAATGACTACATTGGATGTGAGGAACATCTTGACATGAGAATGCTAGCAGGTTAGAAGAGTTCTCTTCCGGTATAAGAACAGCAAGGAGTAGCAAAGGGGAAAACAGATCTTAGCTGATGATGCCGTGAAATTCTATGGCTTTTAGTTTTCCAATATGATGCAACTGGTTGTCCCATCTTGACATGTAAAACTCCACATGATCCATCTCTTCCTGACACAATATACTTCATAAACTGATTTTGACCGTTCTTATTTTATTTTCATTTAAAAGCTAAGCCTTTTTTTAAAAAAAAAGCACCAAAAAAAACAAAAATCTGCATCACTCAGCAAAACGTGACCATATTATTTCCATTTCCTGAAGGTAGTGCTAAACTGGAAATAACGTGTGCTTAGTCATTGAAGAGCCCATAAACTAATTCCATGATTTCAGGCCAATTTCTATGTTACCACTGACACTGGCAAAAAACAACACCACCCTGGTCCTCAGGGGAAGCAGTTTGTATGTTGGCTGCTTATGCACAAAACTCTACCAAACACTTTGCCACATAAATGCAAAACTAAACAACACACACAATGTGACAGACTGCATGTAACAATATAAATTCTTTTTAAAAATTCTTTTTAATTTTTAATGTTTTGTTTATATAAGTCTGTCTACAGAAGCACATATTTTGATAGGATATGTTGAATCGTATTTTAAAAAGAATTTTAAAGAATTTTAAAAAAAGAATTTATATAGTTACATACTGCCTGTCATGTTGTGTGCGTTGTTTAGTTTGGCATGCACTGCTGGTGTAGTTTGAGCTGATGCAGTGTGATGCATACAGTGCATTGCCTTGCACAAACAGCTGCTCATGTGGAACAGTGTGCATACAACTCCCATTTTTCAGTGGCTACCGTAACACAAAAGTAAGATATCGAGTCCCAGGCTCCTTAGTTAATGTCTTTATACAAAGGCCCTGATCGGATATAACCCTTAACCATTTTTTAGCACTGCAGAAATGAGCAGAAGCAGCCTTACACACTTCCATTCCCCTTCCCCTCTTGAAGCATTGCTGCGAGCAAGAGATTCAAAGCATCTACTTCCAAGTTTATTTTATTTCCGGTATTTTTTTAAAAATACATAGTTTCTTGCTATGGCCAGCAAGCTTACCTTAAACTATGGCTTATTGAAAGGTGCCAGAATTCAGCTGTTGTTTTTGTTCCTGGCTCGATCCAACAAGCAGCAGTGTGAAATTTAGCCTGATGTTCAACACGATAGCCCTGCTATCGATAGCATGGTACCTGTTTGGTAGGTGCTTTGCTGGGGCTTATGGTACTTTGACCACTAATCATTTTGCATCTGGGCCCTACAGGAGGAGTTTGAGAAAGCCATGAGATGGTATGAATCAACATTGAAACTCCAACCCGAGTTTGCACCAGCGAAGAATCGGATCCGTGCCATTCAGTGTCATTTACTCATGAAAAAAGAAAGACATTCTCCTTAAAGATCACAATCTTCATTTTTTCCCTTTTGTTTTTAAAAGACAACCGAATCATTCTTCACTTTTATGCTTGTAATGAGGTGTGCTAATATAAATTGGGAAACCAGGATTTTTACTAAGAATTGGGGGTTGTTTTTATTGTTCAGAAACGAAAGCATCCTTGGAAGCATTACAGAAAAAAAACATTTTTACTAAACATCTGTATGATTAAATATTGAGCCCAGAAACTTTCCACATGCCTGTTACCCAAACATCCTTAGATTTTTTCCGTAAAACAAATTGGTGCCAGCATAGAATGTAACCTGCTTCTTGTCTAGCATATCTATGAAAATGCAAAGCACATTATTGCACCAGACACTCTATGTAGGAAGAAGATTTTTATCCATCCGAAACTCACATTTTACCATTTCTTCCAGTCCACATTACAGCATTGCCAGCTCAGAGATTGTGAGATAAGAATGCAGGTGGCTGCAGACACATTTTTGTACTGTTTTTAAGGGGGGGAGGAGAAACGGCAAGCACAACATCTAGTTGTAAAAGCATTTTTATTTTGGTTACCTGAAGAAAAGGGAAATAAGACAAAACATTATTTAAGAGATTTTATATCCATATATATGTGAAACCCTCTGCAGCCCTTAGCCTGTCTTTACTAATTATTTGTTTTACCCAGCTGAGTGTAAGATGCAAATGTTAAAGGCATTTGTCCACATGCTCTGTGACTCTACAAGTTAGAGAAAGTGAGAGCATTTTAGCAAACAAGGCAAACAGTCTGTTTCCAAATCAGTACCCACCTTGATCAGTGAAGGACTTGAAGCTCCATGTCTCATTGTTGAATCAACAAGGGCACATAACTTGGAACAAAAATAAAGAATTATGTTAATGAAGAGAATGCTGGCCTCTCCTTTTATATAATCAAATGTCTTTCACAACAAACGTGGTGCAGTTACCTTAAGTTGTATTGAATGTACAATAGGGAACAGGTTCAGCTTTGCACTGGAGTACAAGCGGTCTTTGGATTGTGTTCTATATGTGACTCTCTGGGCATTTGACTCCACACATTTCCAGTTGCATTGAGGGGGAGAATAGGATCACACTTGTCCGCGTGCTGCAAATTAGAATGCAGCACAGTCTGAACTTTAAGGCACAGGGAAAGCTTATACCCCTAGAGCAGACTTTCCTCCTCAGACCTTTTTCTCCTTAGCAAACAATGTATTGCAAAATCTTTTTTGGCATGCCTAATGTCAACTTGGAGATCAGGCATGCCAGACCCTAGTTACTGCTGAAGGCTTGAAATCGTAAATGACAATGGCTCCCACTGAGCTTAGACGTACATGTAGGTCTCAACTGATGGTCCAAAACAGAGGCTCACAAGTTCCTTTAAATATGGTAGGCAGGTGCATCACCATACATACCTTGCACATCCAGCCGGCAGCTTCAGCTTCAGCAAGATAAGCACACATGGAAATCTGCTCCAACACTTATTACCATTGCTGGATCGCAAAGCATTGAGGACTAGTAGTATTACATTTTTGCCAGATTAGGTCAGAGGACATTCTGTAGTGAGGATGATCCTTCCCATTGGACTTGGTAGGGAGGGTCATTGGAACTGTTCATCTATAGCTCAGTTGGTAGAGCATGAGACTCTTAATCTCAGGGTTGTGGGTTGGAGCCCCACATTGGGTGGACTAAATGATCCTCGTGGTCCCTTCCAATTCAAGCTATTCAAGTCCTTTTCCAGGTGGAATTGTCCTTCCCTCCAGACTTACCCTTTTCTTTCTTGTCTTGGGATCGGGGATCTATCTGACTCAGCCTTTCCTGCAACTTATCGCTGTTCTTTTTTCCTTATGTTATCTCCCCTTCTCTAGCTTGTTGTCCTCTGCTACCTACTAGAATGTTTTTCTGATTCTTTGCCTTGGTTATTTTTCATATAGCACATGATATTTAGTGCCTTTGCTTGTCCAGAGGTTGTTTTCTTCACCCCACACCTTGTTAGAATTTTCCACATGGTTCCTGGGATTCCAGGGGTGGGGTAGACATGTTCATCATGGGGTTGAGGAGCTTATTTTGGCTCTGCTGGTTTGGTCTCGGGTGCCACTCTTCTCCCTGGAGACCCTGCCTACCAAGTATAGTGGGAGGCACCCTCTCTCCAGAGTGTCCCGCAACATAACCTGTAAATAGAAATAGTAAGAACCAAGTTCCATTTTCATTGAGATATGCACACTATTGCATCGCTAGATAAGTAACCAGTAAAACTCGGGGTTGTGTGCCTTCACCTTTTTTCTAAATCCCTAACTTGCATATTGCTAGTTACAGGTAGGTAGCCGTGTTGGTCTGAGTCGAAGCAAAATAAAAAAATTCCTTCAGTAGCACCTTAAAGACCAACTAAGTTTATATTTTGGTATGAGCTTTTGTGTGCATGCACACTTCTTCAGATACGAAGCATATTGCTGATTTGTATGTAGCAGAGAGAAATACTGAAATGATATTTTGCCAAATAACTAAGAAGCTTTCAGTCTCTTTCACCTGAAGAGCAGGAAAGGTCAATCACGGCATTCTGGCAGATCAGGTCATTGCTCCTTCTCTGGAAAATGGTCTGGAGGTCAGCTTTCTTGCCCCTGGTTCCTGTTCCCATTGCACTTGCTTCCACCACTTGAGAAGCCATTTTTCTGCCTGTGCCGGCCACTACCTTGTACCTAGCGCTGCTTGGTGGATCTCAAGAGTTTTAATAAAAACAAATCCCACAAGCATCAAGTCTGCCCATGCCTACAACATCTGCCATTAAGGAATATTATGAGTCCATGAGATTTGATTCCATACTACTTGATGCTGTATGGGGCTACTGTAGAATTTAATCAAAGATAGGCATCAGGTTACAATATCATGAGTAGTTACAGGTAGGTAGCCATGTTGGTCTGCCGTAGTCGAAACAAAATTAAAAAAATTCATTCCAGTAGCACCTTAAAGACCAACTAAGTTTGTTATTGGTGTGAGCTTTCGTGTGCATGCACACTTCTTCAGATATCATTATGAGTTTGTGGGTGCTAAACACCCTAAATTACTGGGTTCAGTGGGTGTTAGAATCTAATTAACGCTTAGTGTTAAAACTGCTACACCTATGTGTATTTAAGCCTGTGTATTAAAGGTAAAGGGACCCTTGACCATTAGGTCCAGTTGCGGATGACTGGGGTTGCAGCACACGGAAACGCCTTTTACCTTCCTGCCAGAGCAGTACCTATTTATCTACTTGCACTTTGACGTGCTTTCGAACTGCATGTGTCCTGTGTATTGGACACTTCTAAATCCCCTGGAATTCGCATGTATTAGGGACGCGGGTGGCGCTGTGGTCTAAACCACAGAACCTAGGGCTTGCCGATCAGAAGGTCAGCGGTTCGAATCCGCACAACGGGGTGAGCTCCCATTGCTCGGTCCCTGCTCCTGCCAACCTAGCAGTTCGAAAGTGCAAGTAAGTAAATAGGTACCGCTCCAGCGGGAAGGTAAATGGCATTTCTGTGCGCTGCTCTGGTTCGCCAGAAGCGGCTTAGTCATGCTGACCACATGACCCAGAAGCTGTACGCCGGCTCCCTCGGCCAATAAAGCGAGATGAGCACCGTAACCCCAGAGCCGGTCATGACTGGACCTAATGGTCAGGGGTCCCTTTACCTTTTTAAGCTTCCTGTGTTGGTGTAGTCACATGAGGGATGGGCCATTAGGACTACAAAGCATCAAAGAAACCGTGAGAGATGGCCGAGAGGTGGGGCCCCTTTCACTTAGGAGATAAAACCAAAAGCTTAAGAGAAGAGTAAGAGGAAGCAATGTGGGCCAAAAGCTTAGAGGGTAGGAGTAATGTGACAAGCAGGAGGCAGAGAGATGCCTGAGGACAACTTGAATCCAGGACTACATCTTGGGAAGAAGCAAGACGCTCCTAGTGTGTGGTACTGGGAACCTCTCCATCGAAAGCTCAGGTTATATATCTGTGTAAATAAACCATATACTGTATCATAAAGACACCACAATCTCTGCTGTGCCTCATTTTCCCAAATGGAAACACAGACCCTGGAATATCTCACTGCTGAGAAGATTGGGATAGTGTGTAACAATATATAGACATGTTGTATATCTATTGATAAAATGGTTACCATCCACAGATTGGAGTGAAAGTAATAAAACTCAAGAATTTGAAAGTGCTCATTTTTCCAGGAAAATAAGGTCTGTTCACTTTTTCAGAACTCTATTATCAAACCTAATAAGTGACTCATAAAAACAGATACCTCATCTTTTCTTTATGCCCCTTCCACGGGAAGAAACTTGATCTTCCCATTGAAAGGGTTTCTTTTACACGTGAGAGATACTATCCGACACAGTCTCCTTCTCTGAGCATCTGAGTTTAAACACTCTTGACCACACAATAGCATCATCTTCCTGAATTTTGATAACTTGAAGGACCCTTGATGGAAATAACAGAAGTAGAAAGTGGCCATTTCACAAGGGCTGTATGGGTTGTCAATCTTTTATACTAGATTTCCATGACTAATGAATAGCCACCCTAACTGGGGGCACAAAGCTGCTTCTCTGAGGATCTAATGATTTGCTGTTACTGGTCACTACCTTTGTATATTTATAAATAAATATTACAGAAATGCCATAGGACAAACCCCGAAAGTTCAGAGAAGCCAGGAGCACATAACAATATAGGACTCCAGGGATACATAGTGCCTCCCTATCTTGGAAAATCCAACGCTTGCAGATTTCTAGAAATGTGAAGAATTCCTCCCCAACACACACCAACCCCACATTAAACTATGAGGCTGCAGAGCAGCCAAAAGTGGTGAAGGGAAAATGTAGTCAACACTTCTGGAATCCTCCAGGTGGCGGCTGGATCATATTTTAAGTGCAGCTGTGATCTAAGCAGAAAAGACAAATACTCATATCTAAAAGCTGGACCGAGCACCTCTACTCACCTGCAAGCGTTAAGCCCATGAGGAATAACATTTTTTATATATATAAAAAAGAATCCAAGCCAGGGAAAGGTCGTTAGCAATGTGGATAAATTCTAATGTGTAGATTTTGTTTTTGGCTTTGCCCTTCTTTGCTCTCTGTAGAAAGATTACAGTTAAAGACACCAGGAAGGTGGGGGGGGGGGGAGGTTGGTCTTTTTCAAAAAAAAGGGGGTTGAAGTTTGGGCTTCCTCTGCCATATCTAGTTGAAGGTGGCCTGAAAAGGGATTTCCCACCCTCCATCCTCATCTCACTGATAAAGAATGAAAGACATCTTACAGGCGTCAAAGGTGACCATTTTTTCCTAAAACATTCATAGTTGAAGTTGTTGCCCATTTGTTGGGAGTCAGTGTGAGAGAGGATTGTTCAGCTTGCTTATAAGAAACCTAAAAGTGCTCACCACCACCTCTTCCTTCCCTGGTTCCCAAGCAACAACCTCCCATCTCACCTCATTTAATTCATGCTTTTAAAAAAAAATGGTTTTTTTTTTTATTCAACTCTTGGCAGCATGATTCGGTCTTGTGTTGTGGGCATCTGATGCATAAAAAACAGTAAGAAAAGGTAAGTGGGGAATGTGGAAGTTTTGAATAATCTGATAGAGCATTTATGTTCCTAGCTGCACAAAGAGTTGCTTTTTTTGGCGCAAGAGGGCAGCATTCTAAAAGGACTGCTTTGGCTCTATCGGAACAGAAGACATAACTCCGATGAAGACAACAGCCCAGTGAATATTAAGGAGCTCCTTATTTCCCATGTACCCAAGACGAGAAAGATTCGTGCAACCAAGTCCAAGAGGGAAAAGGCTGAAGTTTAAAACACACACTCAATCCTTCCAGAGGCTTAAGCAATCAGAACGATCTGGTTGCAGTGAAAATCTCCCCGACGCCACTGAGTCATACAATTTAGTAATGGAAACATTAATTAAAGAGATCTGGTCGGGAAAGGTCTGTCCTCCTATGCAATATATTCCTCAGGCAATTGCCTGTGGATTTCACCCCTTCCATGCCCACATTTACCAGCTGGTCTTCTGCCCTTTGTCCCTGTTAATAGTTTTCAGCTACAGTTCAGGTAGTGAATATGGTGCCCACCACAATCCCTGATCATTGGCCATGCCAGCTGGCACTGATGGAAGCTGGGATCCAACAACGTCAAGAGGGCATTGCATTGGCTATCCCAAACTAATGATTCCTGTCCTTGAAACAACGTGTTGCTTTGCTGTTCGTAGCTATGCTAGACTCTATACATAAAGGTAAAGGGACCCCTGACCATTAGGTCCAGTTGTGACCAACTCTGGGGTTGTGGCGCTCATCTCGCGTTATTTGCCGAGGGAGCTTCCAGGTCATATGGCCAGCATGACAAAGCCACTTCTGGCAAATCAGAGCAGTGCACGGAAATGCCGTTTACCTTCCCGCTGTAAAGAAGGTAAAGAGACCCCTGACCATTAGGTCCAGTCGTGACCGACTCTGGGGTTGCGCGCTCATCTCGCATTATTGGCCGAGGGAGCCGGCGTGTAGCTTCCAGGTCATGTGGCCAGCATGACAAAGCCGCTTCTGGCAAACCAGAGCAGCACATGGAAACGCCGTTTACCTTCCCGCTGTAGCGGTTCCTATTTATCTACTTGCATTTTGACGTGCTTTCGAACTGCTAGGTTGGCAGGAACCTTCCCGCTGTAGCGGTACCTATTTATCTACTTGCACTTTGACGTGCTTTCGAACTGCTAGGTTGGCAGGAGCTGGGACCGAGCAACGGGAGCTCACTCTGTCGCAGGGATTCGAACTGCCGACCTTCTGATCAGCAAGCCCTAGGCTTTGTGGTTTAACCCACAGTGCCACCACACCCAATTACCCCCCATTTCACACCTGGTACCAAGGTGACTAGGCATTAATGGAAGCTAAGCTACACAGCTAGCTACAACGGCAGGTATTTCTGCATTGAATGAAACAATTGAAACAGATAGGCTTTTTCACACATTACATAGCAGCAAGTGTGTGTTTTCCACTGTTGTCTACACAAGGTGTGGAGTTGCAGTCACTTCCAGCCCTCAATCTTTCCCAACATCAGGGTCTTTTCTAAGGATTCTTCTCTTCTCATGAGGTGGCCAAAGTTCACCCATCACCCTCTCAGCTGAAAAAAAGACACCTGTCATGCACACACGTTATATGATTAGGTATATACATAAAACTTAGATGTGCAGTATGCCTTAAAAGCCTAATGTGAGGAATGACCCTAAATCTCCTTAGCCCATGTATCTCTGCACTGTGTGTTGTTGTTTGTTGTTGTTTAGTCGTTTAGTCGTGTCTGACTCTTCGTGACCCCATGGACCAGAGCACGCCAGGCACTCCTGTCTTGCACTGTCTCCCGCAGTTTGGTCAAACTCATGTTCGTAGCTTCGAGAACACTGTCCAACCATCTCATCCTCTGTCGTCCCCTTCTCCTAGTGCCCTCAATCTTTCCCAACATCAGGTCTTTTCCAAGGATTCTTCTCTTCTCATGAGGTGGCCAAAGTATTGGAGCCTCAGCTTCACGATCTGTCCTTCCAGGGAGCACTCAGGGTTGATTTCCTTCAGATGTTGATACAACTGTGTGTTGTATCAACATCTAAATATTGCTTTGGACGTTTGGAAGAAGTGTAAGTGAACGTGAGGGATCATCTGGAGCAACACCAAGACTGAAATGCCATTCAATGGTCACCCTTTGCAGTCAACTGGTATAGAAACTATAGAACCTTGTTATAAGGATAATAAAGTTTCCTCTATTCTGCGATACAATATTAGTTACTTTTTCAGTCGCTCTGAAGATTACAAATGCCATGATTCTGTCACTTTAGTTTTTTTTCTGATATGGAATACATTGGTTCATTTATTTTAAAAAAAATGTTCGTTTTTCTCTTTTTAGTTAAAATAAAATGTAAATGGGAGGGAAAGGTGTGGTCTTTTCTGCAGGCTGTGCTGATAACACTGTAATGCATAAGGTGTAAGCAGTGGAGAACCAAGGCTGGTGGTGCCCTGCCTTCCCTATGTATACTAAGTACCTGCTCATTGGAAAAAGAAGACAGCCGTAAATCTAACCTCTGTTGCCATGCTTTAAAGTGTGGTTCTTATAAAAAAGGAAGGGAGGGGAACCCACACCACTAAATGCAAAGAAATCATGAAAAATAACAAGGAACAAAGCTCTCAATCCAAGCTGAGCGCTGCACAGACAGGAACCTGCTCTGACGTACATGAAAACCCCACAGGGATTAACTCTTTCTTGCCCAGGAAAGCCAGCCTTGACGTATCTGCTTTGCCGTGTGTTTCGTGTTCCTTCTGTTATAACCACAAATACATTTGATCTTGCTACCTGATTCTTTACATTCAGATTTTTGTATGCAACATTAATGGACGTGTTGGGGGGAATCACTCTCCATCCATTAATTCTTTTTGTACATGTGTTTATTGATGCATTGTTTTAAAAGTAAGGGGAGAGGAATTGTAGTGTTCTAAAATTGGTGTGCTAAATAAGCAAGAGCTCCAACACACACCCAACAAAATGGAGAACAAAGTCTTTTTCAACTAGTTCCCCAATCCCTCTTCTCCCATCGCAGGAACACATGTTGCAATCCTGTCGGGGGCATCCTTCATCCGAGAATTTTAAAGCATATAGCAGAGATGCGATTAATGAAGACTCGTATCATCTCAGATCTACATCTGCCAAAATAAGACATTAAAATAGGATGAAACGCTCTTCCCAGACTGGTGCAGCTAATTGACCATAATGGTTGCAACATATCACAGGAGATAGAATCCAA